>NC_060071.1:77604696-77907726 GCF_922984935.1 Meles meles
GTAAAGTTTGGAAAGTGGAGCTTCACCTCAAGGACCTGAATCCACAGCTAAGCCATGGGGACTCTCTTTGTAGAAATGACAAAACAAAGTGAAAATTACAAAATACTTATGAAAAGCAAATTAGAATCATCATAAAAATTGGCCCGGCAAAGTTGTATGAGAGGAGGGACAGTTAGGACCCTTGGTAAGACCTCTAAAGGAGAACCTGCATAGGGTGGGGCAGTGGCAGGAAAGGTGTCCATCAACCTCACGGGGTGGCAGGAGGACACTGGCGAGGTCTTCAGGATCTGGCCCCAGCTTTGTAGACCCAGAGCCTCTGTTTGCCAGTAGTCCCCTGTGTCTTCAACTCCCTGCACTCACTAGAGCCCAGTATCTGTACTGTTGTGTCAATGTACTTGGGAGGATAGCACTTTCTAGTGGAAGGGATGTCCATCTGATGTGTGGGGCATCCTCTTCCCAGAGTCCAGGATAAGCAAATCAGTAAACATGATGTTGCTTGGAAAAGACATACCTGGACCTAAGGTACCAGAGGGTCTCTGGACAGCAGGTTCTGGAACCATACTGTATGGGTTCATGCCAGGCCGCGTCAAGATTTGTGACATTGCAACAGTCACCCCCTCTCTCCACACCTTACTTAGTTTCCCAATTTGTAAGCTGGGGATGGTCATAGTACTCACCTCGGAAGTTTGCTGTGATAATTGAATGACTTATTACACGCAAAGTACTTAGAAATCCTAACTGGCACCTAATAAGGTTTCAGAGCTCTTGTTTTATGAAGAGAGCTTGCAATCAGGCCTTGTTTCTGCCCCCAGTGTAGCCCCTCTCTCCAGTAACCTAACTTATATCCCCAGTTCAATGTCTCCTTTTTTTCTTTTTTTTTTTTTAAGATTTTATTTATGTATTTATTTGAGAGAGAGACAGTGAGAAGAGAGCATGAGAGAGGAGAAGGTCAGAGGGAGAAGCAGACTCCCCATGGAGCAGGGAGCCCGATGTGGGACTCGATCCCAGGATCCTGGGATCATGACCTGAGTTGAAGGCAGTCGCCTAACCAATTGAGCCACCCAGGCGCCCTCAATGTCTCTTTCAAACAGGTTTAGGGCTAGAAGAAAACCAGAATACTTGTATGATGTGTTTCAACTTGGCTAGCCTATAGTACCCAGTTATTTATTTTTTTAAGTAATTATTTAATTTATTTATTTGACAGAGACAGAGAGAGAGGGAACACAAGCAGGAGTGGGAGAGGCAGAAGCAGGCCTCCCGCTGACCAGGACTCTGGGACCATGACCTGGGTCAAAGGCAGAAGCCCAACAATTAAGCCACCCAGGCACCCAGATTTTATTTATTTGAGGGGGGAGGGGCAGAAGAGAGGGACAAGTAGACTCCCTGCTGGGCAGGGAAGCTTGACATGGGACTCCATGTCAGGACCCCAAGATCATGACCTGAGCCAAAGTCAGACACTTAACCAACTGAATTATCCAGGTGCCCCAGTACCCAGTTATTTAAGCAAACACTAATCTAGGTGCTGCAGTGAAGATCTTCTGTAGATGGGGTTAACATCTACGATCAGCTGACTTTAAGTAGAGTACTCTTGATTACGCAAAAGTGTCTCATCCAATCAATTTTAAGGCCTTTTTTCTTTTTCTTTTTTTTTTTTAAGTAAATTCTGTTCCTAACATGGGGTCCCTAACAAGACCCTGAGATCAAGAGTTGCATGCTCTTGATCTGGCCATCCAGGCACCCCAGTTTAAGGCCTTTAAGAGCAAAAACTGAGGTTTCCCACTGAAGAAGAAATTCTGTCTCAAGACAGCAAGAACCACTTCTGCCTGAGTGGCCTGCTTATAGCCCGCCCTGCAAATTTCAGAATTGTCAGCCCCAAACCCACATGAGCCAATTCCTTAAAATAAATCTCATTTTATATAATACAATAAATAGAAGAAATAATAATACAATATAATATAAATCATAAGTTCTTTTTCTCTGGAGAACACTGACCTTGCTCTTTAGATAACTCTTTTCTAAATTCTAGGATGATTGTTTACTTTTGATTATATGTTCTTTCTCAGCCAGGCTTGGCACATTTAGGTCTTTCTAAATTTTAGTTGTATTTTTCTAGACCAGGAAAGCCACTTAGGCTAGACTTCAACCACTCGAATACAAACCACTTTTCACAGTAAATTATTTCTACAGATTGCTAATCTTGTCCATTATCAGTTGACTCCTAAATTTTCACTGTCTCAAGATATAAGGAAATCTACCAGTTCCTTTAACAAAACCTAGCCCAGGTCCTTCGAGATGGGTAACGTGGAAAGACTGTTCAGGGGTGAGGGACCTCACAGAGAGGCTGGACCTCAGGGATTCCCCTTTCTTTTCGGGAGCATCAGGCTGGCCTCTAGATGGCGCTGGATTTCCTCTATGCTGGCTGAGGAAGAAGGCAGGGTCAAGGCCCCAGAGACCTGGATAGTCGCCCTTTGTTGAGAACCTTGAGGGGACAGGTTGTGTTTGTGCAAGAGCCCCAGAGTTTCCTTACGGAGAATAATCCTATCCCAAGCTCTGGAAGTGATTTATTTTGTTTCTCATTATAGAGGAAGAATCAGGAAGACTGGGTTCTTGGTCAGATGGGGTAAAAGACAAGCGAAGAGAGAGATGCCTATGAAAGAAAGGACAGGCAGCAAATATAAGCCTTTTCTGAAAAGTGTGAGGGGGAGCAAGGGCAACTGAAGTCCAAGACACTATCATTCAGCATTTACTATCACCTAGCCTCTCCACTGGCCCTCCAATCCCCTTCCCACCTATTCCACAATAGCCAACACCTCGCACGAAGGGCCCCTCCTGCCGCCATCTGTCACTGTGAGGAATGAAAGGACCAGGACAAACCGCTGTAATGCCCACTTCAGGCAGCACTGAACACCTCTTGTGTCCCTTCTCCCACATCCATGGCACACTTTTGAGATACTTTTTCTACCAAGCGATATTCATAAGCTCAGTAACTACTTTTTCATGAAATTACTAGAATTAATATACTTTCTGTAATACCAAAAAAGCAAAGATACCTGAGCAAGGTACAGATGCAATGATATTCAATTAAGCATTTTGTAGTAGGGAAAACTGGAAACAATCTAAATATCTCTCCTGAAGGGAATGGTTAAATTATGATGTAGCCATACTACAGCAATATGAGCTAATATTGCTGTACATATGTTTGCAAATGTTCAGAAAAATCTCTGGCATTATATCCACCAAATCACTCTGGTTACTGTAGCATAGTGGATTGGGGTAAAGGGCTGTGTGTGTGTGTCTCAGGGAGTATGGTAAAATCTTTTACTTTTTACTATTATGTATTTGTTTTGTTTGAGCTTTTTTATAAAACACATTTTTGTTGTAGTTAAGCCAATAAATATATTTTTTTATATAGTTGGGCAGCACGGTTACAAGCAAATTATCGGTCTTATTTGGGTTTTGGGAAACACAAGGAATAGCTAGCTGTCCAGCTCCATGTCATTTAGGGCGCAAGGGCTGGGAACTATTGCTTTGGAAGCCATTTTGGTTTCTCATTTTCCGACAGGTAGTTGAAAATCTAAACATTTCTCAGACCCCAGCTCTTCAGAGATTTGATTGAAGCCATGAGATATTTTTCACAAATTTTGGTTATTTAAGATGAAGGCTTTCCTTGGTGCATGATTTACTCATTTCTAACCCTGTGCCTTCCCCCACTACCCTTTCCCTTCTTTGTCTTTGTCATTTTTTTCCAAAATGCCATCCCAAACTTACTTCTAAAGCCTGAACTAAAGCTCTCTTCCATACTAAGACTCCACCTTATAATTCCTGATTCACTTCTCTTGGTTTTCAACCATATTCATTTGCACTTCCTATTACTTTATATTCTTAGACTGTTTTTATGTGTCTACTATTAAGTTTTAGACCTTGAGGACAGGATCCATTTCTTTTTTATTATTATCCTTATTATTTTAAATACTAAAACCTACTTTGGTTTAAGATGAGTACCTAATTAAATGAGGAAATGCTGAATGCCATAATAAATATCAGGAAAAACTATTTTGAGATTTTTGATGTTCATCTCTAGATGCTACTAACTACAAAGGGAAAATGTATTCTATATATAAGAGAGATTGGCAGTTACCACCTTAAACAAGCAATCAAACTCAGCATAATTGATTGTGAGACATTCCAACCTGATATGGCTCCAGGGTGATATAATGTGAAGTACATAATATCATCTATTAAGTATTCTTTGCAAAAACGTTTAACCTGAATCAAATAAAGCCTGTAGACCGACTTCCAGTTTACAGGAAATGTAGGCTTGTAGCACTGTCCAATAGAACTTTTTTAAAATAGTTGGTTTATTTTTAGTGTTTATTTATTAAGTTATCTCTAACCCAACATGGAGCTTGAACTCATGACCCCAAGATCAAGAGTCATGTGCTCTACCAACTGAGCCAGCTGGAAGCCCCTAGAACTTTTCTTTTTAAAAAAAATTTTTTAGGGGCGCCTGGGTGGCTCAGTGGGTTAAAGCCTCTGCCTTCGGCCCAGGTCATGGTCCCAGGGTCCTGGGATTGAGCCCGGCATCGGGCTCTCTGCTCATCAGGGAGCCTGCTTCCCCTCCTCTCTATCTCTGGCTGCCTCTCTGCCTACCTGTGATCTCTGTCTGTCAAATAAATAAATTAAAAAAAATTTTTTTTTTAAATATTTTATTTATTTATTTAACAGAGAGATAGCAAAAGAGGGAACACAAGCAGGGGGAGTGGGAAAGGGAGAAGCAGGCTTCCCACAGAGCAGGGAGCCCCATATGGGGTACAATCCCAGGACTTTGGAACCATGACCTGAGCTGAAGGCAGAAACCCAACAACTGACCCACCCAGGTGCTCTAGGACTTTCCATAATGATGTAAATGTTCTATATTTGCACCACCAACCTACAGTACAGTACAGTAACCACCAACCTACTGAATTTTAATTTTCATTTTAATTAACTTAAATTGAATTTAAATAGCCACATGTGGCTAGTGGCTACTATATTGGACAGAACAGGAGAAGATCAAGTTCACCACCACCGGAAACAATTGGACAATGGAATATTCTACAAAGTAACCAGGCTGGATTTTTTTAAAAACTACTTTCAATTAAAAAAAAAAAATTTACGGGGTGCCTGGGTGGCTCAATGGGTTGAGCCTCTGCCTTCTGCTGGGGTCATGATCCCAGGACCTGGGATTGAGCCCCTATCGGGCTCTCTGCTCAGCGGGGAGCCTGCTTCCTCCTCTCTCTCTCTCTCTCTCTCTGCCTGCCTCTCTGCCTACTTGTGATCTCTGTCAAATAAATAAATAAAATCTTTTAAAAAAGAAAATTTAGGTGGGATGCCTGGGTGGCTCGGTCAGTTGAGTGTCCAACTCTTGATTTTAGCTCAGGTCATGATCGAAGGGTTGTGGGATCAAACCCCACATCAGCTCTGTGCTTGGCATGCATCCTGCTTGGGATTCTCTCTCTTTGTCTTTCTGCTCCTGCCCCCTCTGCAGAAATAAATAAATAAATAAATGGTAGGAGGAATGTTCTATTTTAAAAGAGATTAAAGAAACCTAATATCCAGGGGCACCTGGCCGCCTCAGTTGGTAAAGCATATGATTCTCAATTTTGGGGTCATGAGTTCAAGCTCCACATTTGGCACAGAGCATATTAAAAATAAAAAAAAAATAAATAAATAAATAAATAAACAGGGGCGCCTGGGTGGCTCAGTGGGTTAAGACGCTGCCTTCGGCTCAGGTCATAATCTCAGGGTCTTGAGATCGAGTCCCGTATCAGGCTCTCTGCTCAGCAGCAAGCCTGTTTCCCTCTCTCTCTCTCTGCCTGCCTCTCTACTTGTGATCTCTCTCTGTCAAATAAAAAAATTAATTAAAAAACAAACAAACAAACATGGGTGCCTGGGTGGCTCAGTTGGTTAAGTGTCTGCCAGTTAAGCATCTTGATTTTGGCTTGGTAGTGATCTCAGGATCCTGGGATCAAGCCCCACATCAGGCTGCCTACTCAGAGAGGAGTATGCTTTGAACCTCTCCTGTTCCCCCTGCTTGTGCTCTCTCATTGTCAAATAAATAAATAAATCTTAAAAACAAACAAACAAAAAAACCACACATAGAAAATACAAATCTAACATCCAAATGTAACACCCAGACCTTCAATGGACACTAGACCAAGAAAACAAATTAGGAAAATTTTAATATGACCTAGATAATAGATATTATGAAATTATTAATTTTAGGTATAATAATTTTATTAGTTATACAGAGGAATGCCCTTATTTTTAAGAGTTGCCTGCTAAAAAATGAACTGTTGGGATTTCATCAAGATCAAAAGCTTTTGCACAGCAAAGGAAACAGTTCACAAAACCAAAAGACAACTGACAGAATGGGAGAAGATATTCACAAATTACATATCAGATAAAAGGCTAGTATCCAAAAATCTATAAAGAACTTAACAAACTCAACACCCAAAGAACAAATAATCCAATCAAGAAATGGCAGAGGACATGAACAGACATTTCTGCAAAGAAGACATCCAGATGGCCAACAGACACACGAAAAAGTGCTCCACATCACTTGGCATCAGGGAAATACAAATCAAAATCACAATGAGATACCACCTCACACCAGTCAGAATAGCTAAAATTAACAAGTCAGGAAATGACAGATGCTGGCGAGGATGCGGAGAAAGGGGAACCCTCCTACACTGCAAGCTGGTGCAGCCACCCTGGAAAACAGCATAAAAACAGTTGAAAATAGAGCTACCCTACGACCTAGCAATCACACTGCTGGGTATTTACCCTAAAGGTACAAAGGTAGTGATCCAAAGGGGCATGTACACCCGAATGTTTATAGCAGCAATGTCCACAATAGCCAAACTATGGAAAGAGCCAAGATGTCCATCAACAGATGAATGGATAAAGAAGGTGTGGTATATATATACAATGGAATACTATGCAGCCATCAAAAGAAATGAAATCTTGCCATTTGCGATGACATGGATGGAACTAGAGGGTATTATGCTGAGTGAAAAAGTCAATCAGAGAAAGACAATTATCATATGATCTCTCTAATATGAGGAATTTGAGAGGTAGGGCAGGGGTTGTGGGGGATAGGGAAGGAAAAAATAAAACAAGATGGGATCGGGAGGGAGACAAACCATTAGAGACTCTAAATCTCAGGAAACAAACTGAGGGTTACTGGGGGGTGTGTGGGAGGGACAGGGTGGTTGGGTTATGGACATTGGGGAGGGTATATGCTATGGTGTGTGCTGTGAAATGTGTAAGCCTGATGATTCACAGATCTGTACCCCTGTGGCAAATAATACATTACATGTTTAAAAAAAAAGAAAAAAGAAAAAAAAAGGGTTGCCTGCTTAAGTATTTAAGGACTGATATATCACATCTGTAACTTACTATACACAATGGCTCTGAAAGAAAAAGTCTGTATAACTATATATCAGTTTGTACGGGAAGAGGGAGAGAGAAAAAAAAGCAAAATGTTAATAATTGTTGAATCTGGGTTGCTAAAACTATGCTGGTGTTTCGTTGCTAAGACTATACTGGTGTTTTCTTTTAATTTTTCTGTAAGTTTGAAACTACCCCACTTTTCTGGGGGAAAGAAAAAGTAAAAAACTAAGCAATATTGACTATTTCTGACTTTCTCCATTAATCTGTTTATGATTTGTGGAATTTCATATAGGCCAACATTTCCTTGTAGATAAATGGCAATAAGTACCATTTATAGAAAAAAATCTAAATTATGTTAAAGACCTTAGATTTTTCTATGAACCAATCCAAGACCATCACTATTTATTGAAGCAGAACACCTCAAGACAGTCTCCCTTGAAAGTAGTTTGAGGGGCACCTGGGTGGCTCAGTTCGAACCCCACACTGGGTGTAGAGAAAAAATAAAATCTTAGGCTCAGTCGTTAAGCATCTGCCTTTAGCTCAGGTCATGATCCCAGGGTCCTGGGGACAAAACCCCACATCGGGCTCTCTGCTCTGCAGGAAACCTGCTTCTCCCTCTCCCACTGCCCCTGCTTGTGTTCCCTCTCTCACTGTCTCTCTACCAGATAAATAAATAAAATCTTTAAAAAAAAAAAAAGGTGTTTGAGAAGCTCTTCTAAATAAGGGTGGAGGTCTTCTGCTTCTATTCTCAGTTTGACTTTGATGCTATCAGGGCCCTGCCTTGCTCTAAGCTAAGTGGACTGGGAAACTTGGTTCCTTGGGGTGATCCATTCCCACTATCTGCTTTCAGAGAAAAAAGTGACCCTCAAATCACACCAGCAGGAACCAGGAATACAAGTGACTTGTGTCCTTCCCTGTAACAGGGCTAGATGCCCTGCTGCTTTATGCTAACTGCCCCACTGAGAGCCTTGGTGACAGAATCGTCCCCTACCCCTATCCACCGTGGCGTCCAGCCGTCCTCTGGATATTACAGTTCTTCGAAAGCAAACCCAGATTTAATCCATGTCTGCTCTCCAAGAATGAGGCCTCTAAGACTCTGGGCAGGCAGGCCGGTACTCCCACCTCCTACTCTTAGCGTAAACATTACACATGTTTGTCTGGATCCACTCAGTTCCCCTCCTCACCCACCTAGTCTTTGATGTTCTTTTTTCATCTGTGCCTGAAGGAAGCATCATCACTTTATTCAGGAGATAATCAAATATAACACAGGGCCGACACTGACAAATAGTTGCACACAGAATTATATAAATCTGCTCCATTTGCAGAAGAGACTCAGTCACTGTAAACAAGGAAGAAAAACCAGGATGGTGCCTAGCCCACTGCAGTGTTTCAAGCAAGCATCCGCACACTCCTGGAGTGAAAGTGGGCCTGAGGTGGAGGTGGTCCTTTCAGCAGGAGGAGAGGGAGGCCGCACCCATGTGGAAGTCCGCTTCCGGACCCCCGAGAGGCAGCGGTCAGCGGCAGGCCTTGTTAAACTCCCGGAGGGCCCAGCGCTTGTTCTCAGTCGCCTGCTTGAGGCAAGTGTACTCTTTTACCAGCCTGTCAAACTCCTCTCCAAGGACTTCATAGGTGCTCAGGACCTGTCGGGACTTCTCCATGTCCTGCTCTTGTAGGCGAATGGCCCCCTCCAAACGGTCCCTATATGCCCGGGGAACAGAAGATACAATGTAAGGATCTGGCTCCTCAGCAAGCAGACAAGAAGGTGAACACGTTAACATGAACGGGTGTGGAGAGTGTGGGACCAGCCCTGAGCAGCAGAACCAGGCCCTTGGGAGTTCTCACCTAATGAGACGATGAACTTCCACTTTCTCAGCAGTGTAAGTGTCGGACAAGATCTTTAGCTCCTCCATCCTGACAGAGGGAAGAAAGAAATGCTGAGGGTCCCTGACGGCAGCAGAGTTAGGAACGGGACACAGTACGTGCCCGTGGTCAAGACGTGTGCTAAGCAGTGAAAGGAAAAGCAAGATCCCTCTGAATTCCTGAGTAACGTATCTCACAAGAAAGCAACTATTTCAGGCTTTCAAATAAGACTCAAGGGGCACCTGGGTGGCTCAGTTGGTTGAGCGTCCGACTCTTGATTCTGGCTTAGGGTGGTGAGACCCAGCTCCAAGTTGCACTGAGTGCAGGGTCTGTTTGTCCCTCTCCCTCTGCTCCTTCCTCCCCCTCCCCAACCACCCGCTGGCATGCTCCCTCTCTAAGATAAATATATAAATAAAATTTAAAAATAAAAGATTTGAGAATGTTGAATGGGGGTGTCTGGGTGGCACAGTTGGTCGAGTATCTGACTCTTGGTTTTGGCTCAGGTCGTGATCTCAGCATTGTGGGATAGAACCCATAGCTGGGCTCTATGTTCAGTGCTGAGTCTGCTTGGGACTCTCTCTCCCTCTCCCTCTGCTCCTTCCCACCATGTATGCTTGTGTGCTCTCTCAAAATAAATAAATCTTTTTTTTTTTAACTGAGACTCTCTTTTTATTTATTCATTTAAAAAAAAAGATTTTATTTATTTATTTGACAGAGAGAGAGACAGTGAGAGAAGGAACACAAGCGGGGGGAGTGGAAGAGGGGGAAGCAGGCTTCCTGCTGAGCAGGGAGCCTGACTCGGGGCTCAATCCCAGGATCCTGGGATCATGACCTGAGCCTAAGGCAGACATTTAACAACTGAGCCACCCAGGTGCCCCTCAAAATAAATAAATTTTAAAAATATATATTTTATTCATTTATTTCCCAGACAGAGAGAGGGCATGCAAGCAGGGGGAGCCACAGGCAGAGGGAGAAGCAGGCTCCCTCCTGAGCAAGGAGCCTGATGTGGGACTCGATCCCAGGGCACCAGAATCACGACCTGAGCTGAAGGCAGATGTTTAATCGACTGAGCTAGGAGTCCCAAAATAAATAAATAAATGTTGGACACTTCTGGGTAATCCAATGGCTACCACTGCCACGTGGCATTAACCAAAGACCCATAGGATGCTAGGCATGGCAGAGAGGAAAGAGAATTGAGGGAGAGGGTTGGAAGGGTTGGTATGTGAGACAGAGTTCCTGAGACCCACAAGGGTTACACAGCTCACCTCAGCTTAAGGATCATGGCACTGCACTTGATCTCTAGGTACTGGGCATTGATGCGGTCCAGCTCAGACTGAGTCTTCAGCCGGTGCTCCTGAAGGAGCCTCTGCAGCAAGGCAAGGCAGCGCAGAAGCACCTGAGCTCCCGGGAGGCAGGGAGAAGGCAAAACCACAAGTCAGTAGAAAAGAAGGCAGATCAAAGCTCCTTGGCTTCCCCAAAAGAGTCTCTAGGGCCAGGATAAAAGACAGAGGGGGCTACCCCAGTCCCCTGACAAACCTGGGAATAAGTGGCACTCTTCTTCTCAAGCAGCACCATCTGCTCCTTCTGCTGGCTCTTGGCATCCTGGCATTGCTGCTTCTCACCCACTAGGACCTCTGCCAGTTTCCACACCTTTGCTGCCTTCAAGGTTTCACCGTCTGAATCTGGGCAAAGAGACAGAGGACTGGGGCCCTTGGGTGGCTCAATTAGTTAAGTGTCTGCCTTCGGCTCAGATCATGATCTCAGGGTCCTGGGATGGAGCCCCGCATCGGGCTCGCTGCTCGGTGGAGCGCCTGCTTCTCCCTCTGCCTCTGCTGCTTCTCCCCACCACCACTTGTGCTTTCTCTCTTGCTCCCTCGCTCGCTCACTCTCTCCCTCAAATAAATAAAATTTTTTTAAAGGTTTCTTTTTTTTTTTTTAAGATTTTATTTATTTGACAGACAGAGATCACAATTAGGCAGAGAGGCAGGCAGAGAGAGAGGGGGAAGCAGGCTCCCCACTAAGCAGAGAGCCCGTGCTTGTGGGGCTTGATCCCAAGACCCTGGGATCATGACCTGAGCTAAAGGCAGAAGCTTAATCCACTGAGCCACCCAGGCGCCCCAATAAATAAAAATCTTTAAAAAAAAAAAAAAAAGAGAGAGACAGACAGAAGACTAGACAGGAAAACCCTAATTGCCACTGCCCTCCTGAGGCTATTTTTCAGCACACTATCCCATATCTAGCCCTACAAATTCTCTTTAGGTTTTCTCCTAGTGCCTGTTAAAATGGCCTAGTTCTCATAAAGTTCTCTTCACTCTTACCCTTATTTTTTATTTTATTTTTTAAATTTAAATAATCTCTACACCCAACATGGTGCTCAAACTCATGACCCCGAGATCGAGAGTCACATGCTTTTCCAACTGAGCCAGGCTCGTGCCCCTCACTCTTACCTTTAAGTCCAGATTTGGCCCCTCATTCTTAAGGCATAGATATGAAGATAAAGGGAATACCTATTAGCCTGAACTTTCTTCCCTATTCCATTCCAATTCTCTAGAGACGAATGAACTCATCCTTCCCTGAAGTAAGAGGACATTTGGTACCTTGCTGAATAAAAGTTCTCACACAATTCCTTGCCTGTATTCTACCAGCAAGGAAGCAAACAAATAAGCATCTCCAGTGCTTCCTAGCTTCTGTCCCAAATCTAAAATTCAAAGCATTATTCACAGAAGAGCAGACCAGGGACCCTGAAGGTCAGCTGTGAACAGAGCAGAGTGCCAGCCCTTACCTGAATTGGGATCGTGGTAGCAGAGCAGGGTGAAACATTTCTTTTTGAGCTGCTCCTCCACATCCAGTGGGAGCCGAGCTCTCATCCACACAAAATCCTAGGGCCGCAGAAGCAAAAAGAGAGATGCAAATAGACTGTTAGAACTAAGAAGATCCGCCCGTGAGTACAGGATGGTAACACTCTCAATGATAACCAACAAAAATGCATCAAGAGACAACAGGGAGATTCATTTTTATTAGCTTATCAAATTTGCAAAGAATAAAATGATGGTCAAGACCCCATGTTGGGGGCGCTTGGGTGGCTCAGTGGGTTAAGCCTCTGCCTTCGGCTCAGGTCATGATCTAAGGTGCTGGGATTGAGCCCCACCATCAGGCTCTCGGCTCAGCAGGGAGTCTGCTTCCCCCCTCTCTGCTTGCCTCTGCACCTACTTGTGATCTCTCTCTCTCTGTCTCTGTGTCAAATAAATAAATAAATAAATAAATAAAATCTTTAAAAAAAAAAAAAAAGGAAAAGAAAAGGTGGGGAACTGGCAATATGTACCAACATGTTTAATGTATATATCCTCTGACCAGTAATCATACAAAGGCAAATACACCTATGAACGAGTCTATTACTATCAGTGTGGTTTCCTAAGTGCAAAAAATGTGGAAACAACTATATCTGTCATTAAGGTTAAGCAAACTATGCTACATCCATACAATGGAATCCTTTTTCTTTTTTTAATGTAATCTGTACACCTCCCCCGATGTAGGGCACAAGCTCATCACCCTGAGATCAAGAGCTGCAAGCTCTACTAACTGAGCCAGCCAGGTGCCCCCACAAAATGGAATCGTATCAGTGATTTAAACTGATGATATAGGGGCACCTGGGTGGCTCAGTGGGTTAAGCCGCTGCCTTCGGCTCAGGTCATGATCTCGGGGTCCTGGGATAGAGCCCCGCATCGGGCTCTCTGCTCAGCAGGGAGCCTGCTTCTCTATCTACTTGTGATCTCTGTCAAATAAATAAAATAAATAAAATAAAATCTTAAAAAAAAATAAATAAAAATAAACTGATGATATAGAGGAGCCTGGGTGGCTCAGTTGGGTTGAGCATCTCTTTTTTTTTTTTTTTAAAGATTTTATTTATTTATTTGAGAGAGGGAGAGAGTGAGAGCGAGCATGAGAGGGGAGAAGGTCAGAGGGAGAAGCAGACTCCCCATGGAGCTGGGAACCCAATGCGGAACTCAATCCCAGGACTCCGGGATCATGACCTGAGCCGAAGGCAGTTGCTTAACCAACTGAGCCAGCCAGGTGCCCAAGCATCTGACTTGTGATTTCGGCTCAGGTCATAATCTCAGGGTTGTGAGACTGAGCCCTGAGCCAGCTCCATGCTCAGCAGGGAGTCGGCTTGGGATTCTCTCTCCCTCTCCCTCTGCCTCTCCCCTCATTTGCACTCTCTCTCTCAAATAAATAAATAAATAATTTAAAAAATAAACTGATGATATAATAAGAACGTTGAGCCCAGACCATGTGCCTGGCACTGTGTTAAGTGTGCATTAGAAGTTATCATCTTATTTACATTTATTTATTGACTTGAAAAAAGTCCCAAATATATTAAGTGAAACAGATTACATTCACTATACAAGCATAGATGCTACAATACCATTTATGCTGAGCTGTACATGATATACTGTATTTATTTCTAAATGTAGAATTTCAGCTTTTACTCTCTTCTGTGTAACACTTTTCTTATTTATTTGAGTTTGGCCCTCACGAATGTGTATCATTTTTACAAAAACAATAAAGTGTAACAAAAAAAGTTTAAGTATATGGGAGAAATTAAGCCATTTCACTTTTTTGATGCCAGTATCTGCTCACTCCCCACCTCTGAGGGGGGCATGAGCTCCAGAAGGTCCGCCTTCTCCAGCCCCAGCAGTGGAGGCATTTCCCTCTCCCGGCTGGGACCCAAGAGTCGTGTCAGTTCAGTCACGAGTAGCCGCTGTTCAAGGGTCTCGTGAAACTGAGAGAGAATAAAAAACCAAAGAAGTTACTATACAACTTCTCCCACTCCACCTCCTCCATCCTCATAAACCAGTTCTTCACACATTTTCAAAGTCCTCAAACATGTTATCCCCTTCAGCTGCCAGTGCCTTCTCCTGTCAATCTTTCTTTTCAAAACTCTTGACAACACACCCACCTCTTCTGCTATAACTACAAAATAACTACAATAGACACACAGTTTATTTCTTCTTCCTTTAAAAGATTTTGTGTTTTAAGTAATCTCTACACCCATTGTGGGGCTTGAACTCACAACCCTAAGATCAAGAGTCACAAGCTCCACCCACCGAGGCAGCCAGGACCCCCGGGTCCGTTTCTTCTTTGATAACTATTACTCGAAGCCCCTATTTCCCCCAGAGCATACAATGAGGTGAAGCCATTGTTGGCTTGGTCATTCCTGCAGCTGGTAAGCACCCCCTACTGCATCTCTCCTGCTTCACCTTTTTGTCGTCCAGAGTTAAATTTGTGTCTTGTGTCTTCACATAGTAGTCCACAAGCAGCTCTTGAATGACTCTCTGTAAAATCTCAGACCTCAGCCATATTGTCTTATGGAGTCGAACTTCCTTCCATGCCTAGGAAACCAAAAAATCCCAGGTAGGGATTTCTCTCTTGAAAGATTTCTCTTTCTCTCTTGAAAGATTTTTGCTTTCTCTCATCCGTCCTCCCAGGGCTCTTACCTGTGCCTGCTCCTTTGCCAGGGTGAGGCTTAAGCCACTCTCATCCATGTGCTGTGACAGACCCAGCAGCAGTTTGCTGAAGTGTGGGTTCCGTAACAGGTCCTCTTCACTCAGGTTACAAGGAGGAAGCTGTTTGTTGCACACTTCATGGGATGTCCCCCACAGGGGCAAAATAAATTAAAAAAAAAAAAAAAAAAAGCAAAGAAGATATCATTATATTAATTAAGTATCACTCTTAGCTTAATACTCATTTCCAAAAACCTCTAGCTTTTTGGTAGGGAAGTTTTCGAAATATAACGAAATGTTTAAAAAAAAAACCCACAAATAAACTCGAGGCAATATTTAAAGGTAACAAGCACCTATATATACACACAAATACATACACATAAATATATTAATCAAGAATTAGGGAATGAGTCACTAATGAAACCAAGAGCTTAGAAAATGAAGTATATTTGGAAAGTAATAGACAGAGACAATCAGGAAAAAGGGACCTTTTAGTAGGGGTCACCATAGTACTCCAAATGTCTCATTCACACAGAATAACTAGAATTCTTGAGGAAGGGGAAAAAAAACCCCAAAGGTAAAGTTCCAACTTTGGATGTGTTCTCTAGTTGCATAAGCAAGACTGCAAGAAGGTATACTCAGGACTAACTGAAAAACTGAACTAAATTCTTATCATAAAGAGAGCTGAGTAGCCCATGTGGATTCAGAGCAGCACACACATGAGAAAAAGTGCAAGAAACTGGGATCCTATAGTTATTCCATCAGCCCAAGGGCTTCTCTTTCCATCTCTTATTCCTACATGCTTTCTGCTGTGGTCTTCTGTTTCATTCCTACTTACCAAACAATCAAACTTTCATTCTTTAGACCATGAGAAAGTTCTTTTGGAAAAAAAGAACTCTCTCTTTTTTCTCCCCCTCAGGCACTGAAAGATCAACATGGCAATGTTCAAAATATAGAAGATTCAAGTTCTTGAAGGATTCAAGATATAGAAAGGCTTTGAGATAGGGAAAGAATTCAAGATACAGAAGGAGTCAAGATATAGAAAGGGTTTGAGATAGGGGAAGAATTCAAGATACCTAAGGATCTGAGATTTTGGAGTACAAGATATGAGAAAATTCAAGACCCAGGTAGGAAGGAAGCCTTCACAGAGTTTGCTGGCCACTCTTCTCTTCAGGTTGTGCCTGCTGACACAGCAGGGAAGCAACTTGAGTTTTTTAGTCGACTGCACAGGAGGGTACTTAACTGGAGTACTTAACAAGAGCCGGTATTGTCTGCTTTCTAATAAGATAGTGTCCAAGATTCTTCAAGTATCCTAGTTTCCCCAGAAACTTCGGATTTTATGTGACAAACCATACTGGTGAACTTTATAAATACATTTTATTATAGAAAGCAAGAATCTGGCTCCCACCTCTCTGGGTAAGTCATCAAACGTCCTTCAAATGGCCTCCTTACCTTGTTGAAGTATTTCCATCCCTTCTCCGGGTAAGCAGAAATCCCCGGATGCCATCTGATTTTCTCGAAATTCTTAATGTGTGGAACTGAGAAACTGTGAAAGAGAACAAGAAGTGAGTAAGTTGTGTGGCTTCTTCAGGAAAACTACCTTGGGTTCACATTTCTGTTGTCTGCAACCTGGGGAGGAACCACAGGGAAGCCTCTTACAGGGAGAGACTATACCATACACCCTGGGTCCCAAGCTCCTCTACAAGTTTTAAGGGCAGACTTATAAGTGGCAAAACAATTTGCATTCTAAGCACATAAACGTTTCCACTTGTTCCAAGCTGTCAAAAAAAGAAGCCTCCTTCAGAAAGAAAATTTTCCAATTCACTAAACAGAAGGATGCTCCCCTCCCCTCAACATTATGTCTAAGTTAAACCTGAGCTGCTGCTTTCCATTTATGAGTGAACTGGGGAAATGGGGAGGGGGGGGGAGTCCAATGTCCGCTTTTTTCCCCCAGTCAAATAACTCCACTATCAAATTCCACAAAATAGTTTCTTGAGCTTCTTTAACTTGTCCTTTCATCTAAAATCTGTTGGTCGTTTTTGACCATTAACTCTAGAATCATCCTTCAGGAGTGATAAATCATTCCACACTTGAACAACAACTGCTTTTCACATAACAGCATTAGTAAGGAGCACCTGAAGGAAAGAGCATGACAAGAAGACTGACAGGAAGGTCAGTACCAAAAGAGCAAGGCAAAAGTGTGGTTAATGCAGCTGAGGCTGGGATGGGAGCTGTCAGGTGTTTTGCCAGAACACCAAGTACACTGAAAAGTATGACATCAACACAAAGGGGAAGCAAAGATGGGCACTTTGTGGACTCTGGAGACTAAATTTTTTCCTTGAGGTGATTTTCCTTTTTTTTTTTTTTTGCTCCACCCACTCCTCTCTGTAAGATATCAACTCCAAAGGGCAGCTGAGTCTCCCAAAGCACAAGACATCGAAGGTTATTATGATTTAACACTTTAAGTTCACAGAACATTTGGTTTACTCCCTCGTTTTATGAGTAGCATCAAAGTAAGTACTCATTTATTTTGCAACTTCGTCCAGAGGGGAACACAGATGAGGAGTCGGAATGCTAAGACTTAATTTGCAGCTCTGCAGTTCCTTCTGTGTGAATTTAAGGGAAACGTTTTTTGTTTTTTATGCCAAACTTTTTTCCACCTGCAGAACGGAGATAATGAATCCTGCCTTGGCTGAGACACCAAGAATTAACAACACAATCGACCTGTCAACAAAAGCCACTAGTTAGTTAAGCCCAGTGTTTTAACAATTCTGTTTATGTTGACCTAAGTTCTACAAGCAAATTTCGCACACGGAAATGAGGACCAACACAAATTTTAAAAGTCAGCTGTTCTTCCCTCCCTAGGGGAACTGCCCACTTGGGTATTCTTGGGGTGCCTTTCTTTACCCTTTTAAAATGTTACAGGGCGTGAACGAAGGCGGCGATCAGGCTCGATTCTCCACCCTCTGCACTCAGACGTGTTAAAACGCTGCTACAGGGACCCAAGCATTTAAATGTTCTGACTCAGGCGTCTTTTAAATTCTTAGAGCTGTCTTTACACGCTGCACTGAACGTTAAATTGATTTTACAGGTATTTTCACAAGATGTGACCCTTACAGGGCCCGAGATGAATCAAAATGCAGAGCGGGCTCTCCGGCGCCTACTTCCCTTCCGTCTGGGCAGCCAAGGATTCCCAAGGGCGAGGGCAGCCGCGGCGGCCAGGGGCCAGCACTAACACTCCCAGCACTCCGCCTCCCCTCAGCGCAGCCCGCCGACTCTCCGAGGCAAACCTGCACACGCGAGGGCAGCTGAAGCTCCCGCGGCCGTGCGGAGCCGGCTGGGGCGAGCTGGCCCGAAGCGTTGACACCGAAACCACGCCCGCGCCCGGGCTCCGGAACCTCTCACTCGGGCTGGCCGCTGAGGCTGGGGGAAGATAGACCCGGGAGGACCACGCGGGAAGGTCGGGGGAGGGAAGGGAAAGGCCCGAAGTGCGCGCGAGTCCTCCGGAGAGAGGAAGAGGGGCGGGGCCACGCTCGAGGCGGGAACGGTGGGTCCGCCCCGCGCCGAGCGCGAGCCCTGGGTCCTCACCGCCTGGGAACCCGGCTTTTAGAGTGTGAGCCGGGAGGGGGCTCTTGGCCCCTTTTTCTGAGTACCTCCCCCTTGCTGAGGACAAATGTTGAGAAAAATGGTAATGATTGCTAACATTTATTGAGGGCCTACAGTGAGTCAGGAACTGTGTCAAGCAAGGGTTTACTTGCCATCCCTCGCTTAGATCTCTTGTAAGTTCCTACAGCGTCCTATGAGGAAGTCACAATCATGCCCATTTTACAGAGGGGAAAACTAAGGCGCTAGGAAATTAAGTAACTTACTTGAGGTCGCAGCTCACAGCGTCTAAACTTGACCCGGTGGCCCTCTGAACCTTCCCAGACCTGCTGCCCACACTGAGCCTGCCAGTCCCTTTGCTCCAGCACAGCCCCCTAGGTCAGCTTTTTCCTAATTTCCTGCCCCAGGCTCCTCTAACCTCTCCATTATCTCTCATCCTTCAGCTCGCTAGCTCTCACTTGTGCCCTCTCTCTCTCTTCCTCCCTCCCTCCTACCTTCCTTGAATCCTTTTTAAGCTGTAGGGGCATTTATTGTTTGCTTAAGAATAAATCTGGAGCTGAAGGTCCCAGAGCTTTCTAGCAGCTCTGTGGGCAGTGTTCTTTGTAGTTCTCTTTGCATTTCCCTCATGGTCACAGGGTAGCTGCAGAAATCCAAGAAGCACATCCAACTCAACAGCATCCCAAGCAAGAAAGAAGGGGAGGAGCCTTCAGTCAGGGAAGAAAACCTTTCCCAAAGTACGCAGCAGACTTTCCCCTATGTCTCACTGGCCAGACTGGATCACTGGCCATCTCTAGACCAATGAGCTAGATGTCTTCCATTTGCCCCCCAGATGCACATTCTGCTTTTTGACACCCTATATAGACCAGTAAGTGTTTCCATATTCTCTGACTGCTTTCAGCCAAGAGGGATCCCAGCAGGAGGTCACATGGCAGGAAGGGGACAATTACCTCTGACACCACTCCCACCTTCTTTTCAAAGCGGACTGGAATGTAGTCATTAAGGGAATTATTTCAAAAATAGTATTTGATACTAAGTAAATTACACTAAGTTTCTTAAATCTCTTGCATCAGAGAAGCTGATAGTCTGGGGTGGTGGGGAAGGAGCCTCGGTTAGGCATGTAGAATGGTAGAGAGTTTCATCGTTTCCTTTAGTACCAACTATAGAGTTCTACTAGCAATACTTAGAGGAATAGTGTGATCCAGAGCAGAAATTTTATATCTCTGGTCATCTTGTCAGCTGCCACCTTTCATGCTTAATATTAAAGTGCTGTCATTTTCTACAGCTTTTAAAAATCATTTATGCTTCCTCAGCTCTGTGGTGCAGCATCATTAAATATCAGGCATAATGTTCCTAACAAATGATACTTGGAACAAAATAGCAAGCATGCTTTGGTGACTCAGAGATGATCAGAAATCGACTGAAACTTCATGTCTCATATTTGTCCAGTTTTATAATAGGGTACTACAAGCTTTGGCTAAACAGCTCTAAAGGACTTGGGGAATGGAAGAAGTGTGCAGAGGCCTGTCTTCAGGTAGGGTAGAAGGGAGGGGAGGGGGAGAGCCATGGGAAGCCTTGAATCGGATCAAACCGTCCTATGCAATTATCTATTCCATCTCTCGCGCTCTCTCCCTCTCCCTCTCTCAATAACCTTGGGCTTCAGGTTCCTTATTTGTCAGAAGGAGGAAATAACATATTTCTAGCTCCTCCAATCTCAGAGTGTTGATGTAATGATCAAATGAGATAATGGCTGAGAAAGTGCTGTGGGAAGACTATCGGAGTGAGGTATTTTAAAATTGACACTTACTGAGCACGTATTAAATGCCTTGGGGAGACACAGAGATAAATATGACCCAGTCCCTGCCCTGAGGAAGTTCATAATCTAGTTGAAAAGATTAAGACATGCACACGAAAAGCAAATAACACAAGGCAGCAAAAAGGTGTCAAAAAAGCAGTTTAGGGCGCCTGGGTGGCTCAGTGGGTTAAAGCCTCTGCCTTCAGCTCAGGTCATGATCCCAGGGTCCTGGGATCGAGCCCCACATCGGGCTCTCTGCTCAACGGGGAGCCTGCTTCCCTTCCTCTCTCTCTGCCTGCCTCTCTGCCTACTTGTGATCTCCGTCTGTCAAATAAATAAATTAAATCTTTAAAAAAAAAAGTACTAATCAAAAAAGCAGTTTAGATTATTAATACTTGAGAAACTTGGGACGCCTACCTGTGTGGCTCAGTCAGTTAAGCATCTGCCTTTGGCCCAGGTCCTAACATCCTGGAATGGATCCCCACATTGGGCTCTTTGCTCAGAGAGGAGCATGCTTCTCCCTCTTTCTGCCACTCCCCCTGCTTGTGCCATCTCTCTCTCTCTCTCTCTCTTTGACAAATAAAATCTTTAAAAAAATAAATACTCGAAAAACTTAAGGTACAAAATCCTTTCTGCAGGAATGGATAGGGAAGACTATGAAATCAATCTTAACTGGGCATAAAAGAGAGAAAATTTGGATCATTTAGGGTGGAGGAAACATCTCAGCAAGCAGAAGCAGAGACAGGAAGTCCAAGCTGCCTTCTGGGTTCAAAAGGAAATGGGACTGGCTGAAGGGAAGGGGGCTACATAGGCCAGTTCTGCATAAGACTAGAACACTGAGCCTATAGACCATGTTGGCAATAAAAACTGCAGCAAAGTACTGAAAAAAGATCTTACAATCACACACCATCTGGTGTCCTTGAGCAAGTAAGATTTGCAAGAGAAGCCCTAGAATTAATTCTCTTTTTCTCTGCCTCTTCCATCTTCTCTCCTTTTTTTCCCTCCCAGATTAAAAAACAAACAAACAAACAAACAAAACCAAACATGCACACAGGGGTGCATGGCTGACTCAGTGGGAAGAACATGGTACTGTTGATCTCAGGGTTGTGAGTATGAGTCCCACATTGGGTGTAGAGAGTACTAAAAAAAAATAATAAAAACGAAGAACAACAAAACACACACACACACAGAATTTAATTAGGTATTTTGACACACAATATTTAATATGTACAATTCATTAAGATTTAACCTTAACCTTACATACTTACTATCACCACAATCAAGATAGTAAACATAGGGGGCGCCTGGGTGGCTCAGTGGATTAAGCCGCTGCCTTCGGCTCAGGTCATGATCTCAGGGTCCTGGGATCGAGCCCCGCATCGGGCTCTCTGCTCCACAGGGAGCCTGCTTCCTCCTCTCTCTCTGCCTACTTGTGATCTCTCTCTCTGTCAAATAAATAAATAAAATCTTTAAAAAAAAAAGTGAACATAGGCATCACCCCTAAATGTTAACTTGTGTGCTTTTGTAATTCCCTCGGGCCCCTCCCAACCACTGATCTGCTCTCACTATAGATTAGCCCGCACTCTCTAGAATTTTATATAAACGGAATCAAATAAAGATATACTCTTTTTTTGTCTGGCTTCTTTCACTCAGCATAATTTTGCAATTCATACATGTTGTTGCTAGTATCAATAATCCATTTTTAAAGTTCATGTCTTTTTATTGCTGAGACGTAGTACAGAATCCTCTTAAAAACCTTCACTTGTTTGGGTTTGTAGTTAAGGAGGTGTTTCCTCCATGACCCTAAGTTACCTATCTCGGTGCTTGGCATCTGGAAGCACTTACTTGTTGCAGGAGTGAATTTTGGCCACCCCCACGATGCTAATTCCTTATATAGTTTTGTTTGTTCAGTGGAATGCTTGACCTTTATGGGCCTGTCTCTTCATCAGTGTTGTTCATCTCACATTCTACTATGCCATATGCAAAATACAATCTCTCACGTCTTAAATGTTCTTTAATGATAAAGCCAAGAACATGCTCAGAAGTATTCCTGAGCTAGATTCCTGCAGGGAGTTGGGGGCGGGGGAAGGGTGTAGAAAGATAAATTAGGCAAACTCCTGCCCACAATTTAGCTCTGCTTTCTGGAAGACATTGCTCTTGATCAAGTATCCAAAAAATATGAACGTGTTTGTTTTTGACTTGATGATAAATGTAAATGGAAGCCTGAGAAAAAGTTTACTTAACCTTTCAGACTTAGACATTCCTTTGCTGCGTTGTTTAGAATTACAGAGAAGAACGGAGATTTGCTGAGAACACCTGCAAGGACTCTGCCTCCCACACTCTAGCTGGGAAACAAAATGGTGCCACAGAGATAGAAATTTCAGATGAGTATTTAGTACATATCCTATTTTCAAACTAAGGGAAACTTTCAGGTAGAATATGGTCTCACATGGAAAATTTAGGCTTATAACCAGTTTCAAAGCCAGGATGTTAAAATAGCTGTTGGACTGTGGAACCACACTTAACTGAGCAATTGTTCAGAAAATTTAAAAAAAAGAAAAAGAGTCATACCACTTTGAAAGTATCCGAAGACAAGTAGCAAGAATATATTTGTATTATGGACCCAGAAACTAGTTTCAGGAATAAAATTTACAGGCAGTCAAGAGGTTTTAGAATTATTTTCAAGGGTGTTCACTGGAAAATGAAGGTATTCAGAGACACAACTATTGATGATTAAGCTAGGAAATTCCATGCCCATTGTAAGTACATGATTTAAGGAGGAAACAAGTGGATAAAGAAAATATGTAATCAACCTATGACATCAAATGAAAATTTTAGAACAAATGTTCATAATTTGCCATTTTTCAATTGCTTAACCATTCCAAGGGGATTTCAAACCAGCCCCCTCGTAGCTTCAAGGGTTGCTTGTCTCTTCATGGAAATTTTGTTATACAAACTGAAATGAGCCTGGTTTTACTTTGAGACACCATTGTGAACTAGTATATAAATAAGGCCTGATAGGACATTTTGGATCTCAAAGAGAAGCTAAGAAATTTGGCTCAAAAAATGGGACAGATTGAAATAATTTTTACCAAAGGAATATGAGACAGTAAAGGAAATTGATTCAGAAGACGAAGACTAGTATCATTTTTGAAAAGCTAGACATGAGGCACAATGTGTGCAGTTCTTGTTATAAGGATTGAGTGTGCTGCTGTAATGAGAAAACATGGGCCAGGCTGATAAAAGTATTTCCCTGGATTTTAAACTGATGATGACACTGTCTCATACTGAGCTGCATATGAAAGAGATTTTCTCCTTTAAAAATTGTAACAGAACCAGGGGGAGAAACAGACCAACCAAAGGGCACTTGGAGTTTCATGCTTGGGAAGAACATACATTGTGAATTTTGAAATGCCTCCTAAGATTAAGGTGTTATAGCCAAAAAAAAAAAAAAAAAAAAAGGCAAAAGCTTGAGGAAGTTAGCAATTAAGTACACTTTCTAAATTCCATTTAGCAAAGAGAAATTTTGCTAAACTAATTTACAGTTTGCAACCATGGTAGCTAAGTAGATTAAGTATTACAGCTGGGTTTCCCATGACTGGGTTGCCTTATAAAAAAAAAAACCCAAGCATAGGGGGCTTGGGTGACTCAGTCGATTAAGCATCTGACTCTTTTTTTTTTTTTAAGAGTTTATTTATTTGTCAGAGAGAGAGCAAGAGTGAGACAGTGAGCGAGCACAAGTAGGGGGAGCAGCAGGCAGAGGGAGAAGCAGGCTTCCTGCTAAGCAGGGAGCCCGATGCAGGACTCGATCCCGGGATCCTGGGATCACGACCTGAGCCTAAGGCAGACGCCCAACCGACTGAGCCACCCAGGCGCCCCAAGCATCCGACTCTTGATTTCAGCTCAGGTCTTGATCTCAGGGTCACAAGATTGAGCCCTGTATGGGGCTCCACACTCAGTGGGGAGTCTGCTTGAGATTCTCCCTCTCCCTGTGCCCCTCCCTCGAGTTGTGTGCTCGCTTGCACAACTCTCTCAAAAAAATTAAATCTTAAAACAACAGTGACGAAAAACCCAGCCACAGGTCATTCTGGAATGGATGCTTTTCTTGGGCAGCATTTCAAAACTAATTTATTGATAACCTTCAAATGATTACTAATGGGAAGCTCTGTGGATGGAGAGAGCCCATCAGGATCATGGAAATCATCAAAAGTCTACAGCAGCCAGGCAGGTAAGCAGGCTGGGAAGCACACACGGTGGTAGGGACTGTGCAAATGGAAGGAGACAATACATCCAATAAAGGAGCAACCATCACTTGGTTCCAACTAGTTGCTGCCTTTGGACACTTGGGGGGGAGGGTGATAAATCTTTTGATTAGTCAAAAAACCTTAGAAACCCCATTCTTCGTATACAATATCCAGATTTTTATGTGAAATCTCCTGAATTGTAAATGTTGGCAACCAGTTATTTTATTTGCAACAGCTTATTATTACTACAGAGGCAGGACACGTGCATTGTATAAAAATAGAAAATGTAGGCCAACAACAATAAAACAGACTCTCTCACTCAGAGATCACCACTGTTAACACCTTAATGCATATCCTTTCAGTTCTTTTTTTTTTTTTCATACATATATAGACATTTTGAAAACAAAATACGAGTCCCCTGTACTGGTTTCAGGACTGTCATTTTGTTAATGATTTGACCTTTCCATCTCAGCAAATTCTCACTTCATCTAATCCCCTGTCCATATAAAAAATTTTCCAGTTGACTCCAAATATCTTTTTTTTTCTTTTTTCAGATTTTATTTATTTATTTGACAGAGAGAGACAGTACAAGCAGGGGGAGCAGAAGGCAGAGGGAAAGGGAGAAGCAGGCTCCCTGCTGAGCAGGGAGCCCAAAATGGGGCTAAATCCCAGGACCCCAGGATCATTTCCTGAGCTGAAGGCAGATGCTTAACCGAGCCACCCAAGTGCCCCTCCAAATATCTTTTTTATTTAATTTAATTTATTTTTTTGACAGAGAGAGACGCACAAGAGACGGAACACAAGCAGGGGGAGTGGAGCCCGATGCGGTGCTCAACCCCAGGATCCTGGGATCAAGACCTGAGCCAAAGGCAGACAGTTAATGGACTGAGTCACCCAGAGGGAATCCAGGACCACGGATTGTATCGTTATTAGATAGCTTAAGTCTCTCCAATCTAGCAGGTTTACATTTTTTGAAAATCATAAGGATTTGGGGGGCGCCTGGGTGGTTCAGCAGTTAAGCCTCTGCCTTCAGCTCAGGTCATGATCTCAGGGTCCTGGGATTGAGCCCTGCATTGGGCTCTCTGCTCAGCGGGGAGCCTGCTTCCCCCACCCCCCCAACCATCCTCTGCCTGCCTCTCTGCCTACTTGTGATCTCTCTTGCTGTCAAATAAATAAACAAAATCTTTTAAAAAGAAAAAAAATCATACAGATTTGAAAATAAGCTGAGGGTTGCTGGAGGGGAGGTGGGTAGGGCCATGGGGTAACTGGGTGATGGACATTAAGAGGGTACCCAACGTGATGAGCACTGGGTGTTCTATGCAACTGATGAATTACTGAACTTACCTCTGAAAATAATGATGTACTATATGTTGGCTAATTGAATTTATTAATTTTTTTAAAAGATTTTATCCACCTATTTGACAGAGAGACAGCGAGAGAGGGAACACAAGCAGGGGGAGTGGGAGAGGGAGAAGCAAGCTCCCCACTGTGTAGGGATCCCGATGTGGGGCTCAATCCCAGGACACTGGGATCATGACCCGAGCTGTGTGCTGAAGGCAGATGCTTATCGAATTTAAATTTTAAAAAAAGAAAAAAATCATACTGACTTGCTGAAGAGAGTTAGCCAGTGGCCCTGCAGAATGCCTCCCTTTCTAGGTGCATCTAGCTGCTTCCTCTTGGCGTCCTTTACTTTGCTCCCAGCACA
The DNA here is from genome assembly GCF_922984935.1 of Meles meles. NCBI lineage: Eukaryota > Metazoa > Chordata > Mammalia > Carnivora > Mustelidae > Meles > Meles meles. The sequence goes on from NC_060071.1 coordinate 77,630,836, forward strand.
GCCTGTAAACTCTCTGTGTTTACACCTCTCTGCGGGGAGGGGAGCAGCTAGACTATGTAACACTGTGGGGTTATGTTTGCCTCACACCAGAACTGGTGGGCTGGTTAGTGACACCAAGACCTGTTCCAGGAAATGAGTGATGCCAAGACCATGCAATGAGAGGTTACTTGGCAATGTCCAGCTGTCCACCAACCATTTCACTTGTCGTTGTAACTCCAATTAGTAATCTCTGCCAGGATCAGTCATGTATTCAAGTTCACAAAATGCTGTTCTCCCAATTCTGTCATTCTTTCTACATTTGTTAGTTGGCGTTTTCCCCCACCTCAGTGAGTTTTCAAATTGATATTATCAAAAATAACTCCTAGTAGGCCAAAGAATGCATTCGGGGCAGCCACCTTCTGATCTACATTGTAAGCCCAACAAAGTCTCCCCCTGTCATTGGTCCCCTGCAGCATTAGGTCTTTCATTTGTAACACTCAATTACTTTGCACTTGGTGACATGTTGCTTGTAATCTTCTCAAGGCATTTTATGTGTGTACTTGTCTCCCTGGCTAGACGTGACCTCCTCAAGGGCAGGGACTCTCCTGCAGAGTCTTTCCTTTGCTTCTCGCTTTTTTTTTTTAATTTAAAGATTTTACTTATTTATTTGACAGAGAGAGATCACAAGTAGGCAGAGAGGCAGGCGGGTGGGGGCGGGGAAGCAGGCTCCCCGCTAAACAGAGAGCCCGACGTGGGGCTCAATCCCAGGACCCCGAGATCATGACCTGAGCCGAAGGCAGGGGCTCAATCCACTGCCCCTGTTTTTTTTTTGCCTTACCTTTTTTTTTTTTTCCAAGATTTTATTGACTTATTTGACACAGAGAGAGAGCACGCACAAGCAAGGGGAGTGGCAGGCAGAGAGAGAAGGAGAAGCAGGCTCCCTGCTGAACCGGGAGCCCCATGTGGGACTTGATCCCAGGACGCTGGGGTCATGACCTGAGCCTAAGGCAGATGCTTAACCAACTGAGCCACCCAGGGGCCCCATCCTTTGCTTCTCCTAATGTGCTTTTTTTTTTTTTTAAGATTTTATTTATTTATTTGACAGACAGAGATCACAAGTAGGCAGAGAGGCAGGCAGAGAGGCAGGCAGAGAGAGACGAGGAAGCAGGCTCCCCGCTGAGCAGAGAGCCCGATGCGGGGCTCGATTCCAGGACCATGAGATCATGACCCGAGCCGAAGGCACAGGCTTTAACCCACTGAGCCACCCAGGCGCCCCTCCTAATGTGCTTTTAAAGGTGTTTTAGACTATTACTAATTCAAATTAGCGGGCCGGGGGTGGGGGAAGCACTATAAAGAACCAAAAGTTTTCATTATTGTCTCTTGGATTCCCTGGCTTTCCCACTAAAACTTTCCCTAATTATCTATCATAATGAAGGGCTGATCTAATTTACAGTTTGCTTGTGCTGTGGGAGTCCCTGTGATGAGGATGAGAGCTGGGGTGGGAGGGAAGAGGGGAAATAAGCTGCTAGTCTTCAAAAGCGGGAAAGTCATTTTCCAGCTGCATGACCTTGGGTAAATGCCATTATCGCATGTTACTATTTCTTCATTTGGTAAAATGAGGTCACTGGGTTCTCTCTAAAGTCACATCCCGCTTGGCTCTAAGTCTGTAGCATATGACCTGAATCTGTACCTTTCAGATGTTCGAAGCCATGTCTCCCTGCTTTTGGATTGCTCCCTGGCTTCCTTGACATGGGGCAGTGCTGCCCTTTCGAAGCCTAGGTGGACAGAATTGGAGCCTTGGACGACTCTCCAAAAACCAGCTAGACTGCCCTAATCCATCCGTCCCAGTGAGTTTGCTCTTGTTTTCAAGGTCCAACCTCAGTCCTTCACAACCAGGGCAAGTGTGGATATCCCGACAGCTCTACACCAATGACTGGCATGACAGAGGCAAAGGACAGGGTTTATCCTTGTGGAGTCCCCTAACATTAGGGCTCCAAATGACCCCAGGCCCACTCTGGGGTCTGGATCCTTCTAAACAACAAAAATGTTTTGCTCACTGGGTTTCCCAATCCTTTTGTCTGGGTTCTACCGTTCTGCTTTCCCTCTTGTTAGCCCTTCTTTATAGGTACAGTCTCAAGGACCTCCTCCAGCTGGCTTTACATGCCTGAAAATAGCTTTCTCTACTTTCTTGACTGAGGACAGTCTCCAGCTTGATTACAAATGGAATCTTATCGTTTCCCTGGCCTAGAGAGCACCAGGTGGTGAAGGGGGAAACAGGTCTCTAAGAAGTGAGGCAAAAAGAGAGCACCACCACCAGCCTTATTCCTCATAAACTACATTCAGGCCTGTGCTGAACAGGCTGAGCAGAGCACTTGGCTGATGTCGGCTGTAAAAGTCTGCCCTCCCCCCACCCCGTACTGCAACTCTCATCTAGAAACAAGAAATGGATCTGCAATTCTTCCATTTCCCCCTTTCCCCATCTCAGGCCTAGTGGCTGTTGACGAAAATCGGGTGCTTAGTTGGCCAAACAAGGTCTACTTATTACTGTACCCTTTGCAGCACCCCAGGCATCTATCAGCTGTAGATATGAAATAGCACGACTAAGGACGAGCAGTGTCCCAGTGAACAGCAAGAAGGCAAACTCTTGTGATGCAGGGTACACTTGGGAGCCTGCCAGTGATGATGAGGGGTGGCTGGGGCTGCTCTTCCGCCATGGTCTGCCCTCCCTGGGCCTGTCCTCAACAGATGTTAGCACTTGTTTTTCCTTGGGAAGGAGGGAGAGAGTAGCCCCGGGAGCAAGAACAGTCTTGGGAAGCTCCAGGGGTGGTACAGATGAGCATAGACCCAGAAAGGAATCAGCCAGTCAGCAACAGATGCGAGGCTGAAGTCAGAAACGCAGGGTCGGAGTGGACAAGACCCCTAGAGTCAAAGAAAGGATGGATATAAGGTTATATATGTGCTTGCCTGGATTTCCCAGGCCTGGAGTGGCCCGGTGAGAAAACTGCCCAGTCACGGTCTTTGTATTCACTTATTTAATAATAATAATTCAGAAGAAATCCCAGCTGTAGACCAACTTATCCAGTTTCAGAACATTTATCTTGCCCAAAAGTGCATCCCCTCCAGCACTCAGTGGTATGAATGTGAGCTCTTTCTCTAGATCATACCCTCATGCACAGGCCTCTTCTCCGTGACCCCAGCTTGGCTGACACGGGCCACCTTAGAAACCCCCTAAATGTGAGATTGCTGTTCCCACAAGTCACCGTTTCCAGGATGAAACTCTAAGTGATAGAGAATGAAGACTAAGGATCAAAGATTATCAGATTAATTTGCCTAAAACCAAGTCACCCAGAGACAATTAGTCTCAAATATTTATCAAATCTGCAGCATTTCAAAAGGATTTAGTAGACTCATGCTTTCACTTTTTATTGTTCTTGTCTGTGTAATCTTTAAGTGTTAGTCAACTGATTATCCTGCATGCTTATTCAATTGTTTAGAATTTATGGGCATTTTCACAGTAGGAATGTAGAAGTTAGGCCAAAGCACCAAAGTCATAAGAGCTCCATTAACTTTTCCAAGGTATCTAATTTGTAAAGGAATATTAAGAAACACAAAAAATGATACACAAAATGTCTGTGCCAATTATATTTATTGCTAGCTACTTTAAACTTTTTCGAAAGGTGTTTGAAAAGTAGATAACATAGGTAACGTTTTCCATAAACTTAGGAAAAAATATCATTTACAAAGTGCTGCAAATTTGATAAATTTATTTTGTGGACAATAATTCAGAACTACTGTTGGATGAATAGATAAAAATTCTTAGAACACCCAAAATATAAAAACACCACAACATTAAATGGCTGTAAAAACACCCCAAAGGGAACCGCACTTTTGGCAAACTTGTCATTAAGTGACATAAACTTTCGCAGCTCTTTCTGCCCATAGGTCCTGTTCCTGGATTTTCAATAAAACCACAAAAAAACCCACAAAAAAATGGTGAAGTAAACTGAAAGTAAGTCTTGGATTGGCTTGAAGGGACCAAATTTAGCCAAGTGGACTAGAACCATGTCAAAGTGTATTGCTCCTCTGGCTCCTTGGAACCTCAGGGCTTGGGAGCTGCACTGGTTGGAACCCTAGATCCCTCTGCGGGGTGGCAGGTCTGGAGCGGTGAGCGACTGTGAGGGAATGTGGGTGACAGTGACCTGAGAAGAAGGGAGTGAGGGAGCGAGTGTGTGTCTATGAGTGTGCCCATGTACACAGTGGGCTGGAAGTCTCCGTGCGCCTGCACCTGGGTGAGTGGCCGGGCCTGAGGCTCCCTGCATGGCAGGCCTGGCCCTCTATCCCCAAAGACTCTCTTGTCATGTCCCCAAGCTGAGGAGAAGAGGAACCCAGGACAGCCACCCACCCAGCCTTCCCAGGCCCACGTGAGTCCCTGAGACACAGGCAACACAGCAGCAGGTCCACACGAGCTGCCCCCCTTCCTTCACGGGGCTGAGCAGCTCTCCTGGTCCTTAGAGAGAAGGTGGCCAAGAAAAACTCATTGATAAGGTCCAGTTTCCACCTCTTCATCCAGATACAGAGATAAGACATTGTGGTAAGAACCTGCTGACCCCGTATCTGACCCACGTGAGGGGTGCCAGAGTGAGGCGTGTTCATGGTGTCCTCTCTTCCTGTAACCCAAAGCCAGAACGTTGTTTGGCTTATGCATAAATGGTACTAGAGAAACAGACTAGAATCAGACCTTTAGAAAGTCCTGGAACCTGCCTGTGCATGCCTGAGTATATGCTACAGCACAGGCTGCGCACATGGAAAGAAAGCCAGTCACACCCGCCCCCCCATGGCAATTCGAAGGTTCCTTCTCCACAGTCCATGGAATGTTGTATCTTTGGGTCTCTGGCCCCTGGGGCCCTCCCCAGAGGACTCTTCTGCCTGGCCTGGGAGTGCGTTCCTTGCCTCAGCTGGCCTCAGAGGGGCCCTCTGGCCAGAGGGATTTGCCAGGGGCAGCAAAAGCAGCAGCACAGACCGCAGTTCAGATATAACTGGCAGGGGGCTGTCGGGTACTGAGCCGCTGCATGTGACAGCCGTGGCAGAGCAAGTGCCCATCCAGAGGGAAGCAGCAGCAGCCTTCCTCATCACTCAGCTGCATCCGGCAGTCCTAGGGAAGAAGGACACCTAGTTCACCTCAGCCCGGGCACTGGGACATGTTGGAAGACTGTGCTGATCCACACCAGCCTCCTAGTAGACTGAAAGAAAGGTGGTGGGCTTCTTTGGAGGCCACGGCCTCCGAGTAGAAGCCGGAGAAAATACCTCAGCTGGACAGCAGGTGTCGCTGCTACAGCGGAAATAATGATGCGGACTCCCATTTGCAGTGGTTACCAGGAGTCCTCAGTTCAGGCTTGCCTTGGGGAAAGCCAGATGCAGAAAGGACTAAACACCCAGGACCAGACAGAGTGGAAGAAGGACGGGAGAGGTACTGGAGATGGGTCGGAGCACCTTCCTGGTTTCCGCGCTGTAGACCGCTCCCACAGACTTGAGCAGTCCAGGGACATGCCTCCTCCCCAGCCCCATTCCCTCTCCAGATTCTCCTCCAGGAGCCCTGGCTCCTCACACTCACCTCACAGTGGTAGCACTCAAAGTGATAATCTCGGTCCATGGATATCACCCTCACAATGTCCTCACAGCCCTGAAATGATGCAAGCCCCCATGGGATTAGTGTAGCATGACAACCCCAGTTCTGCCCTCCCCTGGGCCCCTTCCCAGCCCAATGCAAAGATCATTCGAAGGCCTCCAGGGAGAACTCTCTGCAATCACCTGTAGCTTTCAGATGGCCTTTGGAAATCCTACTAGAACTTTCCCCCCCTCTCCTTCCTTGATACTGCCTTCAGGAAGGCCTGTCCTCTCACAGTCTTCCCTCTGTCCAGCAGCTCTGGCCTTACCTACCTCTCCGAGCTGTGGGGAGGGAAAAGGGGCAGGCAGTCTACATAAAGTAAGCTAAGCTGGGGACAAAGAGTTCCAGTAGGGTCTGGTTCCTTACTGGCTTTTGGATTCTCTCCCCAGGCCAACACGTAGCACACACAGAATAAATCATTGCTGACATCTTCCTACCAGCCCTGAGGATTCTTCACACCTTTTTCTAGCCCCTACATCTGGGATCTGCTGACTCTGACCTCAAAGAAAAGTCTCCTCCTATGGCCTGGGACAGACGGGATGAAGCCTGGGCCCAGTGAGGCTGTCAGAAATGTCCAGGCCCGGATGTCAGGGTCAGGGTGGTGACCCTGAGAGCAGAGTCACACGGGAATCTTCGCAGAGCACATTCCTCAGCACCACAGCCTCCGCGGGAAGCCGGGCCCATATGTCCCCACCCCCTTCCCAGGGGCAGCGGCACTGGCTGCCCCACAAGAGAACCCCGGCATACTGACCTCTGAGGGGAGGATGGGTTGGCCGCAGGCCGCACACTTAGGAGCATAATTTCTGAAGAACAGAGGGCAGAGATGAGTTGAGGCTGGGGAACCCTGAGGCCAGTCCCACACCACACCCCCAGGGGGCAGACTCACTTGTGGTAGTCAGTGACACAGTACACCTGGTTGGAGAAGTCCACAGTGAAGGGGATGCCGTCCAGACACTTGTTGCAGACGATGCACCGGAAGCAGCCCGGGTGGTAGGACTTCCCCACAGCCTGCAGGATCTGGCTCGCGGGGTGGGAAGACGATCAGTCTCCCTCCAGTCTCATTCTCCAGCTACCCATGGTTCTCCCTGCCTCCCCCCAAACTCCTCCAACTCCTCCTCCCAGAACAATGCTCTGTAATCTGAGGGGCCCAGAGGATGCTTAAAATAGAGGCAGAAACCTTGAACACAGTCTTAGAGAGCATCCAGGCCAGTGGTTCTCACCCAGGGAGCTTGTAAAACCCATCAGTGCCTGGGCCTCACCCCAGAGGTTTTCATCACAGTCTCCGATGACAACCCAGGCACTGGTTATTTTCTTTACTTCTTCCCAGGTGATCCACTAGGCTTGACCACTGCTCTAATCCTATTCCCCCTGCTTACCAAAAAACAACCACTTTGAGTTCTAACTGATCCCAGCCAGTAGCAGGAAGGGGATTAAGACCCGGGACCCCACGCCTAACTTGGCTGTGACTGCAGGAGTAGGCAGGGACCAGATCACAGAGGCTGTGGGGATGGCAAGATTAGGGGTGCTGACCCAACCAGCAGAGGGAAGGCACTACCAATAGCTGCTCTGGGGAAGAATGAGAGGAAAGTGACTTGTAGTGATGGAGTTACTCCCTCCCCCTTTTCTCAGTACCCACTTAGCCCCTGGTTCTACCCCTCAGTTGCTCAGCCTCACAGAGAGTCGCTGTTGAAGACACTTTGCTTACCTTCTCCAAAATCAAGTGACCACAGACACAGCATTTCTCAGCTGCCTCCTGAAACCCTGAAAACTAGGGAGAAAGAAAGAACCAAGGGAGGATGTTACAAGCAGAGAAGGACCTGATGTGTGGACCCCCAATGGGCCACCAAGAAAGGTCCCGGTATGGGAGCCAATTCCAGGCCCAGGGGACCGCTCACTCACCAGATAATCTTCCTCACAGTACACGGAGCCATTGACGCTGTAGAAAGCCTTGCAGCGCAAAGTTCGCCCTAGGAGCAGCAGACAAGAGACTGGAGCCATCCCAGTGTCCATGTACAGGGCGTCCCCGCCCCGGGGACACTGCTCTCCAACGTAGGATGACGTATTTAATCTGGACTTTAGTGCCAGTGCTCCTCACTGCTGTGTGCCCTCCCTCTCTACACAAAAATCCCATCTGATGCGATTCCAATTTACTTTGGTCTCATTCCTGCAAACTTCCCCTCTCCTCTGCTCACTGTTCCTCCAGTTCTTGCCTCAACAGTCTTCTAAGATCCTGCCCTCCCTCGATGAATGACTTCCTCTCCAGGGCACAGAGAGTCACCCAGGGGTGGGGGTTGGGGGAGCCAACCCCAGGCTGGGGTATAAGGTAAAGGAGCTGGGAATAAGGTACTGTACAATGCCCATGGAGGTGGTCACATTGTTATAGGCCTTGCCCTCTGGGACCTTTCAACCTAGGGGCCTCTTTGCCTGTGTATAGCCTTCCTGCTATCCTCGCCCTGTCTGTCTTCTTCCAGAGACGGGCTCAGCAGAGGTTAGGAAATGTTGGCATTACTGTTGGGGACAAAGTGCTCTTCTCGGGAGCAAAGTCAGTTCCCCTTCCCTCTGCACAAGGCAGCTCCCCCACGCGCAGAGAAACCCAGAGAATCCAGGATCTTCTGTGAGCTGACAAGGATGTGACCAACACTTAGGAACTGCTCCAAGGTGTCTAAATTGTCAGAGAGAGGGGAGGAGTGAAACTCAAGGTGGAGAAAAGGGGCGAGTTGGCCCCTCCTCTGCCCTCTTCTGATCAAAATCTCTTCTACCTCCTACCAGAAGTTTGGAAAAGCTGACTTAGAGACTCAGGAGACACAGCGGGGGTACAGAGAGGGAAAGAGACACACCCAGAAGAGGCCCTATACACAAGACAGACAGATGGATGAACCCAAGAGAACCAGGCAGAGGTGGGGACTGGCGGTGGTAGTGGTGGCTGGAGTAGGGGCACAGAAAAGCTGTGTGCTGGAGTCAGACAGGCAGAGATAAGAGATTAAAGGTTTAGCAAAGGAATCAAGAGTGGGCAAGCAGTGGGGAGGGGTAATGAGGGAGGTGAGGGAAGGGCTGGGGAGTTAAGGCTGCTGGGAGCACCCCCCCCCCCCAGGCGGGCCTCCTGAGCTAACAGTGGCGGGCATTCCTGGAGTGTGATGTCATCAGCTTGGCATGGCCCTGTGGCCTGCACTCCAGCGAGGTGGCTGAACTCTGACCAGCCAAGAGAAAACCCCTCTCTCCGCCCCCCATGGCTCCCCACTCCCCCAACCCACCCCCACCCTTCCCACATTCCAGTCTTTCACTGTCGCCCCAGGCAACTCAGACTGCCCAGGACCAAACCCCACCAAGGAGAGGCCAAGGCTGGGCTGGAGTCCAGGCTGGGCAAGCAAGGAAGCAGAAGAAAGAGGGAGGAACAGAGAGGAGGAAAAGAGGCTCAATGGAGGAAGGGAGGGCTGATTCCAGAACGAAGACGCAACATGGGGGCTGGAGAGCCAGGTATAGCAGAGGAGGGAAGGGGGGCAACAGTGGGCATCCAGACACATGGGGGTGGGGCGGGGGGGGGGGGACCCGAAGAGGCCCAAACTCTGCTTTCCCTAGGCGCTCCTGAGGGTGTGTGTGGGGGGGGCATGCTTGAGGCCTCAGCCTGCCCCCTGCACAAGGCCTAGGGGATACACTCACCACAGGAGCAGCAGACAAAGCACTGGGTGTGGTAGAGGCTGTCCAGGGCCTTGCAGGCGTTGCTCTGCCCATAGATGCCTTTGTTGCACTTAATACAGGTGCCTGAGGGGAGAAAAGAGGTTGTCAGCATCATACCCCACACACCCCCAGCTCAAAACAGGGATTTGGGATCTTTTCTGACTGCTCTTTCCCGATTGTTCCAGAGGACCACCAGTCCCAGCTTTCCTTTCACGGGCTCTCTTTGGGGAAGAGAGAACAAGAAATGGGATGTGGCAAGGTCTTGGCTGAGGAAACCCATCATTGTTTACTGATTAATCAACAGATATTTTCTGAGCATATATGTTGTGCCTAGCAAAAATATGGTGCCTGATACTGTGCAAAATTGGAGAGAGTCAAAGATATGATCCTTGACTTTCAAATGTGCAGACTCTGTCAGGGAGACAAGACTAACAGGCAACCCCTGTTGCACTGGGTAGGACAGAGAGATGCCAGTCCATCATGGCCCAGGAGCAGACCCCCAGAGAAAGCAGGCCAGGCCTAGACAGCCTCTCTGGGACCTCAGTTTCCCCATCCGTAAAATGAGCTGCCATATAGCTACAAAATGACTTCTTACTGCTCCACACCTCCAGGCTTCCAAGGATGGAAGGAAGGATATGGCTCAGCAGAGGGCCCTGGGCAGAGCGGACCATGTGAGCATGACTCCTGTGGGGAGGTGGCTACTAAGAATGTAGGGTGTGTTCCAGGGACTGGAGGTTGCACGGGAAGGTGGGGGAAGGGTGACAGAATCCCTAAGGTCTCCCTGAAATCTATCATGGGATGGATAGAGCTGAACTGTTCTTCCCTGACAGCCTCCCACCCCCGACCCCTGCCAAATACATACACCTGGCTCTGGAACCCGCCTTTCCTGGGTGTGTTCTTTCCTCCCTCCACTCCCCAATTCCAGGCCCATGAGTGAGGGCTAGGGCCTGTCTTTGGGGAGCAGATCCCAACGGGGCCCGCCTCACCCCGCCCCACCTCTCCCCCTCGGCACACTGCCATACTCCTTGCCTGCTGGGGCCCATCCCAGTCTTTGCCCAGGGGCTTCGGAGCCCGTGCAGCAGCTGCAGTGACTGATGGGCCCAGGCCTGTCCTGTTCCCACCCTCTGGCAGCTGGGCAAAGCTGTAGCCAAGGAAGAGGGCCCCTAACTATGGGCCAGAGTAGGAGGGTAGAGTCAGGCTGGGAATTCTGTCAGAGGAGACAACCGGACTCTCAGGGAGAAGCAGCCTCTACTTCCGGGGTCAAAATGCCCAAAATAGTGAACCAAGATGGCCATGCCAGGGGGGGCCCATCAGAACCACTTCTTTGGGAAGCCTTGGACATTATAGGAAGACAGGCGCAAACTGCTCAGGCATGCCCGCCTGGCCTTCTCTGACCCAGCATATCCACCCCTAGGTTCTCCCTGCCCTTTTATTGCACTCTGTCCAAGCTCCTTTCTTCCTTCTCACTCTGATGGTTTGGCCAAAGAGACTTCCTTCCCCTCAACCACCACTTCTTATGGGCCCCAAAAGAAACTGCTAAAAGGATCCTGTCACTCAGTCTCCCTTGACCAAAGCATCATCTTTTCAAGGCTTTCCTCTCTTAGGATGGGAGGATTGAACTGGGTTGAACTGGGCAGGGAGGGCCCTTTCGGCCTGCAGCCCTGCTACCTCTCAACTTCTGCCTCAATCTGCCCTCCCCAGCTAGGTTCCTCTCCCTGTCCACATTTCTAGCCATAGAGGTGGTCTAGGGCATGGGGTCCAGGGCCGGAACATGGATGATGGGAAAGGTGAGGATAAGCCCAAGGCCTTCCATTGTTTTTCTTCCTACTGCATTAGCATTTCTTTCTATAACAAATTGGTGGCTGTGGGTCTTAGCTAAAAAGATCCTTCAAGATCCCAATATCCCCCGGTAGCTGAGACATATAATCAATCAAGACCCCTTCAACGTGGGGTGCCTGGGTGGCTCAGTCGTTAAGCTTCTGCCTTTGGCTTCCTCATGATCTCCAGAACCTAGGATCGAGCCCCACATCGGGCTCCCCTCTCCGTCTCCCTCTCCCATTCCCCTTGCTTGTGTTCTCTCTCTCGCTGTCAAAAAAAGACTCCTTAAAGGTAATTGCGTTTGGGAGACAGAGCGACCAGGTTTCCTTAAGAGGCAGAAAATAACGTGCTGTTTCTAGCCTGAATTCTGAGCAGGTTGTGGCCCAAACCGAGGCCAGGTTATTTCTGGCAGTTACACAGGGTCGTTAACCTGCTAGGGATGCTGGTCATGGCTTCTGCCCTGACTTCCGGAGGATGGGGTAAATAGAAGAGAACACGACCAGGTCTCTGCTTAAATGCTCAGGCACTCAACAAGCCAGGAGGACCGGGACAAGCCAAGAGCAGGGTCCCTGCTTTCCGTCCCCGAGAGCTTCACCCTCTCTCTCGGGCTCCACTTCCCCGACGGCGGCCACAGCTCCGCGCGTGTTAGCAAGCAGCACCCCCCACCCCCGCCCCACCTCACCCCACCCTCCGCCCCGCGCCGCGCGGCCTGCCCCGCCAGCGGGCACCTGGAGCGCCCGGGCAGGAGCCGGCACGCACGCGGCCCGCCCGCCCCGCCCCCCACCCGCGCATTCCCCGAATTCCTGCGGGCGGAGCTTGGGCCCGGGTAGGGGCGCGGCGCGCAGAAGCCTGCCGGGGCACCGCCGCCAAGGGGGGAGCAGGATGAGGAGATGCTCTCACTCACTTGGTCCCCTCCCCACGAGGCCTCCTACCGCGAAAAACGGAGGCTCCAAAGCTTCAACTGGGACTCACGAGATAATCAGGGGGTTGAGTGTAGCAGGAATAAGGAGCCCACGGTCCATTTGAGACCTGGTGGGAAGGGGAAATCCCTCTTGCCTCTCTTCTAGCTCCGCGTCTCCGCCTCCGACTTCCCGGCGCCGGCAATTTGGGCCGTCGGGGCAGTGAGGAAAGGAAGGCAGTGATGGGTCCCGTTCCGTCCCTAAACCCTTCTTTCACTCACCGAAGTAATCCTCTCTGGCCTCCGGCTCCCGCATCCGGGCCCGGGCGGCCTCTGGAACGAAAGGACCTGGCGGCTCCTCGAGACCGGACGGCTCAATCCCCGAGGGTTCCCCGCGGGCGCCGGCTTCTCGCCCACCCGTGCCCACCGTCAGGCGCAGCAACGCTGTTAGCTCATCCTGGTATCGGGCGCCCGCGGCGCAGTCCCCGTAGCCGGTCACTGAGTGTCGTCCGGGTTGCGCCCCGCGTCTCTCCAAGGGCCCTGCCGCTCCCACTCCGGCCCCGGCTAGAGCTCCGGGGCTGCCCAGGGCCGGGGGATAGGAGTGGCGGCTTTCCTGGCAGCCGAACCCCGCGGGCCGGTGAGCACACAATCGGTCCAGGGCGGCGTGGAGCTCCGGGTAGGCGGACGGTACCCCTCCAGGGGAATACCCTGCTGGAGCCCCAGCCAAGGGTGGGCCAAACAGACAGGGCCCGGCGGGCAGGGGGCTGCCGTGGCGCTGGTCGTAGCCCATGCTGATGCCGCTGGTGCGATTGCTGCAGGGTCGGCTACCTCCGGCTCCGCCTGCCCCCGCCCCGTCCAGCAGCAGGCTACCCCGGGGGCTGGACGGCTTGCTGGCGTCGCTGGCTGAGCTACTGGCGAAACTGGAGCGTGGGCTTAGAGCTGGGGCCGTGGTCTCCAGCCGAAAGTCGGGGGACAATGACTGAGGTAGAGTCAAGGCCCGGGTGGGAGGCGGCCCCCCGGGAAAGGAGCCTTCGTAGCGCTGCGCCTCAAAGGAGCCGCGCGGGTTCCGCTCAGCGTCCAGGGGGCCCTGCTCCCGGGCTGGCTCCAACGGCTCATCCCCAGGTCCCCCAGTAGCTCCACGGGGCCCTGATTTCCTAGGCCCCCCCAACCCACTCAGGCGCCCCTTGCCCGGCCCGGGGGTCCCATCAGACCCAGACCGGCTAGATTCACCCTTTCTGCGGCCGAACTTGGCGCTGCCGGAGTCGGAGAGCCTTAACTTCTCCAGCAGGCGACTGGCTTTCTCCCCTAACCGCTCCATGCCCTCGGGCCTGGGGCCTCCAGCCCCCTCCCCACCAGGCACCCTGCAGCTTCTCGGCGGCCGCTTCTCTTTCCCAGCAACCGGACTCCGGTTCCCCGGGGGCAAGGGGTAGGCACAGGGGGTTAGCGGGCGGCCCAGATGCCCGGCGCCGGGAATCCCGCAGCATCCCCCAGCGAGAGGGGCTGCTTCCCCCCGCGCATCAGGGGTTAAGCGGGGCTAGAAGGGCCTACGGCCGCGGCTGTCCCGTCCGCAGGTCAGTCTGTTCACGCGTCCACTCGCCCGACCACCCCACTCTCCCCGGCCCCCGCCCCCCTCGCTCTCACACTCAGCACAGACCGAACTTCTCTCCCAAACTTTTGTCTGCCTGGCCGGATCTACTTTCCGGGAGGGGCGGAGCGCTGTGTGTGAGAGGAACGGGGGTGCCTGCGCAGGGATCTCTGGTGCGTGGGAGGGGGAGGGTGGTGCTGGTGCTAACTGTCCCTGGAGGTGGAGACCCGCCGACCGGAGGCGAGAGGAGGCCGAGGGGCAGTTTGGGCAGCTGCTACTACATCTCTCAGGAAGTGGGACCGGGAAAAGTGGGGGAGGGGGGAAAGGAACTCTTTGTTTGCAGTTGGAATGCGCGGAGGGGCACGGTGGAATGTCGCCATCCCGGCCGGGGCGACGCGAGGCATGTTCTGCGCAAACATCGTGACTTTGTTCCTACTATGGGGACTGTGGGAGAGATGAAGGGAGACCGACACAGAAGTAATGAGACCCATAAAGAGGGAGGCAGGGAGAAAGACAGGTAGATACATAAAGAGGTCAGAGACACGTATGGGAAGAGCCCAGAAGGGCGAGGAAGCCCACGTAGAGAGGTGGTGGAAGACAGGTAGCGAAAGAAGGGGGGAGCTGGAGCAAAGGGAGGAGATCGTGGGTGGTGCGCAGACCTAAGGATGAGCAGACTGAGAAAAAGGCAAATTTGTGCAAGTCCAGACAGAATGAGAGCCCAACAGATAAACTGTAATAAAAAGGACACCCCTTTCTGAACCCAAAGCTCTGCGACGGTAGGGAGGGAAGGAACTTTGGTGTCTAGCAAAAAGAGTGAGGAAGAGGGTTGGGACTCATCTCTACCAGCCGGGTAGGACAGATAGAGGACTAGAAGACACCCCCTGGTGTTGGGAAAAGAGATTTTTAGCAACTCTCTCAGGCGACAAGGGGGCTGGGAGGCCTGGTGTTAGGGCTAGCGAACGCCTCCCCGATGGTGGGCCCACAGGAGATTGTGATAAAGAGTAAGCATTAAAAAGGAAGAAAAGAGGGGCGCCTGGGTGGCTCAGTGGATTAAGCCGCTGCCTTCGGCTCAGGTCATGATCTCAGGGTGCTGGGATCGAGCCCCGCATCGGGCTCTCTGCTCCGCAGGGAGCCTGCTTCCTCCTCTCTCTCTGCCTGCCTCTCTGCCTACTTGTGACCTCTCTCTCTGTCAAATAAATAAATAAAATCTAAAAAAAAAAAAAAAGGAAGAAAAGAAATGTCATTTAGACGATCTAGCAAGTGAAAATGATCAGGGTGGAAAAGAGAAAGAGGAGGCTTCTCGTGTTGGACGTACTGGAAAAATCAAGAATAAGGAAAGGAAGAAAAGGAGGCTGAAGCTAAAGGTGTCTAATTAAATACCAGTGCAACTGATTTTGCCCTGACTAGCATATCAGGGGAAAGGGGTAGAGGAGGTAGAATGGGGAAGGAAATGATTCCTTTGTATTTAGATAGTAAATGAGCATGAAAATTATATGCAAACAAATCATGCATATTATTTTCATTTCAACGTTTTGAACACCTTTCATAATCTTAGTGTAGCCTTAGGGAATGGGGAAGCAACGGAAGTTAATATCTTTGGGGAAATTAATTTGGCACAAACTATTTGGCTTCTTTGTCCTAGCTGCATTGTCTCCCTGACCTCATCTCTCTGGAGAACCAGCCTCTCTCTTTCCCTGTCAGGCCTACAGCTTTTCTCTGATCCAGAGGAGAGTTCAGTATCAGACTAGAAGCAGGGAACACTGAAAGCATTAGTAACAGAGGGGAGCTATCAGGTTGCATCCAGAACCCACTGTGAGTGACATCTCCCTCCTCTCCTGTCTCCAGATGGGGAAAGAGAACTTGGATTCTTCCTTCCCACTACTTAGAACCAAAATATTCACAGAGCCTCTTATATTTGGAAGCTTTCCCACTTTGGAGTGGGGATGGGAGAGTGAACCTTAGGAAAAGTTGAGAAGCCTTTAAAGGAGGCCCCTGTGGGAGTTGGTGGTGGCAGCAATGGGCACAGCTGGGATCAACAACCTGTGTTTTCAGGGGATAACAAGAACCAGAGACAAGTGAAGGGGCGGAAGGAGGCACGGAAGGCACGGTCCGGAGTGCTTAGGACCTCAGGGAAACCGTTCCGTAGTCTCAACTGTAGCCAGGAGCTCCGCAGGCCTTGTTCTCCCTCCTCAAGACTTGAATTATGAATTATGTACACAGATGGCTCCCAAATCCTTATTTCTAGCCCAGACATTTTTTCTTTTATAAGTAAGCTCTACGCCCAGCATGGGGCTTGAACTCATGACCGTGAGATCAAGAGTTGCATGCTCCACTGACTGGGCCAGCGAGGCCCCCCTTAGCCCAGACTTTCTTAGACTTAAAAACTCAGCCAACCAAAAAAAATATATTAAAAAAAAAAACCAAACTCAGCCAACCACTAGCATCTCTACTTGGCTGTCTCAAAGGCATACAACACTCTCAACTGACTTCACCTTCCCTGCCTCCTGAAACTGGCTCCTCCAGCATCCCCTGAAGAAATGGCACCAATAAGCACTTAGTTGCTTAAGCCCGAAACAGAACACCAACCTTCTGTCCTCCTCCCTCCACCTCAGGTCCAACCAACTCTCATCACCAAGCCTGTCAGTCACCAAATCCTCTCAGTTCAGCTTCTTAAATAACTTCCAAATCTGTCATCCTCTCACCATCACTTTCTGACCAGCCGTCTCCTCTCCTGAGCCACTGCAGAATACCCCCAGCAGCCCCACACCCAGGCCCGGGTTTCTCCCTGCCATCCGTCTCCTACCGAGGACAAGGGATTCTTCTCAAACACAAAACTGATCATCTCATTTCCCTGCCAGCCTCCCTTGAATGATTTCTCATGATTTTTCGAACTAAAGTCTATATTCTTTAAGATACCTGACAAGGTCTCTGTCTCTCCAGCTTCTCTATGCACCAGCCCCTCCTCAAACTGCAGGACGATGGCAACTCCTCTGTGCTCTCTCTTGCCTCTGGACTTTCGTCCTTGCTATTCCCTTATTTGGAACACTCCCGGCCTCCGCTTCCCCTCTGGTTCACGCTTCCCCATCTTTCAGGTGCCAGTCTAAGCGTCACTCTCTGAGAAGCCTTTCCAGACCCCCAGAGTAGGTCAGCCAGCCCTCCTGTCTGCTGCCGCTGCCCCTTCCATTCCCCCATCATCACCCTTATCACAGTTCATTTCACTGTATACTTAACTGCCTGGCTCCCTGATTAGATAATGAAACCTCTAATCAGCATCTGACCTGCTCCACAGGGTACCCACAACACCTAACACAGTACCTGATACCTAGGAAGTAATCAGTATTTGTTGTATGACTGACTGAACAGAAAGCCATTTTTACTTCACATTCCATTCATCAGGCACAAAGTTTGTAGGCAAGTGTATGTGTGTGTGTGCATCCGCGTGTGTGCACATGTTCACGCATGTGCGCGCGCGCGCCACATGCTCATCCCTTCCTCGAAATCCAGCTTGGCTGACAGGACTAAGAAACAGCTACAAATCCCCCTATACCGCTGGGTCACACAGGGGGACAGCAGCTTCCAGTGGGACATGGGAACTCTTTAGGCTTTAATTTCTTCATGTGGAAGATGGGAATAATAAAATCTGTCTTACATAATTCAATAAACAACAGCTATTATATTAGTCTCCCAGTTCCCAAATAGGAATGGAGTGGTGCTCAGAAGACTCCAGCCCATGACGGAACTGCCCACCAGGGGGCAGTAGGACCCCGGCCTGGTCCCAAGCTGCAGCCACTGCAGAGCCAGACAAGCAGTCAGGAGGAAGCAGAAGGTGCAACCAGGGCAGCTTCCCCCAGATTTGAGTGAAACCACAAACAAACAAACAAACAAACAAACAAACAAACTCCGAGATGTGGCATATGTCAAGAAGGTCTCATGTTTCTTAGACCCATCCTCCTCCTTTTCTCAGCCCAGGCACCCCGAGGCACTGTATGTGCTTAGAAATAAGCATTTTCTGGCTTGCTGTTCACAGAGAGCAGGGAAGTCCCTTTTCTAGGTAAGTCTTTTTATCCCACCACAGCTGCCAGCTTCACTTCCATTGGGGACTGTGGTGAGAAGAGAGACAGACTGCAGAAGACATCTTGTTATTCTGGGAAGCCCCATTCCTGGGACATGGGGAGTGGTAGAAGTCAGAATTATTCTTGGTTATAGATTTCATTCATCCTTTTCCACCTTGATTTCAATGAATGAGTTCAAGTCAGGACAGCAGGTTTTGTGGGGTTGGTCGAAAGATGGGGAGACAGGTCCATTCTCATCACCTCCCTCGTCTTCCTCTTCTTGGAAATGAGGATTATAAAGTTCTGGTGGAAGGAGCTGGGCCTCAGCAGAAGGTAATCGGTCTGAGGGAGGCCCATACACACGGTTGGCTTTAGTGCCATGCTTAGAGTTGGCATCCAGGTGGTAGCAGAGCTCCGTGAGGCGCTGGGCCCGGAACCGGGGAGGCCGGGCTACCCAGACACCTGGCTCATTGAGACTGTCCTCTTCATCTGACATCAGCTCTTCTGTCACATCCTTCCACAGGCGTTGGTCCTCAGGTCCAAAATGCCTCATGATGCTGGATCGGTTGGCAAAAAGCTAAGGAAGGAGCCCAGGGTAGAGACAGGAAGAGAAACAAACTGTGGATTAGATTTGGGAAGAGGGTTCTCGTAGGAAGAAGGCCGTATAAAATCTGTGTCTGAGAGAACCTAGCCCCCAAGTCATCTTAGAACTGCCCCCCCCCACCTCCTCTATCTGCCAACATTCCTGGCTCTCAACCCTATCCTCAGATGCCACATCCTTTGGCCCTTCCCACTGCAGCTTAGTAGGGTTTAGTGTTTTTAGTATCTTGAAAGGAAGGCCTAGAAACCTACCCGGTATCTGCGACTTCGAAGCTTCTTCTCCTCTTTTTCCTTCAGGCCTTTAAAGGGGTTCAGGGAGTTGCGGTACTCACGCCTCTTAGTAAGGAAGTAGGCTACACAGGCTCCTGGCAAGGAGGGAAATGGGAGGGGGCAGAGAGCAGGTCCTCAGCCCTTTTTTTTTCTGCCCTAATACTACTGACTGGGAAGGTGAGAATCACTCTGGACAGTGGGCTTTCTCACAGACCCATCAGCATCTATTTACTCCTCTTTGGTTTGGCTGTCTCTGCTCCCCTCCCTGTCCAGCACTGACTCCCCCCATATCTCCTACTGGCACTCAACAAGGCCAAGCTTCCTCCCCCGACCTGGGCTTGATCAATCAAACCCATCCCCATTCTACTCTTCTGGTAGTAGATTACCAGCAGTTTTTCAGCAGAAGCTTTCTTAATGCTGCAGGGTTAGCTATGGGCAAATAAGAAAAGAGTAAGGAAAGTAGAAAACCCAGGATGTAATATTTAGGGACAAAAGGCCAGGCTTGGATTCTGACTTCCTTTTTGTAACGCCCTAGATTCAGGCCCTGTGGAAATATGCCTGCTGGTGTTAGTCCTTTCCTTCTCCTATTTTCATTTCAAGTGGGATAGGGGAATAAAAAGGCAATTAGAAACAATCCTGGGTGGGGTGCCTGGGTGACTCAGCGGGTTAAAGCCTCTGCCTTCGGCTCAGGTCATGATCTCAGGGTCCTGGAATCAAGCCCTGCATCAGGCTCTCTGCTTGGTGGGGAGCCTGCTCTCCTTCCCCTCTCTCTGCCTGCCTCTCTGCCTACTCGTGATCTCTCTCTGTCAAATAAATAAATAAAATCTAAAAAAAGAAAGAAAGAAAGAAAGAAACAATCCTGGGGTGCCTAGGTGGCTCAGTCGATTGAGTAATTTGGGCTCAAGTCATGATCTCAGGGTCTTGAGATGGAGCCCCGAGTCAGCTCTATGTTCAGTGGGGAGTCTCTCTCTGCCTTTGCCCTTACTTGCACTCTCTCTTTCCCCAAAATAAATAAATATTAAAAAAGAAAGAAAGAAAGAAAGGGAAAGAAAGAAAAAGGGGCACTTGGGCAGCTCAGTCGGCTGACCTTCCAACTTGGTTTTGGCTCAGGTTGTGCTCTCAGTGTCCGGGATCAAGCAGTGTTGGGGCTCTGTGCTCAGTGATGAGTCTGTTTGGGATTCTCTCCCTCTCCCCCATCCCACTCAATCTCTCCCTCTCTCTCAAAGAAAGAAAGAAAGAAAGAGAAACAATCCTGTAAAGATGTGAGAATAGCAAAAAAAAAAAAATGTTTTAAGTCCACTATTTTCAAAATCGCTTAAATCACCTCCATTACACCTCTTCTCTGACCAAGAACAGTGAGTGGAAAAAGGATGGGGGTTAATTCAATTTTTCTCACCTTTCAGCTCCTTATCAGTGTAATTGTGGGGACTGGTCACCAGCTCCTGCTTGAGCTTTTCCAGAAGGAACTTCACTACTGAAATATTCCAAGATGACTTGATGCTGCCACAAAGAAGATCATGAACAAGGCAGTCAGCATTTTAAAAGTCAGGCAGAGATTCCTGGCACGAATCAACTTTGAGGTAAACTCCCCCACAGCCAAGGACAGGATGCAGGGGGCAACCTTAGCCTCACTGTTACATTGGAGTAACCCTCTACTGCCCTCCGGGGGAAGAGGCAGAGTACCCTGTGATTCTTTTCCCTCAAGAGGATCATACCTTTCAGACCCATTGAATCTCTTGTCATTGGTGATGTGGTTATGCACATTGTGGACCAATTTCTAGGGGGGAAAAAAAACAAATACAGATTCAAGCTGGGAGTGGATATGATGAAACCCTCCTCTGTTCCCTAGGCATCATCCCTATGGGGTTCTCTGCCTGAATCCTTCCCATAGGCTGGGCACCATTGCTGGTGCCCCTTCTTAGCCAGAGAGCCTATTCAAGTCAGTATTTCAAACGTCCTCCCTTTTGTGGTCCTTTTCATTTAAATTTGTACGAGGACTCCAGGATCATCCCCGGTCTCAGTTCTTTTTCTGGGAAATATAATCCACTAGGGGAAGAGGTCTCAGACATTTTCACAAACATACTCCTTCCTAATAACCAGGAGAGAGCAAATATACACCAGGATTACTGCACATGGACATTCCTTGAGGGCCCCTATTCTTGCAAACTTTCAAGTTTTCTTTACAATGTATCTGTATTTATTTTAATCTAAAAATGTCTTCTTATAATGAGCACTGGATGCTATATGCAGCTGATGAATCACTGAACTCTACCTCTGAAAACAACACTACACTATATGTTAATTCATTGAACTTAAATAAAATAAAATTTTTTTAAATGTCTTCTGAATGTCTAAGAAATTCTAATGTCTCGTAAAATTGAGGACCCAGGAGAATGCCCTAAGTATATTCCTTTGCGCATTACCATAAATCTCAAGGGTACACACACCATGGTCTGAAAAACACAAACCTAAAGTAACAGAAATGTGAAACGCACAGGATCTTAGAGACACTATCACCCAACCTCCCAACCTCACATCACTCTACAGGCTTACTTTCAGCTTTGCTTACATACCTTTAAGAATGGGTTCTCACTACTCTTTAGAGTCAGCTTATTTTACTACTGAACATCGCTGATTGTTAAAAAGTTTTGTCTCAGACTCCGAAATCTGGCCAGTTTTGCCCCTAACAGCACCTAAAATCTTTGAAGACTCTCATGTACTCCCCAGGTCTTCTATCCGGGCTAAATGTCCCCAAGCTCTTCAGCCATTCCTCATGACACAGTTTCCAGACAGATGCCTCTCAAAACCATCAGGCTCTCTGGCTTGCCAGTGTCCCCTGGACAACGTGGCAATGGGAACGGAATCTAATGCGTCAGTGGAGACCAGGCCAAAGGGAGCATTAACTTCGCCGAGTGACACACTACACTTCTAGGAATGAAACCCAAGATGGCATTACCTTTCTTAGCAATGCCACCCCAATCCTAAGGTCACAGTTTTCATTCCTAGTGAGCTTACAGTCAACTCGAGTCCATTTTTTCACATGGATTACTATCTATGCCATTCTGCAACCATTTTTTTTTTAAACTTTGGTGTAGGACTTTACATTTCTTTCAATTAAATTTAGTTCCAGTGTTTCTGGCAGTATTTTCATCCCAAGCTCCCTCAGTCAGTGGAAATTCCCAGTCCCAAACCGATGGACTCATATCAGGACGTCAGCTGCAGCTGAGGAGTCCCCAGTTTACCCTTCTGCCTCTAGGACTGACTGGCCATATCCGTTTAGGAAAGTACCATCAAGTGTTTATGGTTAGGGCCTCTGTAAAGGACTATAAAAAGGACTGTTATTAAATTAGCTTCATATTTGATATGGTTATTTTACCTCTTCAGAGTCCCAACCTAAGGAATCACAAAAGATGGGTGAATGCTTCAGAAAGAATCTGAAAATCTTGCAGGAAGAAGGAGAAGGAGGAGGAGGAGGACGATGACGATGAGGAGAAGAAGAAGAGGAGGAGGAGGAGGAAGGAGGAGGAAGGAAGGGAGGGAGGGAAGGAAGGGAAGGGAAGAGAAGGAAGGGAGGGAGGGAGGAAGAAAAAGAAAGGGAGAGGAGGCGCACAGCTTCCAACTCAAGTGGATTGGAAGAGATCAGCTGATAAAAATCAAAATAGGCTTGAAGTGGAAAGGGAAAATACTCTAAGACAATAATAAGTGTTAAGACTGTGAAGGCTGCTGGCTCACCTACCTCCTGAGTGAGCTAAAAATAAATACATTTCCCCAAGGGGTGGCTGGGATCTGCCACATTCCAAGAAGTCTGTGGTTCCCATTTGGTCCTTCTGGATCGCTAGCAGCAATCCCCAGCGACCCAAGCAGACTGGAGGGATGCCTCTCTGATTCCTTCCCAGAGCTAAAGGCTGGAAGACTGAAGGCCAGCCGCTAACCCTCTCCCTCGAAACCAGTCTGGCACAAGTACATTTGAAACCTTCCTCTGGGATGGGCAGCAACATTCCCTGACTGGTCCTCCAGAGCCCTTTCAAGCATCTGTAACAGAGCAGGAGGGGTGAGCACATTGTCCTCCTGTAAGGTTCTCAGTTCCACCGGGCTCTCCAAAAGGCAGGCAGCAGCCAGGCCTCAACCCCAGACCTCTCGCTGGAGGAGGTAGGAAGAAGAACTGGGAGTGGTCAAAAGTCCCATTTTTATGCAAACTGTAATTATTATGCATTTATTCATGATTTAAACACTATGAAGTTTTGGGAAATCCCTTGCAATGCATTTCTAGGTGTATGCCTCCATTTCTGTCACTGGCAGCAGAGTGGCCCTCTTGGGCCAGAAGTTTCTGACAGAGAAACTAAACCCATTCCCGGTTTTTGATAAGTGAGCTATCCCTGAACATATCCAAAATTTAAAATGAAGGTTAGAAACCAGCTGATTCTGATTATGAATGATGTCTTCCTTCCCAGGGAAGGAAAGAAGCCCTTAATGTAAAAACAAACCAGAGGAAAGGGAGGATAAGAGTCAGGAGCCCTTAGACAAGGGAAAAAGAAGCAAGAAGTAATGAAAGAAGAATCTTCAGTTAAGATGAGGTCGGTAAGCACAGTACCGGGTGGGCTTCAACCTTTATTAATATTGTGACAAAAGGAACAGGGCTAGACTGTGATGAGATTTCTGGTGGGTGTGAATGGTGAGCTCCCCTCCTATCCAGAACTCTCCAATGACTCTATCAGTCATGAGCCAGAGAAGGGAGATGCCGTACAGTCCATATGAACAGGATGTAGCTAAAGAACACCCCCACAGTTATCAGAAAGATGTCTGGGGGTGCAGAGGCGATCCAAGGGACTACGGTCACCCTAGAGCAGGGTTTCTTGACCCTGGCACGACGGACGTTTTAAATCGAATCATTGTGGGCAGCTGCCCTGTGCACTGAAGGATGTTTAAGGGTGCTCCCAAGGCTCCAAGCCACTCCCAAGTTTTAGGCCCAATGGTTCAGCCCAGTACCTTCCCTGCCAAGAGCTCTTAGAATCCCTAGACTCACCAAACCTAGCTTTTCAACGGAGCTGAGAGATGAGGGGCCCTCTGCGCCCTTGGGCTGTGGCCACCTCAGCATTCCTTGGCCATTTTGCCAAGGGGTCCCTTGCTGCTTACCCTGAACACCAGTCATCCGTAGGCTGTCTCCCGTGCTATCCTTCAGTGGTCAGTCCGCTCAATCCCTTAAAGATCTTCCTATCAGAACTATTAGTTCATGGGGAGGAGAGGTGATAGAAAACCCTTCTATTTAAACAGAATATTTCAAGCTATTTGGAAAAGCCTTTTAAAAGTTCCCCAGTGGGGCACCTGGGTGGCTCAGTGGGTTAAAGCCTCTGCTTTCAGCTCAGGTCATGATCCCAGGGTCCTGGGATTGAGCCCCACATCTGGCTCCTTGCTCAGCAGGAAGCCTGCTTCCCCCTGCCCCACCCGCCCTCCCCCCCACCCCCGCCTGTCTCTCTGCCTACTTATGATCTCTGTCTGTCAAATAAATAAATTTTTTTAAAAGATTTTATTTATTTATTTGACAGAGAGAGATCACAAGCAGGCAGAGAGGCAGGCAGAGAGAGTGAGAGGGAAGCAGGCTCCCTGCCGCGCAGAGAGCCCGATGCGGGACTCGATCCCAGGACCCCGAGATCATGACCTGAGCCGAAGGCAGCGGCTTAAACCACTGAGCCACCCAGGCGCCCTAAATTAATTTTTTTTTAAAAAGTTCCCTGATTAGCAGAGGGCCTGCCCATCCTTAGGGCCACGGACCACCCTGTCTCCTTGTTTTCCCTCCCCCTCCACTAGGATCCAGGACACCATTCATTCAATATGGGACGTTTAAAATCAACCCACACTTCATTCTTCATTTCTCTCTCCAGACTGAAGAAAAATGTATAGAATTGAGCTCACTCACAGAGAGTACCAGATCCCGCTTGCGCCTGGAGTTCTTCTGCCCACTCCCTCTGGTCCTGCATGGGGAAGCGGTAAACCCTAGAGAGTGTCTCAGCTCCCCTGTTTCCCCGGGGCCTGACTCTTCCAAGGCACCTTCCAGCACAGCAGCAGCACTGAGCATGTCCTCAGGGCGGGGTGGTGGCAGCTTGCTTCCATTTTCTGGCCCTGTCTCTGAGGTTGCCCGCTGGATAGCCAGTTGTGTGGCTGGTGAGAGCTGCTTGGCATAAGCAGGGACCAGCACCCGCTGTACTGCACCCTCAGAGGCCACATAATCATCCACCAGCTAAGAACATAAAAAAGAATAGCCTATTAGCCATCCAGGCTTAGGGGAACTTGGTCAACCATCATCCTTTGGCCAAGGATAGTGAACAGAGAGAGCAGAAAGCAGGGGAAATCCAGCACAGTCTTTAATGGTCAACAGCTTGTTTCTCGGGGACTCCTATGGGAGTGTCGGCAAATATTTCTTAGAAATACACGGCCTCTCGAGTTGAATCGTTAGCCACAGGACTGATTACAAGGACAAGGCTTGTTTCTGATGCTCTATTTGTGAGGAATCACCTATGATTTGCTCTTGGGTGTAAGAATCATAGCCAGGCAAGTATTTTGTCTAAAAGGATTGGGGGAGGAAGTGATAAGAAAGGAACACCAAACAAGAGAAAGAACAAGAAAATAAAATGATAACAACAAACAGGAGAAACAGGAGAAAAATGGGAGCAAAGAAGAGAGATCTAAAGTCAGAAATTTCGGGGCACCTGGGCGGCTCAGTGGGTTAAACCTCTGCCTTCAGCGTTGTGAATTCAAGCCCCAGGTTGGGTGTGCAGCCTACTTAAAAAAAAAAAAAAAGACCAAGAAAAGAAAAAATAAATAAAATGGGGCACCTGGGTGGCTCAGTTGGTTAAGCCTCTGCCTTCAGCTCAGGTCATGATCTCAGGGTCCTGGGATTGAGCCCTGCACTGGGCTCTCTGCCCAGCAGGGAGCCTGCTTCCTCCTTTCTCTGCCTGCCTCTGTGCCTACTTGTGATCTCTGTCTGTCAGGTAAATAAATAAAATCTTAAAAAAAAAGTCAGAAATTTCTAGAGAGGCTGGCACCAACTGTCCCCCCACCCCATTCCCTTCACAGGACCTGTCTGTGCCCCCACCTTGATCCTGCCCTGGGTGCACCCGACTGTCATTGTCCTGACATCCACTTGCTGCCTGTGCCCTCACTCAAGGACATACAGGGCAGAGAAAGGAAGGAGGGAGGAAGGAGAGAGAGGGAAGAAAGGAGGGGGGATTTCTGCAGCCAAGAAAACAAAACAGTGAAAGTGGGGGAAAAAAAACACACAGAAAGAAGCGGGGGAGGAGGCTGAGATTTATAGACCTGTGAGCTGCTTTCTGCGCTGCGAAATCTAATTCCATCCTGTCTGCTTGGAAGCCTTCTCTGCCTGACAGAACCAAAGCTCAGGGCATTGCCTAGCCTGGTACCTAGTGCCCCCTGCCTCCTTCCACCTGCCTGCAGCACCCCACTCCAGAGTCCTGGCTGGGCTGAGTGGAGCAAGTGGCCATCACCCACCACATGGCTAGGCCTTCAGGGAGCAGTGACCAGCTAGAGCGGGACACTGGAGGGGGACAGGGGCTTCTACATTCATTTCTCAGATCTAGCAGATGGGCTGGGAGTTTCCTCCCTTCCATCTCCCCTGTGTGCTCTGCTCCTTCTCTCTTTCCTGCGTGTCTGGACCTTGTTGTGCATGAGGGAGGAGGAAAGAGAGGGCGTGGGGGGAGGGACCATGGGGGAGGAGAGCTGACAGACCTCCCACTGTCTCTCAAGTGGTGACACATCTGTTACTTTCCCATCTCTGTGATCTCCCTAGTTGCTCCATCTCCTTTTCGTACTTCCATGTGCCACGCTCTGCAGTTTTTACTCCATTCAGCCAGGGTTTTCCTGCTCAGATGGCCCTGAGCAGTAAAGAAACTGAAACATCACAGTGTACTTCTGTGTCTTTTCCCGCTCACAAAATATGCCCCCTTGCTCCCCTTGTTCTCCCGACGACGTGTCTCTCTCTTCCCAGGAACTCCCAGCTGTCCACTTCTCATCCTCACGTTTTCCCTTTCCCTCCACCTCTTTCCCACCTTCCCCCACGTTCTCTTGCCCGCCTCAATTCTCTTCCCATTTAGATTTGCCTTTCCTCTGTGCTCTTTTCACTCTCCCTCCTTCTCAACCCTTCATCTCCACCTACCTCCTTCCATCCCTACACCTGTCCTTCCGTTCCCTTTGTCCTCTCCGTCTCTCCTCCCTCTTCGTCCCTCCCCCGTCCCTCTCCCTCTCTCTCCACCTCTGCCTGCCCCCCCTCCATTCCCATCTCTCTGTGCTGAATTCCTCTTGGCAAGCGGAGGGCCCGTGATAAAATATGAATGAGCCGTCTGTGCGCGGCAGGCCTCCTCGCCAGGAGAGGCAGAGCCCCTGGAGCAGCGGAGCCAGCTGTGAAAGAGAGGGTGGCACGCAGAGCTCCTGAGAGGCAGGGGAGGGCACGGCCAGTGCCCCGCACACCGGAGCCGAGCTCCTGCTACACGGGCTGCGGTGGGGAGCCAGGCACACTAGGGCTGCCTATGCCCGCCGGCAAGGGACGGCCGGGGCTGTCCTGTTTGCACACAAGTAACCCCCAAAAGCGAGGCTGAAGGCTGGACAGAAGCCAGAGGTCGGCAGAAGGAAGAGGGACAGGCCCGGAGAAGCCCTCGGGAGCCACCCCAGGACAACGCGCGTCCCGCTCTGCGGCCCTACTCACGGGATTGAGCAGCGGGGCCGCGTCGCCGGCCGCCAGGGGGCACCCCGGGAGTCGCGCGTCTCTCTGCGCGGCCGGGAAGCCCAAGGGCCCGGGCCCCACGGCCGAGGCGGCTCCCACCTGCCACAGCTCCTCGATCACCACCTGCATGCCGCTGCCCACGCTGTCACACTCCTCTTCCGCCGCGGCCGCCGCCTTGCACGCCTCCCCGGGGCTCTCCTTGAGAGGCCCCGGCTCCTCGGGCGGGGAGCCGTGCGCCCGGCTGTCCGCATCCTCGTCGGGGGCAGAGGCTTTCCCTTGCCTTAGCTCACCCACCTCCTCCTGGAGACGTTTCAGCAATTCGTTGTTGGCCCTGGCGAGCCCCAGAGCGGCCTCGGCCAGGCCCACGGCCTTCTCCACCCGCTGGTAGATAATGTGCAGGAGCTGCTCGGAACTCTGAACGGCCAGGCCGTGTCCAGTCACCGTGATGGGGGTGCTGGCGGGAGGGTTCCCACCCTGGGACCCTGCGCTGCTCGCGCTGGTCTCGCTCTTGCAGGCACAGCAGCAGCATCTGGCCTCGCTGCCACCGGGAGGGGAGAAGAGGATGGTGGCACTGAAGGACATGGCTGATGGCAGTGGGAACAAGTATGCTCACACTGCTGGGCTGCTCAGAAAGGTGTTCCCAGTCGGCCCCACTCGAGGCAGGTAGGAAGCACCAGTCTCTTTGGATTCACTTTCCTGTGTCATGGCAGGTGACCAAAGGAGCCTGGGTACCAGGAGGTGGGCTGGGTGAGGGAGGAGTAGGCAAGCCAGGAAGGAGTACACATTCCATGGCTGCCTGTCCTCGGCCTGCAGAGAGATGCCTTCTATCTGCAGATCCCGAGTTCTCCCAGCACAGCGTGCTGGGGGTCCCACTCACCCCTGACCCAAAGGGTGGTGCCTACACAGGCCTTCCTGACGAATACAGTGTCAGGGGGTAGAAGGTATTCTTCCTGCACCCAAGCATGGAATCCCACCACCACTCCAACCTGAGGAACAGAGGAGTGGGGGACTCAAAAGGACCCACAAGCATCTGGAAAGATGAGAAGATTAAGGAAGAAAATGCAGATCTGTCTTTACGTCCTCCCTGTCTTTGTGGTAATAACAGTCATTGCCCTTTGTCTCCTTGGCATCATTCCTTAAGGAGTTCAAAACACTTCCCGCAGGTTATCTCAACCACACAGAAGCTCTAGGAAACACATATTACCCCAGGTCCATGGAAGAGACATGCAGACGAGTTATAGATCTTTTTCAAGGTCAAGGGAGACGGCAGAATCCAGTTATTGCCACTTTCAATCTAGTGCTTATTTTTTTAACTGATAACCACTTTTTGTTGACATAGAGAATCACGATTCTCTATAATTTTCTTACACATGCATTCAGAGTAAGACTCCTAAGTAAGGAATATGCCGACAGCCCTCAACACGTCACCAACCTCACACGATTCTATCACCGGCACTTTGGGGATGGGGCAGGGAAAAGAAGGGGAAAGCTGGATCAGAGAATCAAGCTGCAGTAACCACAGGCCACCCAGTCCCCTGGCTCTCATGGTTGTGGATCTGGACCTCCGCCTCTGAAAAGGAATCCAGCTGTTCTGAATCCTTCAGCTGGTAGGTCGGAGAACTCACCTCTGAGGCCCCTCATCTCCACTTCTCAAGCTCCTTGATGGAGGGACAAAACTCAAAAGGCATGTCGGAATAGCTCAGTCCCCACATGACCAGCCCCATCAAAGACAACACCAGAATATTGATGATAAACCAAAGTGCCTCACTTTTGAATCACTGTAGGTAAGCAACTAAACTACTCTAGGAGAAAAAGAAAGAAGGTATGGGAGGGTTGGATTGTATGACTGAGCACAGTCCAAGGAGCTTCATGTTGTCTTTGCTAAATACTTGATTATAGGGAAAAAAAAAATCCTTCTGTCTGAAGCTCCCTAAGTGATAGAATCTTAAGTATGTTTACAGTTTCCACAAGAGATACATTTCCATCTTACCCTATAAATGATATCATAACATCACAATTAAAAAAAAGAAGGAGGGGGTAAGAGAATTTTCTATATACTGAGATTTGGGTTTCTTTTTTTTGAATCAGCAATCTCATTTCAGAAGTAGGTGATATCAATGCCTCTGCGGTACTAAAATGTAAATCTGACCATGCATTTTAATTACATTTGGCTATTAAAGAATAGCCTTTCATTTGCTCTTTCCACCTTTTATACATAAAAAACAAACAAACAAACAAACAAACAAACTGTTTCTGTACCAGGTTTTGACATGTAAGAACTTCACTCATATCCATTTGCAGCTTCTCTGTCATTAGAGTCACTAGAAGGCAAGCTTAACCTGAAACTAAAGGTTAGA
This sequence comes from Meles meles, assembly GCF_922984935.1. Taxonomy (NCBI): domain Eukaryota; kingdom Metazoa; phylum Chordata; class Mammalia; order Carnivora; family Mustelidae; genus Meles; species Meles meles. Next base: position 77,660,466 of record NC_060071.1, read on the forward strand.
GGAAGGCAGTAAACGAGTCCGGTGTCAGTTTACGGACGAATCATTTATAAATCCTTTCCCTTCCTAAGTAAGGGCCTTCACTGTTCTTGCAGGGTTTTTAACCAACATCATGTAAGGAGTTTCACCTGAAACACGGGTGTTGTGAGAAAAAGACAGTTATGTAGAAGATAAGATACAAATGGTCGCCAGTTGGGTTCAGTATTTGTAAAATCAGATACTAAGATGCATCAGGTTGGCACACTGGGTGGGTACCCCTTCTAGTACCAAAATGACAACAGCTACATTCTTGCCCCACTTACTCTTTCTTGCAAGGGCCTTAACCCCTTGCCGGTGCTGTGCCTGCCTCAAGCCCTTCCCTCCGCCTTGAATGGTCATTATTCCAAAACAGCACTGAACTGGAAGTGTTAAAAAAAGAAAAAAAGAAAGAAAAAGAAACAAGGAAAAAAATATATGTATTTCTCATCCTGCTCTACTACTTAACAGGTGTGTGAACTTGGAAAAATGATTCCCTCTTCTGAGCCCCAGTGCTCTCCTCTCTGCCGACTTGGAGTGTTTTGGTGACGATTACACATACGTAATGTAGGTAAGGCACCTACAGAGTGCTGGCACGCAGTCAGTGCCCCGCAAACAGCAGCTGGATGGTAGGATGATTATTCCCGAAATATTTTGTGCTCCATCCTGATTTCCTAATCTTCAAAAAAAAAAAAAAAAAAATGCAGTGTCTTGAAATGGAACTTGAGGGATTTCCCCCCTAAATTTAATAACAAATTTCTAAGCAACAATAAATTCAAGTCTACAAAGATGCATGTATGCATATAAAAGCTTCTATGGTATACATTAGAGACGTAATTGAGAAAACAAAGTATTTGCAATTTGCTTAGTCTCATGAACCGGCTTTAGACTGGGGATAATATACAACTTTGTTAGCTTTTAATGATATATTTTCATATTTGTGTTGACAAAAAAATCGTGATTCGGGGTGCGTGAATGGCTCAGTCGGTTAAGCGTTCGACTCTTGATTTCAGTTCAAGTCATGATCTCAGGGTTGAGAGACTGAGCCCCACATTGGGCTCTGGGCTGTATATGGAGCCTGCTTTTAAGAATCACTCCCTCGGGGCGCCTGGGTGGCTCAGTGGGTTAAGCCGCTGCCTTCGGCTCAGGTCATGATCTCAGGGTCCTGGGATCGAGTCCCACATCAGGCTCTCTGCTCTCTACTTGGCAGGAGCCTGCTTCCCTTACTCTTTCTTTCTGCCTGCCTCTCTGCCTACTTGTGATCTCTCTCTCTCTCGCTGTCAAATAAATAAAATCTTTAAAAAAAAAAAAAGAATCACTCCCTCCCTCTCCCTTTGCCCCTCCCCCAACCCAAATCATAATTCTACTGTCTCTGTAATTTTGTTCTTCAATTTCTTTCTGCTTTTCTATTTTGTATATCAACCTAACTATGTCTGGGTCACCTGGGTGGCTCAGTCAGTTAAGCGTCTGCCTTTGACTCAGATCATGCTCTCAGGGTCTTGCGATCGAACCCTGTGTGGGGTTCCCTGCTCAGCAAGGAGTCTGCTTCTCTCTCTCTCTTTGCCCCTCTCCCCAACTCGTGCTCTCTCTCTCAAATAAATAAATAAATAAAATCTTTAAAAAAAAAACAACTACGATCGTTTTATTTATTTATTTTTCATTATTATTATTGGGGGGGAGGGGCAGAGAGAGAGAGAGAATCTGAAGCAGGTTCCATGCCCAGCACAGAGCCTGACGTGGGGCTCAATCTTGCAACTCTGACATCATGACCTGAGCTAAAATCAAGAGTCAGACGCTTAACTGACTGAGCCACTCAGGTGCCCCTAACTATGTCTATTTTAGAATGTCACATTCAGAGCAACAATTGGTGTTTTTTTGTTTGTTTTTTATTAACCAGTCTACATAAACCCGATACAGTGCACTATAGCACAATGGATATTCAGATAACCCTTACTCTGTTTCTGTGGACATTACTGCTGACTTAATTTTCCTGGCTCCTGTATTTACTTAAGCTCTAAGATACTGAAATGAAAGGACAAGGAAAGAAAGGAGAGCCAGCAGGTCATAAAGGAATATTTCACATTATAATATTTCCTAACCAGATAACAATCTAAATGCTGGATAAGTTGGATTAAAAACAAAACCCACACATTTCATTAGCTACATACATCCCTATTACAGAAAAACAGGTTGGTGCTTGCTTCGGCAGCACATATACAGAAAAACAAGTTGAAAAAAAAAGTTTCTAAAATTTCTCTATGCAAGGCCACGCTGAAGGATGAGTCACCAAAATGGATTGCCACCACTAAGTACTCAAATGAAGGGAAGACAAAGTCCCTACATGCAAAAAGCTTACAGCATATGTGAGAATGGAATGTCTAAGAAACAAAGCAGAATATACACAAATGCCTAAAAAGTCTTGAGGAGATAGTTCAAAATAATGGAGAGATCAACAAAACGAAATCATATGAGAAAGGGGTCTTACAGAAGAAGAACCTCCAACCAAGCCTTGGGCAACGTATAAAAGGAACTGGTAGGTGGGAAGACATGAGAGATGAGAGGAAAAACAAACATAGGAATTTATGCTGTACGTGTGCGAGGTCAGAGCAAAGGTATGGAAAGCTGACACAGGACTCTGAAAGCCATGTTAAGGAAACTCCTAGAGTAGGGGTGAGCAAACTATTTCCTGTAAAGGACCAGACAGAGTAATTTTGGCTTTGCAAGTCATGTGGTTGCTGTCATAACTACTCAACTCTGCCATTGTGGCACAATGCAGCCATGGACAATACATAAACATGACAATACATAAACAATGACTGTGTTCCAATAAAATCTATTTATGAACACAGAAATGTCATATATTTTTTTTTTAAAGATTTATTTATTTGACAGAGATCACAAGTAGGCAGAGAGGCAGGCAGAGAGAGAGAGAGGAGGAAGCAGGCTCCCCTCCAAGCAAGAGAGCCCGATGCGGGGCTCGATCCCAGGACACTGGGATCATGACCTGAGTTGAAGGCAGAGGCTTTAACCCGCTGAGCCACCCAGGCGCCCTGTCATAAGATATTATATTTAAGACTTACATTAAAAAATGTAAAAGCCATTCTTAGGTCATGGGTCATACAAAAACAGATGGCAGGCCAGACTTACCCTATGGATGGCAATTTGCTGACCCCTGTCTTAGACACCTAAAGTGGAAGGGTTAAATATTATTAGGAGACTCTTCAATCTAGAAGTGAGTTGAGAATGAGGGTTGAGGATATGAAGGTTCAACATTCTGACGGAAAAACTGATAATACTTCTTTATTTAATAAATATGGGGCACAGAAATACTGGCAAAGACAACTTCAAGAGCAACCTGAGAGTCAGCAGATGGTACCATTAACAGAATGACAGAAATGAGAACGTTGAGGTGGCTCAATTGGTTGGGCATCCCACTCTTGGTTTTGGCTCAGGTCATGATCTTCTGGGTTGTGGGATCACCCCCACATCAGGTTCTGTGCTCAGAGAATCTTGCCTGAGATTCTCTCCTCTCCCGCTGCCTCCCACCCCCACCCCCACCCCCACCCCCCTCCCCGACGTGCGCACATGCGCACATTCTCTCTCTCTCACACATAAATCTTAAAAAAAAAAAAAAAAAAAGGAAATGAGAACATTGAGAGGAGGCACCACCATGTTAGAAAAGGTGTGTGTGTATATATGTATGTATGTATGTATTATTTTTTTAGTGAGCTCTACGCCCAACATGGTACTCAAACTCACCACCCTGAGATCAAGAGTCGCATGTTCTACCAACTGAGCTAGCAAGGCAGCCCAGCTGTGTATTTACTCGACAAGTTAAATTTCAAACTGATTGCAACATCTTTAAATGGATGTCCTGATAGCAACTGACTAGGACCGAAAACAAAACAAAACAAAACAAACAAAAAACCAAGAGGAAGCTCACAGCTGGAAAGATTCAGAATCTTTAGCTGGAGGGCGGTAGTTGAACCTGAGAGTGAACGCACTCTCCACAGAGTAAGGATGAAGTGTGAAATGTAAAGGCCAAGGACAGCGCTTAAAGCCAATCTGTGCAAGAGGCTTCATTAAAAGAGAAGAATAGTCAGTGAGGTGGGAGAAAAAGAGTGTTATGAAAGCCAAAGTAGAAAGAATTTCAAGAATGTGGATCTAATCAACTGTGACAGGTGCAGCAGAATGACTAAAGAAGATGAAAATTAAGGAGATACATTTTATTTGTCTGTGATGGTCATTGGTCATGACCAGAGAGGTAATTTTTCAGTGAAAGTAATACAAAGCAGTAGGTGAAAGAAGAATTGATGGAGAGAAAATGCAAACAAGACGTGAAGTCAAGTCTTCTAGAGTTTAGTTATGAAAGGAAGGAAATAACAAGGAAGTCAGAAGAGGCTCTAGAACTTCACTATATTTACAAAGCAGAAAGAAAAAGGTCAGTGATTTCTATGCCATTAACCACAGCAACATTTTTCTAGATATATCTCCCGAGGCAAGGGAAACAAAAGCAAAAATAAACTATTGGGGAGTGCCTGAGTGGCTCCGTCGGTTAAATGGCTAGGCTCAAGCCATGATCTGAGGGTGGTGAGACACAACCCCACATCAGGCTTTGCACTGGGCGTAGACCCTGCTTAAAATTCTCTCTTTCGGGGCGCCTGGGTGGCTCATTTGGTTAAGCAACTGCCTTTGGCTCAGGTCATGATCCCGGAGTCCTGAAATCGAGTTCCGCATCGGGCTCCCTGCTCAGCGAGGAGTCTGCTTCTCCCTCTGACCTTCTCCCCTCTCATGCTCTCTCTCTGTCTCTCTGTCAAATAAATAAATAAAATCTTAAAAAAAAAATTTCTCTTTCCCTGTGCCTCCCCCACCAAAAAAAAAAAAAAAAAAACAAACAAACAATAATACATTTACTGGGACTACATCAAAACAAAAAACTTCTGCATAGCAAAGGAAACAGTCAACAAAACTCAGACAACCTACTGAATGACAGAAGATATTTGCACATGACATATCCAATAAAGGTATCCAAAATTAAAGAAGTTATATAACTCAACACAAAAAAAACAAATAATCCAATTTAAATATGGGCAGAAGACGTGAAGAGACATTTCTCCAAAGAAGACAGTCACACGGATAGCCAAAAGACACACGGAAAGATGCTCAACATCACTCATCAGGGAAACGCAAATCAAAACAACAATGAGCTATCATCTCACACTCCTCAGAATGGCTAAAATAAAACACAAGAAACAACAAGTGTTGGCAAGGATGTGGAGAAAAAGGAACCCTGTGCACTGTTGTTAGGAATGCAAATTGGTGCAGCCACTCTGGAAAAACAGTATGGAAGTTCCTCAATAAATTAAAAATAGAACTACCAACGGTACCTGGCTGCCTCAGTCAGTACAGCCTATGACTCTTGATCTCAGGGTCGTGAATTCAAGTCCCAGGTTGGGTGTGCAGCCTACTTAAGAAAGAAAGAAAGGTAAAGAAAGAAAAGTAAAGAAAAGTAAAGAAAAATAAATAAAATGGGGCACCTGGGTGGCTCAGTGGGTTAAGCCTCTGCCTTCAGCTCAGATCTCAGGATCCCGGGATTGAGCCCAGCATTGGGCTCTGCTCAGCAGGGAGCCTGCTTCCCCCATTCTCTCTGCCTGCCTCTCTGTCTATTGTGATCTCTATCTCTGTCAAACAAATAAATAAAATCTTTAAAAAAATAAAATAAAATGGGGGTGCCTGGGTGGCTCAGTGGGTTAAGCCTCTGCCTTCGGCTCAGGTCATGATCTCAGGGTCCTGGGATCGAGCCCCACTTCGGGCTCTCTGCTCAGCAGGACGCCTGCTTCCCTTCCTCTCTCTGCCTGCCTCTCTGCCTACTTGTGACCTCTGCCTGTCAAATAAATAAATAAAAACTTTAAAAAATAAAATGAAATGAAGAGAAGGACAACGAGACTTAAAAGAAGGCGGCTGTGAGAAAGTAAAAGATGAAGATATTAGAAAAGAATTAAAGTTTTCTTCTAGGAAGGATCCTCTCAATGTGAGAAGGAAGGAACAGTAACTTTTCCCTAAAACTACAGAGAAGAAAAATGAATACAGAGCAAAGATTCATTGAGGTGGAGAGAGGAAGACAAAGAGATACAGTATTAAGACTCTCTTTTTACTTAGACGCAGATTTTCCTCAGTCTGAATAATCCAAATTGATAATAGAACTTTACTATAAACAGTACAGCATTATCTGTTGTTACAAACCTGTTAAATCCTTTCCTAATGCTTCCAAACTAACATAATTAATTATTCTTGCTTTTTTCCAGCACTGGCTTATGGTTCTAGAGCCCATTTAACACTGTCAATATTATTAAGGTGCATAAACTTTATTCTGATATCTTTATTTTACTTCTCAAGATGTGTAACTTTAATTCAATAAAACATGAAGCCATTCATGCACTATTTGGCAAACTAATGGTTAACTACAGTAAATTATGTGGGCAGTGTCTAAACCATCATTCTCAAACATTTTAATACAGTCAACTTCTGCAATTCAGATTGCTAATTTATTTGCAAGCCAAGAATTCATATTTTCATTCCAGAAAGGAAAAAAGAAAAGGAATAAACTAAGGCTGACCACCACAGAATAATATACAAGTCTTTTGCAAAATGCTATCAACTTTTAGAACTGAGTTTTAAGAAAAAGATCTTTACTCTTTTGATGAGTTGCCAACACAAAGTGATGGCAGCTGTCAAACTTAAGTTTGCATAAAAATACATGTTTGGGCTTCATTCGGTGTTGGTCTAATCTTAACACATGTGAAAGGGGCCCAGAAAATGTACTTTCCAATAATTTTGGTATTTTCTTCATAAATATTTAGATAAAAAAGAAAGAAAAGTCATCTTCTTTAGACAGTTCAGGGTGAGACTGTCCATAATCTTAACTACCCCTTTCCTCCCCAGTCACATGTATTTCTGTTAGAACTAAATATATCATCCTCTTGGCAGCTCCCTTGCTTGCTTTCAACCCATTCTGAGTTTGAATTTTCTGCATGACTGAGTTCACCTCCAAACTATGAAAAATAAAAGTTTCCTCACTCTTTTTAATAGATGTGCATGATATGGTATCACTCTGATGATGTATGTCTTTGTAATGGGCCCTTGACTCATTCAGGGTAAAGCTAGCAGTGGACTTCCTTAAATGTGATTACTGAAAGCACAGCAATTCATACCGTAATTTTCATTTTAAGAAATAAAAGAAAAATGGTCACTTAAAGCCCCAACGGTGCTGGTCAGCCCTGCTCCTCCACTTGGAGGTGCAATACGGCTCGCCTGTTCCTATCAAAAAAGAGCCCTTTCATCACACCAGAGCAGGAAAGCAAATACCAGAAAATATTACTTTCCTACATTTTGAAAGATCGACCCATCTACTGCTTTGCAGAGAAAATCTAGGACCTAATTTTCAGGGGTTAAAAAAGACAGAGAGATGTAGACCTAAGGGGAGAATAAGATCCTAAGAAAAGGCTTCCACGAATCCGAAGATTCCAAGTATACTTGTAGAGTGGTTTATGAGTTTTTTAGCCTAGCGCCGCAGTCTTTTTTATTTACACGTGTTAAAAATGCAACTGGCTAAGATTAAAATTCTCGGTTTAAGATTTCCGTAGAAATGTGCCTGACATGAAGGACAAGTCCTGCATTTCCGGATCAACTGAAAAATGAAAAGCTAGCTCCTAAAGCCACATCGTGTGCCCTGCGAGCCCTCGGTAAATGTTATTTGATTAAATATTAGTCAGAGATGACAGGTGGGCACCAGGGACAGCAGAACCATTTCCGACACTGGGAGAACAGAGCTCGATCACTGTCCTCGGGTCAGTGAGGGCGACTTGCCCCTGAGCCTCACCGCAGAGTGGCCTGGGGGTTCCGGGGAAAGGGTGTAGGAGCAAACAGCCCCGTGGCCCGATCGGGGATCTTGCCGGGTCACCGTGGGTAGGCTCGTGGCCGCAAAAGCTCTGCGGACTTGGGCGGAGAGCCACCGGGAACTTCCCGCTGCGGACCGGCTCTGGCGGTCCTACAGGTGTTCCGACACCGGTGTTCCACCGCGTGTGCCCCGCGCCGCCGCTCCAGCTGACTCAGCGGCGCCTACAAGAAGGCGCGGCCCGGCTGAGGGAGACTGTGGCGCCGGCCCGTGTACCCCGCCAGCGCGCGCACGCGGGGAGGCACCGCCCCGCCTGTAGTCTGGCTCCCGGTGATTGGCGACTGGATGACGGGAGAGCAGGGCCGGGGAGGTTATTGGCTGCAATCCACAATCAATCAACGAGTCAGGGAAGGGAGGGGCCACTTCAGGGAGGGACACGACTGCGAGGCTTTTTCAAGGCCATGAGGCGCCATCTTTGGCTTGTTTTGTTTTGTTTACTTGGGTTTGTTCGTCGCTGCTTAGAAAGCTGCGTGTACACGATTATAAATTCAGGCCACAAACAGGCCTCATACATTTGGTGGAGGAAGGATTTTAATTCCTGTCGGCCTTAGTTACGGATCTTTCAGATACCACTAGCAAAAGTGGGAAGTTCCCCTTAGTTCAAAGTTTTCATCTCTAGGAGCCCAGGGATTCCCAAAGTCAACCGAGTTTAGCTGTGCTTTGGCAGGAAGGCCAAGCCAACGATATGTTCATGGGACTCAACACAAGGACACTGGACATGAGCCTAGGTTCCTAGTAAAAATCAAATAGCAAGTCAGAAGCTTGGGTTGTGTACCTCTCTGGGACAAGCTTTCCCTCCCGGGAAGCTAGAAAGTGATGACCTGCAGTGATGTGGAAAAGAATTAGAACAAAACTCCATTAAAAATTCCCAGCACCGCTGCTACCACAGAGTCATTGTTATCTGACTAGATTTCAGAAATTTGCATGCAGGTCTAAACTTGTGGAATGATCCACATTTGACACAGTATTTAAGTACTGATCTGGCTTGCATTGTTAGGAAATAATGAAAACACCCAGTACAAGTGAGAAGCCCAGACAGCCCACAGAGGGCCACTTTCATTATAATAAATTTCAAGACCTGGACAAGTAATTCTAAAGCTGTTGTTCAGGTGCCCTAAATACTACCTGAAACTGAGTAGGGCTTTGGCTGAGGAATGGAAATGTATTACCATCCTCCTACAGAAGCTTTGTTGTAATTAAATTTGAACTCTACAGTAGATCCTTTTTAATATCCTGGTTGCTGCTTCACTGGTGACATTCCAGTTTCTCCCTCATCATCCCATATACTTCCTATGCTTTCACTCCAATCTGTGAATACAGATTTGAATATATTTTCCCTATGACTCCTAATAGACAGTGATTTAGTAACAGAATGAAGTGAGACGAAGGCTCATGTAACAGGAGGCTTTGCTCTGAGCTTGTTCTGTCCTCCTCTTCTTACCATTTTCTCTGTGACTCTTACGCCTGGGGAGAAGGCTACTCAATCCAAAAATGCAACATGATAACCACAATGCATTTCTTATCCCCTTCCTATGTATTATTTGCCTTTGCCTCCTCTTTGCCCCTCTCCCATCACAACCACCATGAATGGTTTTTGAGATTTGGACTTGACTGGATTATTTTCCTGACACTTCGCCAGCTGTGGAGCTTTTCGAACAAATCCCAACCTATAAACGACCATTTTGTCAAAAAGCCAAGAGAGAACTTCCCTTCTGAACACACCAACCAAACCACACATAAAGGCCAAAATATAAACAGCTGTACATTTAAGAACGTGAGACAATAAAAAGCAAAACCACTTAAGGCAAAACAGTCGCTAAAGAAGGCTTCGAACCACAGATTCAATAAATTGCCTACCCTCATTTGCCACATGGACTATATACTCCCTGGGAATTATTTAATTATTCACTAATCTGGTACTTTAAAAGAGGAGTAGAAAAATACAGTAAATGCACATAAAGTGAAAGTGCCTAAGTATGCTGAGCATAGGATTTTCTAAGCTCTAATTTGCACATGAAATCCTGTTTGGATCACATTTGGGAACACAACAGAAAAAAAAAATCACAGCCTAATAAGGGCTACTTTGCACACATAAAATCAAAGGTAATCTCTTTCAAAAACAAAATCTGATATGGCACATATACACATACTGTACATATACACAAAGCACAAAACCCCAAGATAAATCTTTATAAAATCATTTGCTTCAAAACACACACACAAACACACACACACGCACACAATGTCTTCATGAAAATGTAAGACACATTTGTAAGAAGGGCTTTGCCCACCTCCCCGGGGAGGTGAGTGTCTCAATTAAAATATCCAAACATTTTTAACCTATTGGCCTTGGACAACTGCCACATTCAAGCCACTTGGTTTTGGTTCTGGGGGAGGGTGTGTAAAACGCACGCAAACAGCTTTGTGAGGGAGTCTCAATTCTCCGCTTCTTTCGACGTTGCCCTTGACGTTGCCCGTGGCAGAAATATACATTATCCCTTCACCCCGCCTAAAAAAAAAAACAGGGGAAAAAAATCTATACTCCCCAAGCAGCTAAAATTTTTAAATACCTCGACCACAAAAATTTACCAGTTCTTAAACTGTGATAACAAAAAGAAAAAAACTCTATAAATTTGGCTGGAAATAGTTGTACACGGCCATCCTGCTTCTCAACTTCTTGGTATATTTAAAACCTTGACCAGGAAAAAAGAAAGAGGAAGAGAGACAGAAAAAGAAACGGGGGAAAGCGCAAATTCCCCTTAGCAACAGTTTCCGCACCCCAGCACTGCCACAGATCTCTATTTTTAAAAATTTTGAAAACACACACAAGATTAAGGAGGGGGAAAAAAATGGAAAAAGGATACCCGAAGGTCGTATGGCTCTTTGTATTCGTGTGTGTGCAAAAAGAAGGACTCGCGGCGCCGGAGCCGGCAAGCCCCGCCCCTCCCCGGACGCCCTCCCGGATTGGCCGCCGACGGCCGCGGGGCGCCCCGCCCGCGAGCACACGCGCCGCGCCCGAGGCCGGGTCTCCAGGGGGCCCCTGAGGGCCCCGCGACCCCCGACCCCGACGCCCTCCCGGCTGGACCCTCGTCGTGGGTTCACATTTATCCCCTTCCCCACCTCTGTCGCTTTCCTTTCACTTTCTCTCCCATCTCACCCTTTCCCATCGTCCTTTCTCAGTGAAACGAGCCCCCCCCGCCCCCGCATCAATACGAATAACAGTTAAGTGAGCAAGCTCCTTCCGACAATTTGCTAAACTTGGTTAGCTAGATAGTCACTAAAATTCCAGACTGGAATTAGACATCAAGGACTTGGTGCGTCGGCCTGAGCTCACGATTTCCAGGTAGAACGTCCCTGGGTCTCGTGTCTGTTGCCTGACACTCCGACCTTTAAGGGAACGAACATTTCAAGCAAGGTGAAGGACAAAATAGACTTTCGGGTTGCTTTTGCTCAGCCTGAGTTTCCAGTTTTTTCTCACATTCCCAGGAACCTAAAATGGCTCCCCTTTACAAATTGCATGAGGACGTTGTGGCCTGTATTTAAACATTAAACCGCCCGTACTCTGGCCCAACACCCTTGTTCCTTCTTAGTTCCCACTGCCCTCACTTTTTCAACGCCGAATTATTCCTTTGCTCAAGTGCTCCTGTCTGCGTGGAATAATGCCCGTTTCCTCTTCTCTGACTAGTCAGTTTTTATCCATTCTTCAGCTATTTGAGTCAGCGCAGACCACTTCCTTCTCTCCTGTCGGCATCAACTTCAGGCTTTCTCGGGATAGCAGCCCTTAACCTTGATTGCTTCACATACTTGAGTGATTTCACACTAGTAAGCTGTCTGAGATCAGAGATGGTATCTTAAACTTCTTTTTCCATTCAGGAACTGGCTGTTTTTGTTGTTGTTTGATTCTTACTTCAGCAGCTGGCGTAATTGTAGACATTTGGTAAGCACTGGGGAAAAAATCATTTATAATTAAATGAGTGAATTTTTTTCTAGCCTAAGACACAAATTTTGAAACTCAGATCCCACAACAAGAATGTGCCTTCTCCAGTAATGGTTCATGGGCACTTACTGTGCAAGAGTTGTTCTGAACACTTCACAAATATTAATTTATTTAATCTCCTCAGTGGTGGGGAGGATTTTATGTTTCCCCCCACTTCATGATGTATTTTTCTCTCTTATTTTGTTTTATTTTGAGTAAGCTCCACTCCCAACATGGGGGCTTGAACTCGACATGCTGAGGTTAGAAGTTGCAAGCTCTACCCACTGAGCCAGCCAGGCACACCTATCCCCATTTTATATTCGAGACTCAAGTACAGAGAGGTATAGAGATCTTTCTCAACTTATAGTGGGATTACTTCCCGATGAACCTAAGTTGAAAGTGATTTTAATACACCTAACTTGAGCTTCAGACCTTAAAAGTGCCTGGAACGCTTACATTAGCCTATAGTTGGGCAATATCACCTAACACAAGCCCATCTTATAATAAGGAGTTGACTATCTCATGTAATTTATTGAATACTGTACGAAAAGTGAAAAACAGAATGGTTTTAAGTGTATTGGTTGTTTATCCTTGTGATAGCGTGGCTGCCTGGGAGCTGTGGCTCACTGCCTCTGCCCAGCATCATGAGAGAGTATCCTACTGCTTATCACTAGCTCCAGACAAGAGCCAGATTCAAAACTCAAGTATGGTTTCTACAAAATGTGTATCACTTTTACACCAACGTAAAGTCAAAAAAGTCCTAAGTCAGGTAGGACACCTGGGTGGCTCAGTCAGTTAAGTGTCTGTCTTTGTATCAGGTCATGATCCCAGAGTATACTGGTATATTTATCCTTCCTTGATCAGCAAGGATCCTGTTTCTCCCTCTACCTGCCAGTCTCCCTGCTTGTGTTCCCTCTCTCTCTCTGACCAATAAATTAATTTAAAAAAAAAAATCCTGGGGTGCCTGGGTGGCTCAGTGGGTTAAAGCCTCTGCCTTGGGCTCAGGTCATGATCCCAGAGTCCTGGGATTGAGCCCCACATCGGGCTCTCTGCTCCGCAGGGAGCCTGCTTCCTCCTCTCTCTCTCTGCCTGCCTCTCTGCCTACTTGTGATCTCTGTCTGTCAAATAAATAAATAAAATCTTAAAAAAAAAAAGATTTATCCATTTGACAGACAGAGATCACAAGCAGGCAGAGAGGCAGGCAGAGAGAGAGAGGGAAGCAAGCTCCCTGCTGAGCAGAGAGCCGGATGTGGACCTAGATCCCAGGACCCTTGGATCATGACCTGAGCCGAAGGCAGAGGCTTTAACCCACTGAGCCACCCAGGAGCCCCAAGATTTTGTTTTTTTTAGGTAATCTGTACACCAAACATGGGGATCAAGAGTCCCATGCTTCTCTGACTGAGGCAGCCAGGTGCCCCTCATATTATAGCTTTTATTTTTATTTATTTATTAAGATTTTATTTATTTGAGAGAGACAGTGAGTGGGAAAAAGAGGGTGAGAGAATCTAAAGCAGACTCCACACTGAGTGCAGAGCCCAACGTGGGGCTCAGTCCCATGACAGTGAGATCATGACCTGAGCCAAAACCAAGAGTCAGATGCTTAACCCACTGTGCCACCCAGGTGCTCCAGCAGTGTTTATATTCTTAAGGGTTATAGATTTTCTGTTTCTTTTCCCATGTTTTCCATTAAAAAAAATTTTTTTTAAGTAATACAAGCCAGGCAGGAAATCACTAGGAAAATATATGTGTGTATATATTTATTTATTTATTTAAGAACTCATAACCCTGAGATTAAGAGCTGAGCTGAGATCAAGAGTCAGACACCATGGGGCACTGTAGTTCAGTTGGTTAAGCTTCTGACTTCAGCTCAGGTCATGATCTTAGGGTTCTGAGATCAAGCTCCATTTTGGGCTTTGTGCTCAGTGAGAGTCTGCTTCTCACCCTCTCCTTTTGCCTCTCACCCTGCTCATGTTCTCTCTCTCTCTCTCAAATAAATAAAATCTTAAAAAAAAAAAAGTATAACATCTTATATCTGCAAACATACAGGTGGTCATTTTCAAAATGTTAGGATGAAGGGAAAATAGAATTACTAATGATAATTATTATAATTGACATTTATTGAAGTTTTACGTGGTGCCAGGCTCTTTCATTTAATCAGTTCCTTTTTTTTTTAAAAGATTTTATTTATTTATTTGACTGAGAGAGACACAGCAAGAGAGGGAGCACAAGCAGGGAGAGCGAGAGAGGGAGAAGCAGGCTTCCCGCCAAGCAGGGAGCCTGATTTGGGGCTTGATCCTAGGACCCTAGGATCATGACCAGAGTGGAAGGCAGACACTTAATGACTGAGGCACCAAGCCACCCCTCATTTAATCATTTCTATGAGATAAGTACTATTATACTATTATACTGTCACTTTTACTGATGAGAAAACAGACTCAGAGACAGAAGGTGATTTACCTCAAGGTCATGGAGCTCACTAAATGGTGGAGTCAGATCTTGAATCCAGGCCTCCTGACTTCAGCACCTGTGCTCTTGAGCAATCATTAGTCTCTGCCAAAATTGAAATCCACTCTGCCTTTCTGTGTTAACTCTCTTTTGGTCTCTTGTTTTGAGTCCATGAAAGATAAGCTGTCTTCCCTCTGAGGATCAATAGAATGTTCATACCATCCCCCACCCCCACCAATGTCTCCTGGGTGTATTTTATTTTATTGTTTTATTTTGGAGAGAGGCAGAGTATGGAGCGGGGAGGGAAGGGCAGAGGAAGAGGGAGAGAGAAAATCCTAAACAGACTCCATGCCCAGCCAGGAACCCAAGCCAGGGCTAGATCTCTTGACCCTGAGGTCATGACCTGAGCTGAAATCAAGACTTGGCTGCTTAACCAACAGAGTCACCGGGGCACCCCTCCTGGGATACATTTTAAATTATGAGTCCATTTCTACAAAGGCCAGAATTAAGTTGGAAAAGCCATTTCATTTTAATTTTCTTTTCTCCCCCTATGGCCATAGAGGAACCTTTGGTAGAAAGTTGGAGCAAAGCATTTTTGTGCTATTAGGTAATGAGAATAGGAAGAAAAATGCACTTTTTTCACCTAAAAAAATTATAATTTTGAACTCCAAAACATTGGAGATTTCAAATGTTAAACTTTATAGATGACTTGTCGATTGAGGAAAAGCTGCTCATTTGGCTTCGAATCTAGAAGATCTCTTCATTTTAAGCTATTTCTGTTCAGTGAGATCCCATGGGAGGCTCCCCATACAGTGAAATCTAACTTCCCCTGGAGTGAGGCCGGGGAGCTGCTTCCGACCGTCATTCATTAACACACCCGAGAGCGTTTTAGAACAGTAGTGGAAGGAAATCCCAGAGTCAGTTGGGAGTATGTCCTCAGAGGCACAGGAGAGGGAACTGTCTGAAAGAGTTGAGGTTTGAAGAGATGAAAGAGGCAACCGAAAGATGGAAGATAATGCAAAGGAAAAGAGAAGGACGATGGGCAAGCAGCGGAGAATAGTATTCAAAGAACAGCAAGTAAAGGAGTTTATGCTGCAGCAGGTATGAAGGCAGATTAGATTTTATTTCTTTTTTTTTTAAAGATTTTATTTTGGGGGCGCCTGGGTGACTCAGTGGGTTAAAGCCTCTGTCTTCGGCTCAGGTCATGATCCCAGGGTCCTGGGATCGAGCCCCGCATCGGGCTCTCTGCTTGGCAGGGAGCCTGCTTCCTCCTCTCTCTCTCTCTCTGCCTGCCTCTCTCCCTACTTGTGATCTCTGTCTGTCAAATAAATAAATAAAATCTTAAAAAAAAAAAGATTTTATTTTTTATTTGAGAGAATGAGTGAGTGAAGGAGAGAGCAAGAGCAGGGGGAGGAGCAGAGAGAGAGGGAGAACAGGCTCCCTGCCAAGCAGAAAGCCCCAACATGGGGCTCCGGGGGGCTCTATTCCAGGACTCTGGAATCATGACCTGAGCCGAAGGCAGATGATGAACCCACTGAGCCACACAGGCACTCCAAGGCAGATTAGATTTTAAAGGAAAAATGTCTGAATCGGACTGATTATTAAATGCAAAGGAAATTGTATAAGTAGCTGGGAAGTCGGGGCGCCTGGGTGGCTCAGGAGGTTGGGCCTCTGCCTTCGGCTCGGGTCGTGGTCCCCAGGTCCTGGGATTGAGCCCTGCATTGGGTTCTCTGCTCTGCGGGGAGCCTGCTTCCCCCTCTCTCTGCCTGCCACTCTGCCTACTTGTGATCTCTCTGTCAAATAAATAAATCAAATCTTTAAAAACAAATAGCTGGGAAGTCTTTCTTAAAGGCCAGCGAAAAGCAATACATATCAAAACAATTAAAATGCAAAAAAAAAAAAGTATGGATAAATGTGAAAAAGTAGGAGAATGAGAAAGAAGAGGAGGAGGAGGAGGAGAAGAAGGGTAAATGCCAGCTAATGTATGTAGAAGAAATGACAGGAATTGGAAAACCAGCCTTTGGCAACCACCAGTGCAAAAATGGTTTCAGGAAGGATAATCAATGGTTGCTTAATCCACTGGGTGCAAGACTGTCAGAGAACAGGATACTCACATGATCTCAAATGATCACTCTACTAATTATTAGTTTACTAATTAATTACAAAGGGCAAACATGCCTTTACAGTAGAGAAGTCTATCAGAAAAACTTCACATCAATGGTAATGTAACAAACTGACATGTGCCTCCTGGTACAGTACAATGGGGAATATACAGTATCACCTAGATAATATTCTTGCTAAGAATGTTTAACCTGATTCTAATCAGGAGGAAACAATCAGACAAATCTGGGCTGCACATGGCAGATGATGGTCTGGACTCTTCAAAGTATAAATGTCATAAGAGATAGACACGAAAACCTGGGAGCCTGTTCTAAACTAAACTAAAAAGATAGGACAATTAAATGTGATGTGTGAGCCTTGATCGACTTCTGAATCAGGAAACGAGAAAACTATTTTGGGCACTCTGTGGACAAATGAGGAATCTGAATATGGGCAAGATATCAAGATAATATGATTATATCAATGTTAAACTTCTTGGTGTGCTATTGTGGTTTCACAGGAGAGTATCTTACTTTTTAGGAGACACATTTAGGGGCAAAATGTCATGATCTCTTAACTTTCAAATAATTCGGTAAGATATATATTAACAAATAAATAGATATATACATTAGAGA
Source organism: Meles meles (assembly GCF_922984935.1). Taxonomy (NCBI): domain Eukaryota; kingdom Metazoa; phylum Chordata; class Mammalia; order Carnivora; family Mustelidae; genus Meles; species Meles meles. The sequence goes on from NC_060071.1 coordinate 77,677,588, forward strand.
TAACGTACATGTGGCAAAATGATATCAATTAGCGAGCCTATGTGAAGGGGATATGGGTATTTGTTGTACCATTCTTTCAACTTTTCTGGTCTTGAAACATTTAAAAATTTAAATAAAAAAAACAGATCATGTTTTCGCTTTAGATATTTAGACTCAGCCCTTACTTGAGACAAGGAAATGGTCTCATGGACTCTGGCATTCCCTGAATTACTTTAGACTTTGTTACAATGCTTCAGAAAATTCAAAAGAGCATGTAAATCAAGACCACCTAGAAAGTCAAAGAATGTTTTTAAGCAGACAGGTGGAAGAAGAACAAGTGGCAACAATTCTAGATTGTGAAAAAGACCAAAACCCAAAGAAAAGTGGCTTTTGTTTTTAAGGTGCGGGGGTTGGTGGTACATGAACCTCCCTTTCACCACCCATTAGTCCTTCCCTTTTAAACCCAGGCCTCAAGCCTTAGCTTTTTTTTTTTTTTTAGAGAGGAGGATAGGGAGAGGGAATGAGAGAATCTTTTTTTTTTTTTTTAAAGATTTTATTTATTTATTTGACAGAGAGAGATCACAAGTAGACAGAGAGAGAGAGGAGGAGGAAGCAGGCTCCCTGCCGAGCAGAGAGCCCGATGCGGGGCTCGATCCCAGGACCCGGGATCATGACCTGGGCCGAAGGCAGAGGCTTTAACCCACTGAGCCACCCAGGCGCCCCAGTCCTTCCCTTTTAAAGACCAACTCACTCACGCATCTGATATCCAGGGACCAGACTTGAGTATTGACTAAGCCTCTGACCATTGATCTAACGGAAAACAAAACAAAAGAGAGATGCTAAGAGAGACACCCTACAGAGCTACCCTGGGAACTCAATTCTTCAGGGTCTGACCATATTTTGTATGAGACTAATGTTATCATTTGAAGGGAAAGACAGCAGGACCGCAGAATCTGGGCAAAGTGGGAATGGGCATGACTACTCCTTAAACCTGCTTTTTCTGGGGCTCCTGTTTGGCTTGGTCAGTAGAGCATGCACCTCTTGATCTAGGGGTTGTGAGTTCAAGCCCCATGTGGGGTGTAGGGATTACTTAAAAATAGAATAAAAACTGCTTTTTATGACACTAGTTGTCTGCATTTTTAAGGAGGGGTGGCATAACATTTTTTAAAAACTTCTCAATGCAAATAATTTTGTCTTAATTAAAAAATTAGGGGCATCTGGGTGACTTAGTCGGTTAAGCATTGGACTCTTGGTTTTGGCTGAGGTCATGATCTTATGAGTCATGAGATGGAGCCCCATCTGGGGCTCCAAGTCAGTTCTGTGCTCAGCCTGGGGTCCACTTTTGATTCTCTCTCCCTCACCTTCTGCCCCTCCCCCTTCACTCTCTCTCTCTCAAGTAAATAAAATCTTTTTTAAAAAATTAATATATGGGAGCTCCTGGGTGGCTCAGTGGGTTAAGCCTCTGCCTTCGGCTCAGGTCATGATCTCAAGGTCCTGGTATCTAGCCCCACATTGGGCTCTCTGCTCAGCAGGGACCCTGCTTCCTGCTCTCTCTCTGCCTGCCTCTCTGCCTACTTGCGATCTCTCTGTCAAATAAATTTTAAAAATCTTTTAAAAAATTAATATATGTTTCAAAGTATGTTTAAGAACAGCAAACAGCAAACAACAACAACAACAACAACAACAAATGAGCAGGGATGCCTGGATGGTTCATTCAGTTAAGCGTCTGTGTGTCTACTTTTGGCTCAAGTCATATGGGATTGAGTCCCGCATCAGGCTCCTTGCTTAGCGGGGAGCCTGCTTCTTCTCAGCCTGCCTCTCCCCCTGCAAGTGCTCTCTCTCTCTCTGACAAACATATAAATAAAATCTTTAAAAAGCAAACAAACAGGGGCACCTGGGTGGCTCAGTGGGTTAAAGCCTCTACCTTCAGCTCAGGTCATGATCTCAGGGTCCTGGGATCTCAGGGTCCTGGGATCGAGCCCCGCATCGGGCTCTCTGCTCAGCAGGGAGCCTGCTTCCCCCACCCCGCTCTCTCTCTGTCTGCTTGTGATCTCTGTCTGTCAAATAAATAAATAAAATATTTTTTTAAAAATAAAAATAAAAATAAAAAATAAAAAACAAACAAACAAAAGCAGCAAACAGCATCTTGAAACTCAACAATTATATGGAGTCACAGTTCTGAGAAGGGTAAGAAAGCATCATTGACATAAGGACACATAGTTAAATCCATTCATTCATTTACTCATTAAAATACATGTATTATCTTATCTCTACTGAGTAGCCTGCACTGTGCTAGACATAGGGGAACAAATAGAAAGTACAGTATAGTAAATGTTTGACTGTAAAGAAAGATAGATCACAAAGTAACCAGAGACCCTAACAGAGATGCTCTCCAATATGCCATGTGCCTTAGACTGTTTAAACGAGTTGGGGGAACTCTGCTACCCCTAGCCACGGACCACACTGTGGCTCTATTGACTCAAGGCTAAGCCACCCTTCTGCACATTTTGCTTCTTCGGGGGCTCCTGTGGAACTATGCTTCATCTGTTGTTCTGGGTTAAAATGCTCCACTGCTCTCTTTTCCAGAGATTAAGCTGGGCGTGCAGCCTCAGGACTCAAGAGACACAGGCTGATTATGAGCCCCCGCACAGAACCCTGGCACTCACTGGCTTCCCTCCACATCCCCGCTGCAGATGAACGACCATGCCAGGACAGCCTATGTGTGGTGTGAAACTCCGTACGCATGGGGAAGCTTCCGACATATGATGTCCTTGGGACAACGGTGGCCGAGAAGCTAAGCTGGGAAAAGAGTTGCTGTAGTTGCAAAAACAGCCCCTTCACTTTGGTCCCTTCGGGTCTGCACACATCCCCTCCTTGGGAGCACCCGTTATTCTGGTCTTTCTGGGAGTTTGTGTCCTTCCTTTCTCCATTTGAACAACCTTGGCTCTGACCTGTGGGCATTAGAGAAAAACAAATGGGATGAGTTATGCATGTGTGATGGGTGTGGCCGGGGGATATGGAGAGGGGTAAGAGAGGGTCTGTTCATGAACCTAAAAGAAAAAAGGTAAAAGGGCCTGAACCTGTGACCCAGTTCCTCTTGTGAGACAGAGTTCTACTTTCCTTTCTTTGGCCTGGCTGGGTTGAGAAGGTGCTTCTGAGGGCTCAAATCTTCTTCCCAACCTCACACAAGCAGGGCAGACATGGAGAGATTCTCGCGGAACGTAACTGACTGTGACAGTCCGGGGCAACACATAGAGGGGCACGTGTTCATTATGTATGGCTGGAGAAATTATCTGTCTCCAGGGGGACATGTTTCATTGTGCATTAGCTTCTAGCCGCTTCCTTCCTCCCTGTTTCTCTGCCCACTCTCTCTCCATCACTGTCCTTTGGAGTCTCCTTTCCCTCCCTCCCCCCCTCCCCACGGTGCTGCTCTGCCCATCGCTATCTCCTGCCATCCTTCCTGCCAGGTCGGCCACTGTGCTCACTCTCACACTTGCTGCAGGGGACTTGCTTTCCTGCTTCTCTCTAGCTCCCGTTCTCTCTCGTTCCATCTGGGTTTCTCTCTGCAGTATGAATGCTTTGGGTACCCCGCAGCTACTGATAACCTTTTCTCGTTACATTAAAGTCCACTGCAGCACTTGGTTTATTGATTGATTGGTTTTTATTTAAATTCTGGGGAGGCAAGAAAAGGGAATTTTTTTACAAAGTGAGAGAGCAGAGAGAAAACACGGAATTGAGCCGAGGGAGCATAGAGAAAAGGGGCAGGCAACCTGAGCGGATGGGGTGGGAGCTGGAGAGGGAGGCATCAGAAGACGTGGAACCCATGCTGTCTTATTTCCCTTCAAATAAACTAGGGCGGATATTCGTGGCTGAGGACCGCGGAGTCTGGATTATCAAGGGTTAAGTCCCAAGTTAGGTTTGGCACCTCACTCAGAGGCAAAAGCTTCAGGGAGAAAAGAGTTGGGTTAAATAAACCCAAGAAGCTGACGTGGGTAGAATTTCTTCTGCTTGACCCACTAACAACTGCGAACAGGACATTTTAGAAATGGTTTTTATTGAAATGCTTCAGTGGGGCATAGCCCCTGGAAGACAGAACTTGGCTCAGAGGCTAGGCCTGGGGAGCACTGCAGGAATGTGGACTGTGAGAAGACTGGAGGGAGGGGGCAGGGAAGGAGGGCCTGCCAGGGTCAGCAGGGAGGGGGCAACAGGCAGCTGCTGATTGCGGTAGTTCTGATGCTGTGTGTGCTCTCTCCCCTTGCCTGCTCTAATTAAAGCTTTCCTGATGTGATTCTGGCTTCCTGAAGGGAAACCAGGATTTTGAAAACAAACAAGAAACAAACAAACCAAAAAAAAATGGCAGAGTTGCTTGTTTGTGATATATGCATATTTTAATCATAAGGCACTTAATCATGTCCTGAGGTCACTGCTGAGGGTCAGTTTCAGAAGACCTCCTCTCCTGCTCTTGCCCTGGTAGGAGGGGCTCTTCTAGCGAAACACACACAAGTAACAATATCAAAACCCCTAACTGTACGCACCAGATTAGATACGCTCATGTAAATCCTTCACTCACCCAATCATCCTCCGCACCGTCTGACACAAGGGAACTGCTCCCCCCCAGTTTCCCCTCCACATTTTTTTTTCTTAACCTTACTCCCTTTTCATCCCACTTCTTGCTCCTCTCCCCTAACAGACCACATGGAATCCATGGACCAGAATAAATCAGTTGTTTTATTTTACCTCAAAGGATGTAACCTTCCACTCCCCAAATGGCTTTGACAGTTTTCTCATTTGCGAGCTGAGGAGGATATCAAGAGACATTGACCTTCTGGTTTTGCCTAAAGAGGGAACACTCAGTAACTATTATGCTCTGGTCCCTGATTTCCTTTCACTGTGCCCTTCCTCCCCCTCCCCCATGGCCTCGCCTATCTTTTCCCTCTCCCTCCCGAATATTCTGCCCACCCCCACAAAACCCTCATCTGCCTTCAAGCCCACAGCATTCCCTGCTAGCTAGAGAAAGCACGAGACCAAGACCTGGAGGAGTGTTTGCTCTCTTTAAGCAGATTAGTCCCATTACCTACCCTGAGGAGTCAGATTTTGGTGTCACCGAGCTATATCTGTAGAAGGAGAAATTGTCAGACATCAGTTAAAGAGCCCTGTCCTATGGACGCCTGGGAACTGCCGAGAGAAATTAATCTTCCAGCTATTTAAGGCAATTTCTTTTCCATCATGCTTTGTCAAGAGGACTGCACTGGGAAATGAATCTGATGGGAGTCCCCGAACTGGTCCACTCCACTCGACAGAATCTCTCCAGTGCTGTGAAGCATCCATCATCCCCACGCAGTGGAGACATACGACGTCCCTGCCAAGCCAGCTCCCCGCCAGCACGCAGCAGCAAGAAGCCACGACTGCCCAGGCTGGGCATGACTGGGCCTAGACGCTTGCAGTTTCCTCTACCCCTGCTCAACTTTCTCTCCAGAACACCTACCACAATTCCATCTCTTCCATTCATTCTTTCTTTTACCCAAGATCCAGGAAGGAAGAGAAACAGGCACGTGCAGAACAGAACATGGGACAGATGGCTTGCATTTTCTTGCCTGAACATAAGGCCTCCAGCCAGTGCAGAATGGGTGCTTGCGTTACACAGCCAGACCACTGCCAAAGCAGGCTGTTGAGACGGAAACTGGGCTAGGGGAGCACTGCTTCGAGACCGTCTCTTATCTCCAGACTTAATTTTCTTTCACAGGCCAGGGAGTCCTAGGCTCATTCACGGAAAAGAATGCCACTCTTAACCCTCTTTCCACCCTCAAGGTTATGTCCCAAAGCAGTAACTGTCAAATTGTGTTCCTTCGGGTTCCAAGTACCAGGGATTGTGTATATATATAAAGGTGTGGAGGCAGGGAGGTGGCGCTGTGGGCTGGGGCCCCAAGGGGGAGGGGGCTCAGGGGTGGAGGCTCTTGACCCCCCAACTCTATTTCAACCTGATTTGATTTCTCTCAGGTGTTAGAATTTCTCCTAAGAGGTTTTTTTTTTAAGGTTCTGACTTTTTTCTTTTTTTAAAGATTTTATTTATTTGACAGACAGAGATCACAAGTAGGCAGAGAGGCAGGCAGAGAGAGAGGAGGAAGCAGGCTCCCCGCTGAGCAGAGAGCCCGATGCGGGGCTCGATCCCAGGGACCCGGGCCGAAGGCAGAGGCTTTAACCCACTGAGCCACCCAGGCGCCCCCTGACTTTTTTTTTTAAGTAAACTTTATGCTCAACGTGGGGCTCAAACACATGATCCCAAGATCGAGAGTCGCATGCTTCGCCCACTGAGCCAGCTAGGTGCCCCTAGGGCTTTGGTTTGTGACAAAGGTCTGCCAACCACTGTCCTGAAGGAGAGGATCTCTGTACTTGAGGCTCTCACACGGCTGCCTCTAACACAGAGGGGGCCCAGTTCCCAGCTAGCATTAGCGGCTCCCAGACTCCAGGGGCTCCAGAGGCACTTTTCAGCAAAATGAATCTCCTCAGGCACCAGAGTCATTTGTTTTCCAAACTCCCTGCTCGGATCTCACTAATTCCCAATTTCCCTGCATTTGACAAATGCAATTAACAAGCCTCGATCAGTTCCTGGCCGACAGCCCTCATCAATCAATACACGACTGCATGAGGCTGCGGGGGAAGGGAAGATATCCGCACCACAGGCGAGAGGAGGCCTTACCCCTCGATTTCTCAAAATATGAGGCTGGGCTGTCACCCTCACCAGCCACTTTCACCCTTCTTACTAATAAAAACAAAGCGGTGCTGTACATACCCTCCTTTCCTGTTTTTTCAAAGGTTTCTCCCATCAACCTCCTCTATCTCCCCTATGCTTATGGACTCTCTTTAACAGAAGGCCTTACCATCTGCTGCCACCATAGCTTGGGAACCCCCTTAGTGCAGGGTGTGATAAATTAACCACTGCTCTGCTCTCAGCAGGGTCTCCTCCCCACCCACACATGCCAGTGACAGTTTTGAGCCGCTTCCTGTCCAGGAGACTGTAAACCCACCATCAACTGCTTTGTCCCTGACCTGTGTACACCAGATGGCCAAAAGGACAAGGATCACCAAGCCTGTGGTCACTACCGCTTTCACACTCACCTCTTAGTCTTCTTTTCTCAAGGTCCAAACCGTCCCTTCCCAGTTGGTTTAAGATTCAAGATTCACCCTCTTCACCTTTCTGCTCTGCGGGTAGCATTGGCTTCCCCTCCCCCACAGCAGGATGAGAGCCTTTCCCTCTGCAGCTCTTCCTCATACAGCCCTGTGCATCTTTCCACCTCATCAACTTTTCATCTCTTTGCAAACAGAATCGGGAAGTCTCTCCCTCCTCCCTCTCCTTTGTTATTAGCTTCATGAGTGGGGATGCTAATATATTCACTAGACATGTCTTCACACCACTGTTTCCTGTAATGACAGTCGGTGCCCTCCCACTGTCCTGGCTTATTTGGCTGTAAAGTGCTTGGAGGAGGGACAGTGTGGACAAAAGACACAACACAGGCTGAGGTCGAGTAGTGTAATGTTAACATCCAAAAAAGTAAAACAAATAATCACCTCTGCAGCAGGTCATTAACAACTAGTAACACATAGAGGTCAATGCCACCAGAGCTTAAAAAAATTATCAGTACAATTGAGGACCCCTCCACTAGAGGATGGGGAGCTGTACCCACATTGCCAGCAACAGTTCCCCCAAGAAATGCAAGCAGCCACATCCACCCTCCTTCAGGGGATAGAGCCACTGTATTTGTCATGTAGATCAGCCACACTGTCACTGGAGACTCGGATCCAGCCATCCTCCCGGACATGGTAGAGGTTGACTGCGCCTCCCGAGTAGGCATCTCTATAGGTGGCTTGGTAGATGGCTCGACGGGCCAGATCATAGGCCTGTTCCACCTCTAGGTCATAGGAATAACCCCGATCCATGACCCCATAAGCATAGACAGAGCCAGAACCTACAGAGAAGGTGGCCCCTGAGATCCGGTTTCCTTCACTGTCCACATAGTAGAGGCCTGGAAAGAGAGGTGAGGTTAGCAGGGAAAAAATGACCATCTCTTTTGACATCTAACTCATTCTCCAAGAAAAGTTCTCCATCCCTCCTGAAACCCAAGGGAGACCAACAGATATATAAGAAAATACTTTGGGGTGCCTGGGTGGCTCAGTGGGTTAAAGCCTCTGCCTTCAGCTCAGGTCATGATCCCAGGGTCCTGGGATGGAGCACCACATCGGGTTCTCTGCTCAGCAGGGAGCCTGCTTCCCTCTCTCTTTCTGCCTGCCTCCCTCTCTCTTTCTGCCTGCCTCTCTGCCTACTTGTGATCTCTGTCAAATAAATAAATAAAATCTTTAAAAAAAAATACTTTGGGGTGCCTGGGTGGCTCAGTCATTAAGCGTCTGCCTTCTGCTCAGGTCATGATCCCAAGGTCCTGGGATCCAGCCCTGCACTGTGCTCCCTGCTCAGCAGGAAGCCTCCCTCTCCCACTCCCCCTGCTTGTGTTCCCTCTCTCGCTGTGTCTCTGTCAAGTAAATAAATAAAATCTTTTTAAAAAAAGAAAAAGAAAATAATATTTCTATAAAATTACTTGAAAAAAAAAATAGCTGGGGGCACCTGGGTGGCTCAGTCAGTTAAGCACCTGTCTTCAGCTCAGGTCATGATTCCAGGGTCCTGGGACTGAGCCCTGCATTGGGCTCCCTGCTCAGTGGGGAGCTTGCTTCTCCCTCTGCCTGCCACTCCCCTTGCTTGTGCTGTCAAATAAATAAATAAAATCTATTAAAAAAAATAGCTGAAGGAATCAAATTAAATATTAAGATTCCTGGATTCTACCTCACATTATTACTGCTTTACTATCCTCACTGCATAACCAAAAGACAAGTATAACCCAAATGACTTAGGTTTTCTTTTTTTTTAAGGTTTTATTTTTATTTATTTGAGAGAGAGAGAGAGAGACCACAAGCACAAGCAGGGGGAGCAGGAGATGCAGAGGGAGAAGCAGGCTTCTTGAGGAGCAAGGAGCCTGATACAGGGCTACATGCAACCGACTGAGCCATCCAGGTGCCCCGTGACTTAGGTTTCAAGCACAGAATGTCAGGCACTGTGGAGATGTTTAAAACAATTCTAGCCCTGGGGTGTTAGGGGTGTTCTCTCTCAAATAAATAAAATCTTTAAAAAAAGAAAACAGGGCTCCTGGGTGGCATCTGCCTTTGGCTCAGGTCATGATCCCAAGGTCCTGGGATTGAGCCCCGCATCTGGCTCCTTGCTCAGTGGGAAGGCTGCTTCTCCCTCTCCCTCTTGCCTTGCTTGTGTTCCCTCTCTTGCTGTGTCTCTCTCTGTCAAATAAACAAATAAAAACTTAAACTAAAACTAAAAACTTAAACAAAGAAAAAAAAAATCCTAGTCCTCAAAGTTTAGACTATCTGGGGGACAAGACATATACCACACAGTAGGAGAGAGCCTAGAGTTCCAAATTATATCGCAAAGACCTGCACTGTCCAATATGGGAGCCACTAGCCATGTGTGACCACTGAGCATGTGAAATGAAGCTGGCACCACATGCTGAAGTGCTAACATTTTGGATGTATAAAATAAAATATATATTATTAAGATTTATTTATATTTATTTATTTATTTATTTATCAGGTGCCCTGGGTGGCTCAGTCATTAAGTGTCTGCCTTTGGCTCAGTCATGATCCCCGCGTCCTGGGATCAAGGCCCGCCTAGGGCTTCCTGCTCTTCGGGAAGCCTGCTTCTCCCTCTGCCACTCCCCCTGCTTGGTCCCTCTCTCTGTCAAATAAATAAATTTTTTTTTTTTTTAAGATTTTATTTATTTGACAGATCACAAGCAGGCAGAGAGGCAGGCAGAGAGAAAGGGGGAAGCAGGCTCCCCACTGAGCAGAGAGCCTGATGTGGGGCTCAATCCCAGGACCCCGGGACCATGACCTAAGCTGAAGGCAGAGGCTTTAACCCACTGAGCCACCCAGATGCCCCAATAAATAAAATCTTTAAAAAAAAAAAATTTATTTGTTTGAGAGAAAGTGCGTGTGCACACAGGGTGGAGGGTCAGAGGAAGAGGAAGAGGGAGAATCCTAAGCCAACTCCAGGCTGAGTGCGACCCTAAGATCACAGCTGAAACCAAGAGTGGGACACCTAACTGCATCACCCAGGCACTCCAAAATACAATATATCATTAAAGTTAATTTCTCTTTAATTTTAAAAATGTGGCTACTACAAAATTTAAAATGACATGTATGGCTCACACTTTATTTCCACTGGGTTGTGCTGGTATAGATCATGGGTTGGCCAGGCCAACTGCCCGTTTCTATAAACAAAGTTTTACGGAGACACGGCCATACCCATTTGTGTACATATTGTCTATGACTGCTTTTATGCTAAAGCAGGAGAGTTAGGTAGTTGAAACAAAGACCATATGGCTTGCAGTCCTATATTATTTACTATTTGGCACTTTATGAAGAAGTTAGCTAATATTTACTACAGATGAAAATTTAGACAAAGATTTTAATAAAATGTTTATCAATTCCAACTACCTGCTGGATCTTCCCAACAGGATGCCTTTGTCACCAAGTTCAGATTCAGGCTTCCTACCCTCAAATATTTTCAGTGGTTCTCCATTACCAACCAAACTCATCTCTCTCTACTGCTCCACCAGCCCACCTGCCTCCCATGTTCTCAAGTTCTGCCTGCCAATAGGATCGTTATTTTTCTGCTCCAGTGGTTCCAATCTCTCACTGTGAGTTAGGGCCTCTGCTTTCGACTCGGGTCATGATCCCGGGGTCTCGGGATCGAGCCCCATGTCGGGCTCTCTCCTCAGCAGGGAGCCTGCTTCCCTCCTCTCTCTCTCTGCCTACTTGTGATCTCTGTCAAATAAATAAATAAAAATCTTAAAAAAAAAAAAAAAAAAAAGAATCATCTAAGAAGCATTTTAAAAAGATGCCCAGGACTTACACCAGGTATTCTTTGCCAGTTGGTCTGGGGTGGGGAACAAGTATGGGACTTGTGTTTTAAGTTCTCTAGGTGATTCTAAAGCAACCCAGTTGAGAACCAAATGCTAACCAGTCTTTAGGTTCAAAGATTCCAATGTCTAACCCAAACTAGTCCCTCCTCAGTCCCATGGCCACTACCTTGCCTACCGGGCTCACTACACGGTTCCTGTTTAGCTCTCCAGCTCTATGGATCACTACTCCTCTCCACACAACCTTAGTTCTGATTAAACTGGGCTTTCGGGGGTGCCTGGGTGGCTCAGTCGGTTAAACATCTGCCTTCAGTCCAGGTCATGATCCCAGGGTTTCTGATCAAACCCTGCATCAGGCTCTGTGCTCAGCAGGGAGCCTGCTTCACCCTCTCCCTCTGCCTGCCACTCCCCCTGCTTGTGTGCACATTCTCTCTCCCTCAAATAAATAAATATTTAAAACAAACAAACTGGGCTTTCGGTTACTCCTCCCAGACCGCATGCTTCATCCACCCCCGCTTTGTTCACCATGCTCCCCTTCTCTCACTTGCACATCCTATTCAACTGCCACTTATCCATGAAGTCGTCCTGAGTCCTCCCATCAGAAATAATCTTTTTCCTCAAAACTCCCTCAGCAGCATATTGGTTCTTTTACAAATGGCATTCATCTCATTTAGCCTTGTGTTAAGAAATCTGTAATCATTTTTCAATCGTCTGCTTTTTGAGGCAAGGGACTGACTCATCCTAGATGGGACATGCTGTAGGGAAGGGTTCCTGTAAAGGCATGATTTAGGTTATGCTCTAGCTTCTCAGGTTCTCTTTGCTAGTCAGCATCTGTACTCTCATACACTGCTTCCGTCCCCTGGAATAGACCCAGTAGCTAAGAGTATGAAGCAACAGTTCCAAAATGCTTCCCTGGGCCACACAAAAAATGTATGGAGCTGTTCTTTCACGCTTTTCCAAAAAAAGCATCTCAATTTCCAAAGTAACAAACTATGCTCCTCTCTCACATCCACTTTTTTTTTTTTTTTTTAAAGATTTTATTCATTTACTTGACAGACAGAGATCACAAGTAGGCAGAGAGGCAGGCAGAGAGGCAGGCAGAGAGAGAGGGAGAAGCAGGCTTCCCGCTGAGCAGAGAGCCCGATGTGGGGCTTGATCCCAAGACACTGGGATCATGACCCGAGCGGAAGGCAGAGGTTTAACCCACTGAGCCACCCAGGTGCCCCTCACATCCACTTTTTTAATCTACTTATTCACCCTCCACTGAACAGTGAACGGAGAGTTTCTAAAGCAAGTGGAAAAGTGCTGGGTATCCTGCCAATTAGTTGTTCGACAGAAAAAAAACTAGGCACTCACTCTACAGGTGAATGAATGAAGCAAAAACAAAAGGGAAGAATAAACTACTCAAGCATGGAGGAGGAAAATTATACAGAAAATGACTAGGTGTATTCCAGCTTGATAAAGAGACATCCAAAACTGGTCGAAAAGCTGAGGTGCCGGGCGGGCTCAGCCTGTGTGGAGTGTGTGACTCTCGATCTCAGGGTGGTGAATTTGAGCCCCACGTTGGGCGTAGAGATTATTTAAATGAATACTTAAATGAAACTTAAAAAAAAAAAAAAAAAATCTGGTTGAAAAGGAACTGACATCAGATACAAGGCTGAACTTCCTGGCAAGGTTTCTATATACTAACAACAGAAAAAGGCTAAGGAATTTATTTTAAGAGATGACAGAATAGGACCTAGGGTGATTCTATCAAGCAAGGAAAGGATCAGCCCTAAAGGCCCCTTCTAGGCCAAAGACTCCCTAAAGGAAAAAAGAAGAGAAATGACTAACTTCCTGTATATTAGAGTTTCACTGTCCAGGACAGTGGCCACTAGCAACATGTGGCATTGAGCACTTGAAATGGGGCTAATGCACATGCCAAATGATATTATTTTAGGTGTTCTGGATTAAATGAATCATTACAATGTCCCCATCTTTTTACTTCTTAAATATATATACATTAGACAATTCTAAAAAATTGTTATTGGGGCGCCTGGGTGGCTCAGTTAAGCATCTGTCTCTGGCTCAGGTCATGATCCTGGATGGAGTCCAGGGATCCGAGCCCTGCACCTGGCTCACTCCTCAGCGGAGTGTCTGCTTCTCCTTCTCCTGCTCCTTCCCTGCTCAAGCTCACTTGCTCTCTCAAATAAATAAAATCTTTTTAAAAAGTTATTATTATTATTATTTTAAGTAAACTCTACACCCAACATGGAGCCTGAACTCACCACCCTGAGTTACATGCTCTACTGACAGAGCCAGCCAGGTGCCCCTCCATAAGACAATTTTAAATTACATGTGTGAGGGCGCCTGGGTGGCTCAGTGGGTTAAGCCACTGCCTTCGGCTCAGGTCATGATCTCAGGGTCCTGGGATCCAGTCCCGCATCGGGCTCTCTGCTCAGCGAGGAGCCTGCTTCCCTCTCTCTCTCTCTCTCTCTCTCTGCCTGCCTATCTACTTGTGATCTCTGTCAAATAAATAAATTTTAAAAATCTTAAAAAATATATTTAAATTACATGTGTGGTACACATTATATTTTTATTAGAAAGCACTGACTGGAGTTTTTATGTCTATTATCCAGCTTAATTCTCAAATACATTCTTTGTAGGTCTTACCATTTTATGGGAGAGAGGAGAAACATTATGTGCCAGACATGCTTTACATGTATTACCTCCTTTAACCAACCTAAGAGAAGATGAAACTGACTGGGAAAATGAGCAGCCAAAGGTCACACGGGGTAGTCAATGACACAGCTAGTCTAAGCTCCATGCCCTCTCCTACACAGTAGTGCCTTCCTTGAACAAAGAGAAGAAAGGGTGGAGAACCTAATCAACACATCCCCAGCTAGGACTCAAAGCCCTTTCATTCACCTGTTCATCCAACCCCTCCTCTCTGTAGTGCCAGCCCAAGAACCAAGTGCTTGCAGCTTAACTCACCAGGGCCTCTCTTATCCCAGCCACAGATCATGGTGCCCATGGACAGCCCCATGCCTTTATACTGATACACCATGTTGGCAAGCAGCTTGGAGGCAGCTGCTACCGAGATGCGTTCCTTGTTTCGAAGCTCATATATTCGACATTGCCGAGCCAACAGCCGCTCCCAGAAGCTGCAATCCGCTGCGCCCCCAGCCATGGTGCCCAGCAGGTAGGGATTGATCTCTATCACCTTCTTTACTGTCTGGGAGGCTATATAGGCACCAGCTGTGGCCCGAGAGTCCGCTGCAACAATGACTCCATGTTGAAACTGTTAAGATCAGAGGAAAACACAAAGCAGGTCACATCAGACCACAGAAACATCTCCTTCACATTTCTTTTTGCGTCAGTGGAAAACCAGAATATCTTTCTCTGTCTTTTTCCACTTCACAAAATGCTTTCCACATATTAGTATCAACTAAGCTTCACATAGATCCCACGACATGGTATAACCAGTATTAACTTCAATTTCATTTTATAGATCAGGAAACGAGTTCAATGAGATCCAATAACTTGCCCAAGATCATACACCTGGTTATAGTAAAGCTGGGTCAAGAATTCCAGTGGTCTGGCTCCCGCTACAGTATTCCCTCCCACAATCCTTTCCCTCATCGCTTTTCAGTTACCCTTGCCTAATGGGGACCCAGTTTTTAAAACCTTTAGTTAATGGTTAAAAATTCTTTCCTCTGCCAATATTCATTGCTTTGAGGCCTTCCCTTTCCTGAACCGGAGTCATAGGCGTCGCCTAGGAATCAACCCAAGCAGCCTCGGGTTTCTTCTCCCCCTTAACCTCAGCCCCGCGGTCCTACGCCTAGAGCGAGAACCGAAGCCTCTCAGGTCAATGAGACAGCGAAACCACCGGGGTCGGAAGGACAGGCCGGAGGCTCCCACTAGGCTCCGTGGTCGCGGCCCCCGAGGGCTCCGGTCCAGCCGGAAGGCCAGGAAGGTCGGCAAGGGCGCGGGCGCGCGGGTCTCAGCCCGGCGCGGCGGTTGGGTCCGCACCTTGAAGGCCAGGGTGGTGGTTCCATGAAGCATTTCGATTCTTGGCTCCTCCGTGACACCCCAGTTGGGCGCGGCCAGGGTCAGCCCATCGCTGGGACTCCCTGGACCCAGGTCCAGCAGATCCGCACGACCCCCGAGTCCAAAAAACCCGAGCCCGTTCACCGGTAGCGGCCTCTCCAACACGCTGGCCAGCGCCATGTCTAGTAAGGGCACAAAAAACTCGCTGCGAGAAGGCCTACTAAAGAGCAGCCGGGCAACGCCTTGCCGTCACAGCTTCACTTCCTATTAAAGCTATCCCAGGGAGGAGCCATTTTAACTACTGGCAACCACGCCTCCAAAAACAAGAACCCGATGCCAGGAACGGTTTTCACCGAGGGGATAAAAAGAAATGCCTTAACTTCCTCTAGATTTTAAAAGGATGTTGTTGTCACCTTTACTTTCGTCAGGCAAGCAATACCGGGTTAAATTCACCTCCAATTCATAGGAAGCGATCAGAAACGTCCTTGTTGCGTAGGGGAAGTGAGGCCGGCCATCTTTGAGAAGGGCGTGACTAGTTGAAAATCCTTTCAAAACCTTTAATACTAAGTTGTCCCCGCCTTGCCAGGTGTCCAAGCAACACTTTACAGCTGGGCGGCTTTAGCATCCTATTAACGCAACTGAAGTTGCCATTTTGCTTAAGGGCACCCCCGTTAACACTGGGTAAAATAATGATGTACTCTGAGGCCATTTTCCTGTGAAGTTAGTTAACCCCCAGTAGTTTGTGGTAAAAATTGCAACAAAATAAAAGTGCTATACCTCTTGTTGTTTGATAGCATTAATCGCCACACTACTCAACTTCTGTAACATAACCAGTTTTTAAGATTTAATATTCTCTTTACTCCCACCCTGTGGTGGAAATTCTAATAAGTAATGTATTGCCTAAAAGGCAGAAGAATAAAGAAGGAAACGTATGGGACCCAGTTAATCCACAAACTAGATTCTCAGTTCAGCTCCGAATAACCGAGTCAATAGTCATTTACCATCTCAGAGCCTGGAGGAGGGCTGATGATCCGTAAAGATGTACCAAGAGGTTCTCTAACTTAGGCTTGCTAAGACAAGCTCTTTATTAATACAGGAATGTGGTATTTATCATTGTCTCTCTCTCTTCCCACCTTCATTTTTCAACCCTTTGGGGACCCATAACAAACAAGGAAGTGGGCAAATGTATGAAATGTTGCCTCCTGCTTTATGGTTCTATGAAGTCAGTGTCTGGCCTTCCTTGTTGGATTCCAGTAGCAACATCCATCAATATCTAAATTCCGCTTTCCTCTGATGCCCAACCTAGTCCCTTCTCTTCCCCACAGACTCTGACTCTGCATATGTTGTATTTTTAATGCTGAAATTTGGCAACCCTTTCCAAGCCCAACCATCAGAATGTAATGAAGCAGAAGATCTTTATCTGCGTCTCACACTTGGATGGTGTAGAAAATTCGGAGTGCCTCCATTTATAGAGCAGGTATTATTTTGCCGTCCCCCCTGCGATGCAACTTGTCCTCCTCCTGACTCTCCCCTGTGGTTCGTTCACACTGCCACTAATAGCATTTGTACCTCTCTTAAGACACTTTCACATTTTAAAGTGATTGGCTGTAAGTGTACTTGACTGCAAGTTTCTAAAGACAGGTATTTCTCTACTGTTCATCTCTGCGCCCACTGTATGCTTAGTAAATGCTTGCCAAGTGAATACAGGAGAGAATGGTAACAATGTTCTTCCGGTCACAGAGGCTTGAAGCCCTGGCCATCTTTGACAACTCCCCTTCCTTTCCATCAGATTCCGTAAGTTGCCAAATCCTGTTGATTCTTCCTCTACAGTACTTCTCATGTGGTTTTGGGTGTTTGTTTGTTTGTTTTTCATTACAACTGATACCACCTTTTGGCTTCTTATTTCCTCACTCCTGAATTACTGAAATATTCTTCTAACTGATTTTCTGGGCCCAAACTATACTCTCTAATTCATTTTGCACAGTACCAGATTAATTTTCCTAAAACACCCTCTTAATCTTATCTCTTGCCTGCTTAAAAATGTTCTCTAAGATTCAACTCCTCGGTATGGCATTCAAGGCGTTCCATAATCTGTTCTCAACTTACTTTGTATTAGTTCTCTAGATAGATAGATAGAGATATATGTATATCACCTGTCACCATCTCTATCTGTATCTATATAGAGAGATACATGTCAGGCAGAGAAAGACAAATACTGTATGCTCTCTCTTATATGTGGAATCTAACAAAACCAAACTCCATATGAACAGAGAGTGGATTGGTAGTTACCAGGGGCTGTGGAGTAGGGGAAACGGGGAGATATTGTTCAAAGGGTAAATACACATTTCCAGTTACAAGAAGTTCTGGGAATCTAATGTACAGCATTATGATTATAGTTAATGATGCTAAATTGTATTCCGTAGTTGAAAGTTGCTAAGAGAGTAGATTTTATTTTATTTTTAAAGATTTTATTTATTTAATGGAGAGAGACACAGTGAGAGAGGGAACACAGCAGGGGGAGTGGAGAGGGAGAAGCTTCCTGAGGAGCAGGAAGCCTGATGTGGGCCTTGATCCCAGGACCCTGGGATCAGGACCTGAGCCAAAGGCAGACACTTAATGACTGAGCCAACGAGGTGCCCCAAGAGAGTAGATTTTAAATGTTCTCACCACCACCACAAAAATGGTTAATTATATAAAGTGAAGGATGTGTTCATTAACCTTATTGTGGTAAACATTTTGCAATAAATGCCTGTATCAAATCATCACATTGCACACCTTAAACTTACATAATGTCATGTGTCAATTTTATCTCAATAAAGAAGGTTTGGGGGAGAAAAAAAATGATAAGTGTTGTAGTTCAGAGGTGAGAGAGATCAATATAGCTTGGAGTGAGGTGGGGAGACCAGGAAGGCATGCTAAGGAAGTGTAGATTCGTTTCCCTAAATACCGTGTGGATCCCATTGCTCCTCAAACCAACAGCCTCACCTCTCTCAGACCACACCTGAGAAGTATTTTCAAAACAGATGATACTCAAGCCAGGCTTTGAAGGATAGGATTCAGATAGATGAACGAGAGAGGTACCTGGCTGGTTCAGTCAACAGAATGTGATTCTTGTCCTTGGGGCTAAGTTCAAACCCCACTGTGGGGGGCGCCTGGGTGGCTCAGTGGGTTAAAGCCTCTGCCTTCAGCTCAGGTCATGATCTCAGGGTCCTGGGATCGAGCCCCACATCGGGCTCTCTGCTCAACAGGGAGCCTGCTTCCCTTCCTCTCTCTCTGCCTGCCTCTCTGTCTATTTGTGATCTCTGTCTATCAAATAAATAAATAAGATCTTCAAAAAAAAAAAAAATAAAGAAACAAACCCCACTGTGGGTGTAGAGATTACTTAAAAATAAAATCTTGGGGCACCTGGGTGGCTCAGTGAGTCAAGCCTCTGCCTTCGGCTCAGGTCATGATCTCAGGGTCCTGGGATCGAGTCCTGTATCGATCTCTCTGCTCAGCAGGGAGCCTGCTTCCCTTCCTCTCTCTGCCTGCCTCTCTGCCTACTTGTGATCTCTCTGTCAAATAAATAAATAAAATCTTTAAAAAAAAAAGATAAATAAAATAAAATCTTAGGCTTAGTCGTTAAGCATCTGCCTTCGGCTCAGGACATAGTCCCAGGATACTGGGATCGAGCCCCGTATCAGTCTCCCTGCTGGGCAGGAAGCCTGCTTCTCCCTCTCCCACTCCCCCTGCTTGTGTTCCGTCTCTCTCTGTCAAAATAAACAAATAAATAAATAAAATATTTTTTAAAAAAATTGGGGCGCCTGGGTGGCTCTGTGGGTTAAACCCTCTGTCTTTGGCTCAGGTCATGGTCCCAGGGTCCTGGGATCGAGCCATGCATTGGGCTCTCTGCTCAGCGGGGAGCCTGCTTCCCTTCCTCTCTCTCTCTGCCTACTTGTGATCTGTGACTGTCAAATAAATAAATAAAATCTTAAAAAAAAAAAATCTTGGTTACCTGGGTGGCTCAGTCAGTTGAACAGCTGCCTTCAGCTTGGGTCATGACCCTAGGTCCTGGGAGGAAGAACCAAGTAGAGCTCCCTGCGCAGGGGAGAGTCTGCTTCTCCATCTCCCTCTGCCCTCACAACTCATGCTCACTTGCTCTCTCTCTCTCTTTCTCTCTCAAATAAATAAATAAATAATGTTTAAAGAAAAATAAAATCTTGAAAAAAATAGATGAAAAAAGTAGAGGAAGGGGAAGTGTGAGATGTGTTAGGAACGGTGTGAAAGAGGTTGTGGTGGATAGATCAGGATGGGACCATCATGGGCCTTAAATGCCAGCCTGGCGAGGAGAAGGTGGTTTGGGTTTGATCTTGTAGCCCTTCAGGATTTCTTAGTAGAGAAGACACGTTAGGAAAACATGTCAGTGTGGAGGGTATGATTAGAGGGGAGACTAGAGGGTGGCCAATTAGAAGGCCATTCAACTGTCCACATCTGACTTGAGAATGGTTTGACTTAAGGAGGTGACAATCCATCCATATATACAACATCTAAGGCTTAGTCTTTAAAAACAGGAGACATGGGGCACCTGGGTGGCTCAGTGGGTTAAGCCTCTGCCTTCGGCTCAGGTCACGATCTCAGGGTCCTGGGATCGAGCCCCACGTTGGGCTCTCTGCTCAGCGGGGAGCCTGCTTCCGCCTCTCTCTCTGCCTGCCTCTCTGCCTACTTGTGATCACTCTGTCAAATAAATAAATAAAATCTTAAAAAAAAAAGAAAAAAAAAGGAAAAACAGGAGACATACTTATCTCTCCAGTAAGAGTCACATGTGGTCTTGTGCAAAAGAAAGGAGAAAGACTGGTTGGACTTTAGTGTGACCTCCTGGTTTCTCCAGTCCTCCCATGACATGTTTGCACTTGCCTTTAGTACTGACTCTACAGCCCCACCATCATGGTATCTGGGGGGCTCCAGGCTCTTTCCCTTGTGTGTGAGTCTGTTTCTTTGACTAAGCCCATTTCCACAGCACCCCTTTGAGCTGCAGGCTTTAGTAAAATATACGCCAGATGGTGTTGGAAGTAGTTAAGGCTTGTCACTCTGCCCCAGTCTACTTCGTCTTTCTGAAGGGCCAGCGGTCCTATCCCTTGCCCACCCCTGGTTGGTCTAAGACTTAGACTCAGCCTAATGCGGACAAGGTCAGTTGTTTGTTTTGCCTTGGAACTACAAATAACTCTCCCGCTATTGTGAACTACTGGGCAGAAGGGAGACGGGGAAAGGGAAGGCCATTAGATACTTTCAGCTACATCCTGGGAAGTTTCCCACAACAGAGAAGCTATACGGCTAGAAACTGTCAGGAATGTGGTCTTCGTGCAGATGGAAGTTCGTACGCACCTTCAAAACAAAGGAGAAAGAGAGCTCCATGTTCTAGTTTCCTTTCACCCAGGTCCCTCTGTACCCTGCCTTTCTGGAAGGTATTTGAACACACCTCCCCCTCATAAAGACTCTCTTGCACTTTTCTCTTTTGTCCTGCTCTCCATCCATTTCTTTTTCTCCTGACTAGAAAGTCAAAGTGTGAGCTGAGCATTAGAGTTCCCTGGCCTCAAACCCCTGAAGAGGGAACCCGACGTCAAAGGCCCCTGCCTTGGGTGCCTGGGTGGCTCAGTTTGTTAAGTGTCTGCCTTTGGCTCAGGTCAGGATCCCAGGGTCCTGAGATCGAGTCCTGCATCAATCTCCCTGCTCAGCGGAGAGCCTGCTTCTCCCTAGACCTCCCCTGCTCCCCCTACTTGTGCTTTCTCTCTCTCTCAAAGAAATAAAATCTTAAAAAAACAAACAAAAAACGACTCCCACCTTGGTGGGTTCACAGCACTATTTTTCTTCTTTTCTTTCTTTTTTTTTTAAGATTTTATTTATTTATTTGACAGAGATCACAAGTAGGCAGACACAGGCAGAGAGAGAGGAGGAAGCAGACTCCCTGCTGAGCAGAGAGCCCGATGGAGGGCTGGATCCCAGGACCCTGAGATCATGACCTGAGCCCAAGGCAGAGGCTTAACCCACTGAAACACCCAGGCGCCTCTCTTCTTTCTTTTTTAAGATTTTATTTATTCATTTATCTAAATCTATTTATTTATTTAGAGAGCATGAGCCGAGGGAGAGGGAGAGAATCCAATGGGACTCCATGCAAAGCGCAGAGCCTGACGTGGGGCTTGATCTCATCACCCTGAGATCACGACCTGAACCGAAATCAAGAGCTGGACATTCAACTGACTGAGTTACCCAGGTGTCCCTCTCTCAACAGCTGGGAGCGGCTGCAGGGGCTGCGACAGCCTCATCTGTCTTTTCATGTCCAGCGCCCCCCACAGGAGACACAAGAGGGACCCAGCAGTGCTCCTTCCACTCATGCCTCCTTTCCTCTGAAGTCAACCCACTGCCCCCCCCCCCCCCCCACTCCAGGTGCTGGGAGAATGATAGATGGGAGACTCCTTGGATGACGCTCAGGTGTGTCACCAGCGGCGTCTTCCCAGCAGTGAAGACTTCCTTGGCCTCCTCCTGTCTCTCCTCAGCCATTCTCTGAGCAAAAGGAGGCCGCTGCTCAGGGCAGTCCCAGAGCCTGACTTGGGGTGGGGGGAGAAGTGAAGCCAAAGATCACCTGCCCGCCCCCGCCCCCCCCCCCCCCCGTGCCCTTCTGGCTACAGCCCAGCGTCTCCACAGCGTCCCTCCCCTCCCCAGCTCCAGCTCACAAATCCCTGCCTTGCTCCTTCCAGCCATCACTTAGCCCCAGGGATGGCTCTGCAGGATGTGTGCAAGTGGCAGGCCCCGGACACCTGGGGACTGTCGCCTCACCTGCCTCAGGCCGGCGGCTGGGCAGTGCCCCCGGGTTGTGACCCGCAAACCTTCCTGCGGACGCATGGCCCCAGGTTGGCCCACGGCACCACCACCTTGGCCTTCCGCTTCCGGCACGGAGTCATCGCTGCTGCGGACACCCGGGCATCCTGTGGTAGCTACGTGCAGTGCCCGGCCTCCCGCAAGATCCTCCCGGTGCACCGGCACCTGCTGGGCACCACGTCCGGCACGTCAGCCGACTGTGCCACGTGGTACCGCGTGTTGCGGCGGGAACTGCGGCTGCGCGCCCTGAGGGAGGGGCAGCTGCCCACCGTGGCGGGGGCCGCCAGACTCCTGTCGGCCCTGATGTCCTGCTACCGGGGGCTGGATCTGTGCGTGGCCACCGCGCTGTGTGGCTGGGACCGCTCGGGCCCTGCCCTCTTCTATGTGGACAGTGATGGCACCCGCCTGCAGGGGAACATCTTCTCGGTGGGCTCTGGATCTCCCTATGCCTATGGCGTGCTCGACCGCGGCTACCGCTACGACATGAGCCCCCAGGAAGCCTATGCCCTGGCTCGCCGCGCCGTGACCCACGCCACCCACCGCGATGCCTACTCAGGGGGCTCTGTAGACCTTTTCCATGTGCGGGAAAGCGGATGGGAGTATGTGTCGCGCAGCGATGCCTGTGTGCTGTACTGGGAACTGCAGAAGCTTCCGGAACCAGAGAAGGAAGAGGAGGAGGAGGAGGCCATCCAGGACCAGGCTGAGCCTGCCACCCTGCACAGAGCCTGCAGGATGGCCGCAGAGACTGAGATGCTGTGAGAAGCAGCAGGACTTGGGGGGACCTTGGCCAACGGAGTGGGTGGGAGGATAGGCATGGGGGCGGGGGTGGGGAGAGGAGACTCACAGCATCTGGCTGCAGCCCACAGGGGTTCCCAGCTCCATTTGTTCTAGATCCCCATCCCTTTCTGCCTCCCAACGCTGTGGGTGGCTCTGTCCAACATGTTCCTCTGGTTGCCCAGTGGATTGGTCCAGCCTCCTTTCCACCCCCAAGTTCTCCACAAATAATCCCTATGTGCCTGCTGCACGCCAGACACAGGGCTAGGTGCTAGACCCTCTTTCTCACCACCTTCTTTGCCGCCTTTCCCGACCTGATCCCTGCTCTCTTTGCCTCCCATTTCTGTATCTGAACTTCAGAGTCTTTGTCACTTTGTCACCTTGGTGAGGGGGGTAACTGGGGGTGGAGTAAGGTGGGGCAAGTGGCCCGGAGCACCCAGGTGAGGGGGGACAGGGCAGCACAGACCTTATGGGGGGGGGGCCTTCTCCCCCTGCCCGGGAGGGACTCTAAGGACTACAATCACTATTCCTTCTGAATGCCCTTCTCATGATAACTCTGAGGTAAAAATTATCCTCACTTTGCGGAAGAGGAAACAGCTTCAAAGGGTTATGTGACTTGCCGGGGTCACACAGTAAGTGGCAGAGATGAGGGTGGGACCCTGCCTTCCGGGCCTTCGCTCCAGAGTTCTGCTCCTTCAACACAGCTCTGTCCTCCCAGGTCCTCTTTCTTGCCTTGTCCTTCTGCCCTAGGCCGTTCAGGCATCTGGGAGTGCGGTTGGGGGTAAGGAGCTGGGCCAAACCCCTGCCTGGTGGGCAGAGGAGCCCAAGGGCCTGGAGGGTGGCCACCCCCCACCCCTACCCCAGGACCTGGATCCATGGTCATTGCCTACCGGGAGCTCTGGTCTTCAGACCCTGTCACTGCTGAGGCCAGACTTCTTTCCCTCTTTCCCCTTCCTCCTTTCTTCCTTTGCCTTCTTTCCAGCCTTTCCTTCCTGTCACTTCCTTTGGGGAAGGAAGAAAAGAGGGAGGTGGCTGTGCCAATGGGAACTGTTGGGCTAGCACAACCTCTCCCGCCCTTCCTGCCCCTCCTCCAGCTCCCCTATAAGCCCTGACTTGGAAAGGCTGGCTGCCAGTTCCAGGGGGGCCACCTTTTCCACCCTGCTCCTCCCCAGGCAAACTTGAAGGGGGTTGGGCGGGAAGCACAGTCAACCAAGAGACAGGACTGAATGGAGGGAATGTTGCTGAACCTTCTTTCTCTCATCCCGCTCCTGCAGAGCTTCCAGGCCTGAGATTCACAGCCCCCCACCTTTCCTCTCTCCTGGAAACCTCCTCTCAGCCTGCCGCCCAGCTCTGAGCCCCAAGCCCCAACACTGGACTTCCTGCTTAGAATTCCTCCAGGCTGGAGCTGGCCTGACTAAGAGACCCCCAGGCTCTGGCCTTCCGGGCATGATTAGGGAAGAGGGAGGAAAGGCCAGGGAGTCTGAGGAAGGAAAGCCATGGAGGCAGTGGAGGCCAAGGGAGGAAATTGTGGTGGGGGAGGAGGAGCAGCAGAAAGGTGCCTCCTACAGGAGGGCTAGCATTTGAGAGTCAGGGGCCAGGAATCTCATCAGTGGCCTCAACAGCAACCCTTCACCCGCCCTGTCCATTCTTCAGTCTCTGGGGAGAAGGTGCAGAGCTCTGGGAATGATAGGCAGAGCTCAGGGACCCCCCAGGGCCAGCCTAGTCCTGGAGGAGCGCAGGAGGAAAGCTTTTGCCCAGGGTTCAAGGACATGATGGACTCAGGCATAAGAGGATGCATCTCCAAGTGCAGAGACGTACGTGGATCTGTGTAAGTGAGGGGCCCAGTAGAGGTGTGTGCACATGAGTGTGCTAGAGAATGCGTGGCAGTTCCTGCATACAGAGACAGGGAAGAGACTGGAAGAGAAAGAGTTAACACCTGGATAAGGAGTGCAGCCCCTCTTGGGAGAGAAAGCCAGGCCTTGTCACTTATTTTGGAAAAATGGCCCAACACGGAGAGGAAGTGGGGGCAGAGCTCATCATATTAGTTCCCCACTTCTGCATCATCACACCCCTATCCTGAAGCCCCAGGAAGGAGAAACAGTGGGTATGTGTGTGTGTGGTGGGGAGCTTGCAGCCCAGGGGTGTTGCCTGAGCATGGTCTTAGGCTCAGAAACTGCCTGCAGCTCACTCCCTGGGATGCTCTGCGCCCTTCCCCTCCCCACAGACAGGGGAAGGAGGACTGAACACACATACAGGGGAAAATAGGAAGGGAGACCCTCCTTCTCCTGTCACCTAGCCCCTTCTCTCCCTTCTCCTTTCCTTCCACAGCCCTGCCCCTCTTCATTCCCTTTGATAGGTTCTGTCTTTCAGGATGATGAGGTATTTGAGACCAGAGATAAGCCCAGGGGTCTTGTTGACAGGCCTGTTTCCCTATGTCCTGTGTTTCCCTCCAAGTTTACCAAGTCAGAGTTGGGGCCTGACCTCAGGATGCAGGTAGGGAGGGCTGGGAGAGCAGGGAAAGGCCGCATCCCACCTAGGAATGGCCTGTGGGTCAGTCCCTCACTGCTCTCCACTTATTCCTGAAGGTT
Source organism: Meles meles (assembly GCF_922984935.1). Taxonomy (NCBI): domain Eukaryota; kingdom Metazoa; phylum Chordata; class Mammalia; order Carnivora; family Mustelidae; genus Meles; species Meles meles. Next base: position 77,702,783 of record NC_060071.1, read on the forward strand.
TGTTGCAGATGTTGGGGTAAGAGCAAAGGGGCAGAGAGCTTGCCCATCCTGCCCCCAAACAGAAAACCCTGTCCCTGACACCACACTTGGGGGGTTGGCTCCTAATCCTCTCCTTCGGGGGGCAGCCAGCCTGCTCTTGCTCGGGCCTTTGGCCAGTTGGGGCTCCAGTTCCAGTTCCCTTCACAGAGTAAAGGACAAGTCCAGCCCCAGAGCAAGGGTCCTGTTTTCCTGGCACCTGGTTACCCTAATCAAGCAGGCATGAAGGTGTGAGAGAAGGCATCTTCCCATTGGAGCAGTTCCCCCCATGGCCAGCACCCTACACTTGGAGGGGAGGGCAAGGAGGCTCTGTCTGGACCTATCATCACCATGCACCTCCAGGAGCCCTGCCTGGAATTAGGACCTCCCTTCTCTGCTCAGGGAGTGCACACTGAGAAACAATGGCCTCTGCTCAGCTCACATCCCAGTAGACTTTGATTCGACTCCTGGGCCCCCTGATAGCTCACTCCTGGTCCCCCTCCCTTCCCCTATGTGTTCCATGGAGAGTAAGACCAGGACTGGGGATAATTAAAGATGTGGTCACTGGACCCAGACTCAGAGTGACTATGCCATCTCAGCCGGGCCCACCCTCTCCCACCTGGCACGGAGAGGACGGCTTTCCTGGTCTAAAAGCCAGCTTCCTCTCTTAGTCTTTTATCTCTCCCCCTCTCTTCTCAGGAACTCTCACCCCAACTTCTCCTTGCCACTCTCCCCTCTGGCCAATCCCCTTAATTCCCTTGGACATTTTGAGACCAGCAAGGAACAGGAGAGTCACAGTGGGGGTACTTACTCCCTCCTCAGGCTAGAGGGACTTGAGTGGCCTGCCCTCCCAAAAAAGAAAGGAGTGGACTCCCCACAAAGAAGAAAGGAACCAGCAGGGTTGGGTCAGGCCTCTCCTTCCACCTTTTGGCATAGAGAAGCTCTGCACAGAAACCCACATGCAGAACTGGAAACAGGGCTCCAGCTTTAGAAAATAAAGTGTTTGTTTATTATGAAATTAGAGATGGAGGCCCCTCCCCTTCCTCCCTTTTTCCCCTTCCCCAGCTGCCTCCCTCTTTCCTTTCCTTCCCCTCCCCTCCCCCTGGGGCCTGGGAAGCACACAAGACAATGCCCAGAGCTGGGATGCCCAGGGCAGGCCAACAGCTGCGTAGAGCTCCAGGGAGGCGGCCATGTGGGGGGCTGGAGCTCTTGCCCTGGGAGGTGGGCTGGTACCCTCTCTCTGCTGGAGTCCAGTGGAGCCAGGATGAGGCCATGAGTGATGGATGGAACCATGCGGGCAGGTCTGTAAAGACACGAGAGCCAGGGGTTCTAGGCAGTGAGTGGAGGAGGGCTTCAGGCCATCCCTCTGCTCCCTCCTCCCCCTTAATTAGGGGCACTGACCTGGGGCCAAACATCCCCCTGCAGAAGGGTGGGCAGCAGTGGCTGGAAGTTTCTCTTGCTTTTTGGGATGGACAACAGAAATAACTGAAAAGCCAGTCACAGGGACCAAAGAGAATGCAGGCAGATGTGGGCAGGAGACAGACACAGAGCATGTGTGTGGGCAAGGGAGACAGAGAGATGGTGTGGGAGAGATTTAGAATCCGGCAGACGAAAACAGAGTCACGGAGAGAGTGGAATCACAGTGAAGGAACAGAGAGATTCAGAGTCGAACCACACAATCCAGACCCAGACAGGAGAGTGTTACAGAAAGAGACAGAGATCCCTGGAGGGAGACAAACCAACGACTTGGGAGGAGGGAAGTAAGAAGGAGGTTGCCCTGGGGAAGCTGGGAAGAGGGACACCCAGAAGGGACGAGAGGAGGCCTGGGGGGCTCGCCCCCAGGCTGCTGCCGCCTGCCTGGAGCCCAGGGGGTGGGGGCTCACTCAGAGGGCCTGTGAGGGGTGCCCCACCACAGCAGGCAGGGCTGGGGCCCGCTCTCAGGGGGCCGGGGGCTCTTTGGCCCCGTACAGCTCGGCCAGGGTGCGGAAGAGCGGCCCCCAGTCGTCCAGCGGCTCGGCTGGGCCGAGGGCGCCCCCCGCCTCACTGCCGGAGCCAAGGGAGCTGAGCGAGCCGCAGGAGGAGCCTCGGCCCTCGTAGCCATACACCTGCACGGAGTCGTAGGGCGGCACACTGGGGTCGTCGTCCGCCTCGCGGAGCCGCAGCGCCAGGAGCTGCGCCACGTCGGCGGGGCCCGGGGGACGGGGCTGGCGGGGTGCCCGGGCCCGGGGCAGGACGTCGCGGCGCGCCGGTGGCCCGGGGTTCGGCGGGGCCGCCCCGTCGGGGTTCTGCAGGGCGCTGATGTCGAAGGCCTCCGTGTCCTCTTCACCGCCACCCTCGTCGTCATAGGTGATGATGTTCTCGCGGACGTCCTCCTCCTCCAGCACCATCAGCGCTTCCTGCTTCTGCCTCCGCAGGGCCACGAAGAGCACTACCAGGGCTGGGAGAGAGGCGCACACAGGCCCGCTGAGTCTGCGGGGTCCCGGGAGCACAGTGGCCTGCTTCCTTTCTGGACCGCGGGCAGGTTGGGAGACAGAGGAGACAGTGTGGCCCGGGGTGCCAAGACCTGGATTTGACACCTGGCAAGCCTCGTCTGGGGCCTGACTTCACCCTGCACCCGTCGGGTGACTGGGAAGTTGCTTCACTTCTCTGAATCTCTGACCCTTAGAGGGCTGGTGTGGAAAACAGGGAAAATGAATTCCCCCCTTAGGGCTGTTGAAAGGATGAATCCGAACTAGCACAAGTGATGTGCCAGGCACCATGTGCCGCCCAGTCAGGCTTCAATAAACGTTTTTTAAGGCTTCTGGCTAGCATTGTGGGTTGGTAATGTCAGGGACGTGAGGCCAGAGCTCTTCTCTAGGACACACAAGGGAGTGGGAAAATCCGGGCATGGGGCTTCCTTCAATCCGGGGTGGGGGGGATTTCCCTAGATCCAGGGACCTGGCCCCTCTCTTGACACCCTGCAGGCTCAGACCCCACATCTATGTCCCGAGGTGGCCCAACTCACCAAGCAGGGTGCCCACACAGGTGACGATGGCAAGCAGGGCCCCAGTGCTGAGCCCAGCCGGTGAGAGCTGAGCCTCGGGCCGGCAGGAAGCCACTGAGCCATCGGGCCGGCAGCGGCACACGCTGACAGTCACTGTGGCGGTGCTGCTCAGGGCTGGCTGCCCCCAGTCCCACAGTTCTATGGGAACCAGATAGGGTGCCTGGCGGGGTGGAGCAGGGCGAGAGGGCAGCAGCAGGCTGGCGGAGCCATCTGTGGGAGAGGGAAGGTGTGGGGCCCCTTCCTGAGACATGGTCCCAGTAGGGTGGGCACGGCCCAGGGAGATAGCTTCCCATGGGGAGGGTTGGCAAAGAGCAAATGTGTGCACATCCACATCTACCTTCTGTCAGGTGGAGGGCCCAGATGTGGGGGTGGCGGTGAGGCAGGCCAGGCTAGGGGGTGGTAGGGGAGCAGGAGAGCAGGAGAGCAGGGAGGCCACCCACCTCGGTTATCACGGACAGTGAAGTTGGCATCGGGGCCCAGAGGACCTTGAAGGGAGACACGGCTACTGTTGCCCACCTCATCTCTGTCCAGGGCCCGGATGACCTGAATCAACTGGGAGGAAGAAGACAGGCCTTGTATGGAGTGGGCAGTGGGAGGTCTTAAGGTCCCGAGCCCTCTGCCACAGAGGCCCACCTGGCCGGGGGCTGCCGAATCACACACAAAGGTGTCGTAGGGCTCAGCCAGCTGGGGGGCGTTGTCGTTCTCATCCAGGATCTGGATGGCCACTTGCACGCGGGAGGCCTGTGCGGAGCTGTCTGAAGCCAGAACATGATACACACAGTAGTTTTCACACAACATGCACAGTGTGTGGGCACAGATGCCCCATGTAGCGCCCAGTGTATACACGTGTCATGCAGGCGCATACAGGGCAAATGGTGTGAGACAACGGAACAACACCAAGAGTATACGATAACATTCAGGTGGGAGCCAAGATAAGTGCGGTGCAGAAGGTACATTCCATGGAGGGGTGGAGCACCCAGGGCAGGCGTACGTGTGCCGTAAATGAAAGGTGGACAGAAGGTGTACACAGGATGCATGTAGGCCACAGTCATGAAACAAAGGCATTCATACCACATATCCGATGTACACTCAGCACTTGCAACAGATACAACATACACGGAGTGGGTGTTGGATACACCCCGTGCATTCAGTGTCGCCCCTCACCCCAGGGTCGAGAGGATGCATTTTCATACATAGCACCCGCGAGACAGACAGACAGACACACACACACAAACACACATGCCCCATCAGCGGTCGGAAGGCTACCGTATAGCCATGAGTAACACTTAAACCTGGCCTTGGGGAGCCAGGCCAACCTGGGCCACAGGCAGACACAGGCCCCCTTCTTCATGCAACCCTTCATCAGGTTGTTCCCGGTCATCACCCTGACTTGCTCCTCACTGCCAATGTCATCCAAGGAAGAATGCAAGGCAGGTATCCCTGCCCAGGCTGGTGCCCACTTCTCCTGGCTGAGCCCCCCAGACTCTTTAGTCCTCTCCCAGGTGGGGAGAGAGCTGGCTGGCCCTGGGGAGAGGGCCAAGGTCCCCGCCTATGCAAGGGAGGCTTGCGTGGGCTCCCTGGCTAAGGGTTCGGGACTCCATTCCTTCTCTGCAATAAGGGTCCTAGGCCTGCTAGTTGATCTTAGGGTTCGCTGGAGAGCAGGATTTGGTGGGAGGGTGAGAAGACAGAGAGGGAAATACACACACACACACACACACACACACACACACACACACAAATGGCTAGCTATGTATACACAGGCAACTCCAAGCACTGCATACACACAGGGACATTCACATGGACAGACACGCATGTAACGCCACGTAACACACAGTGACGGGGCCATAAACATGACCTTCTTCTATACATAAGAGGTAACATGGTGGCAGGGATAAGTGCTCTGACTCCACAGCCTCACAGGGTCTCAGGCTCTGCCCCTTCACAGCAGCATGACCTTGGGCAGCTACTTAACTTCTCTTTGTCTGAGTCTCCTTATTTTCGAGTGGGGAAGTAATCGTACCTCCCTCATAAAGCTGTGGCGGTGATTACGTGAAGCGATCCACATTTGGTACTAATGTGTACACAGTTGAACAGTACTTGGTACACAATAAGTCATAAATTCTTTGTCCACGAACACTCACATACACAAAACGATATCTACAAACAGCCACCTGTACCAATCCTTATACACCTCTAATCACACATTCGCACAAACATCCTATCTGCTCAACTACACACACAAATACGTGTGGGTATATATGAACTGTTACACACACGGAATTATACACACACATAGGTCTGCACTCACGTGTGCGCATACACAGAGCTCTTCGCTGCCGTGTACAAACATCTCATGCACACAATGACAGTTCCCAGAGACAGGACACAGAAGGCAAATGCAGGAGGCCCTGGGGTGTGAGCAGGAGTGATAAGGGGAGGTTCACAGAGGGAAGGGAGGTGTCCCTGCCTCCACAGGCCATGGCAGCCCAGAGCCAAAGCATGCTGCTGGCAACTGGTGGCTGACAGGGGCAGGAGCTGGCCCTCTCCCCCGCCTTGAGGGCTCTCTGCAGGGCATCCTGGGGAGGGGCTGCTGGAACCCCCCCCCCCCCCCCCCCGTCAGCCTCCAGAGAAGGGGCCCAGCCCCACCCTGGCTTCAGCCTGAAGCAGACAGCAGGGATGGCAGGGTCTGCCAGGGTGCAGATTGGGGTTTCCCAGGACTCAGGAGTAATTTGAGGTTTCTCGGTTGGGGAAAACCAGGTATGGGAGTGAATTTAAAATCAGGGCAATACGCAGACAGATGCATTGTGCCCAGGCCAGCCCAGCCTCAGAGACCAGGAAGCCTGCCTGGCGGTGGTGATCCAGGCTGGGAAGGCAGCCCTGTACACTGGTGAGGACTGCTGGCAGTGACTGCCTCCCCCTTCCCCGCTCAGGGACAGCTCCTCTGCCAGGCGCCTGCTGCCTTCCCCGTCTCCTGGAGGCCCGGGACTCCTCACCGAGCTCCGTGGCCAAGACCGTGAGGTTGTGCCAGACGCGAGCCTCGCGGTCCAGAGGCACCACTGTGCGGATGGTGCCGTCTTCAGGCTCGATGGAGAAGCAGCGCTCTGGATCCGAGTGGGGGAGGATGGAGTATCTGGGGAAGATGGAGTGGAGCTGGAGGCTGATCTGTGGGCAGCACTGGAGCTTGCTGCTAGGCCCCCCTCCCTTCTGTTTGTCTTGCTGGGCCTCTTGGCTCTTCTGGGCAGAGGGCCCGAGCTCACTGGGCTGAACATGCCCAGGGTACCCAGAGCCATGATTCACATTAGGGTCCCCTTAAAAGACAAATGGCTTGGGGAAGTTATGGACATTAAACACCGGTCCTAAGACTCAGGGAGACTGGGTTTCCTGGTGGGGGAGAAACTGAAGGAGGTGGAAGGGGATAAACAGCCTGTCTTTCTGACTTTTGGGCTCTATTCTAGGGATCCAGAGACCCCAGGCTTGCTCTGCCTCAGACCAGCTGTGTGACCTTGGGTGAATCATTTAACCTCTGTTTACTCAACCCAGATGGAAGTGACACCAGCACCTCCCTCATTTCCGTGGCCAGGATGCTGAAAGGTGGGAAGAGCGGCTCTTCTCAAGGCAGACAAATCTGGATTTGAGTCCCAGCTCTGCTGTTTCCTGACTGTGTGACCTTGGGCAAGGAACTTAAGCTGTCCGGGCCTGGCCTCTAAAACGACTGGGGATGACCGTGCCTACTTCAAAGGCCCGTTGTGAGAACTGAATGTTCCCAAGTGGGTAAAGTGTGCAGCGCCAAAGGAGTGACCAGTTGTGGTAGCCGGCCATCCAGCGAGAGCGCACATCAGAGGAGCTTGCATCTGCTTGCACCGCCACTGGGAGGCGCCACTGCTATCCTCCCAGAGGGATGGGTGGACCTGGGGGGGCGGAGCTAGCCGGGACCTCCAGGCCTTCCCAGGCCCTCAGCCCTGCAGGGAGGGAGACCTCTGCCAGGAGGTGCCCAGCCTCGGTGGGAATAGTCGGCCACTGGGCTCCTCCCCCGAGCCCGGCCCTTTCCCTGCCCCGTCCCAGCTCACCTGATCGGGCTGGCTGGGGAATCCAGGTCCGCTGCTGAGACCTGGCCCACCAGCGTCCCGGGAGCTTTGTTCTCAGGCACTGCCAGGTGATAGGCAGCCTGGGAGAAGGCAGGTGGCTCTGGGGCGTCCTGCACAGCCACGCGCACGGAGGCCACGTCCTTGAAGGGCCCTCGCCGCAGGTAGGCTGGGTCAATGAGGGTGTTGGTAGCCTCCACGCGGAAGGAATAGGAGCGCCGGGTCTCGAAGTCCAGGAGCTATGAGGAGAGGAGGTGGAGTGACTGAGGCACGTGGAGACCAGGGCAGGCCCCAGCTCCTGGAAGTTGAGAGGTCCCCTCCCCAGCATCCAGTGCTCCGCCCTCCTGAGAGGAGATGTAGGCACCGAGGGGCTGTGGCCATGGTGGTCAGGGTGAGGCAGATTACTTAGCCTGGGACCCTAGGTCTGCCCCCACCTCCATCATAGATGGGCTAAACGAATAGTCCCGAGTCAGGCTTTCCCCCTTGCTCGCCCCAGTCCCTCATCTGAAAGATGACCAGATAACCGTGATCTCTAAGCTTCAATGCAGTGGTCCCAAGTCTGTTCCAGACCAGTTAGAAGGGAGCTTCATGGGGCAAGAGGCAGTATGAGCAAGTGTTAGCAGACAGGAGGCTAACCTTGCGGACAGTGAGGAGCCCGTCTCGACCCTGGGAGTCCGTGCTGATGCTGAAGGCTTCAGACCCCTCTCCATCCAGGATGCTGTAGGCCATGAGGGCATTGTCCCCCAGATCTGGGTCCTGGGCCCGCAACCGGCCCACCAGGGTGCCTGGCCCAGCCGTCTCCACCACAGAGAACTGGTATAGGCCTTGAGTGGGGACGGAGGGGAGACATCTTAGATCCCCAGCCCTCCTCCTTCTCCCAGCGCTTCCTTCTCTTGGGGTCTGGTTGGGGGAGGGGTGAGGAGGGAAAGCTTCTCGGGAGGCTTTGTGGGTGGGGGCAGACAAAGGACGGCTCTGGGAACAGCACTGGCCCCTTACTCTGAGGGAACTTGGGGGGGTTATCGTTGACATCGCTGAGGGTGACAGTCACCGTCGTGCTGCCCGACAGCCCCCCCATGTGGCCACCCATGTCCTTGGCCTGAATCACCACCAAGAACTCCTCCTGCGTCTCCCGGTCCATGTTGGGGATGGCTGTCCGTACCACTCCTAGGGAGAGACGACGGGTCAGGGGGTGCCTGTTCGCATGGCTGCCCTACCAGGCTCCGAGCTCTAGCCTCACCAGTCTGGGGGTCCACAGAGAAGAAGGGCAGTCCATCCAGCACGGTGTACACAAGCTTGGCGCTGTTCCCGTAGCTGGGGTCATCGGCATCGTGAGCAGTCACCTGGATCACTGATGTCCCTGTGGGGGATCCCGGCACCCCACTCAGCAGGGGCAGGGCCAGGTGGGAAAGAACAGCAAATGAGGGGGGACCCAGACATGACAGCAATGCAGGAAGGAGAGGTGAGGGTTCTCCAGGGGACGGGATCTGGGATGGTCAGAGTTGGGGTACTCACCGACATTGGACATCTCAGGCACCGTGGCATGGTAGGGCCCGAGGGGAAAGATAGGTGGGTTGTCATTAATGTCTTGCACCTTGATGATAAACTCTGACGGGGGCTCCAGAGGCCGGTTGGAGGCTCGGTCCACAGCTTGGGCCAGCAGCACGTACTGTGCCTTCTCCTCCCGGTCCAGGCTCTTGGTGACATGGATATTGCCTGTGGCCTCATCAATCACAAATACAGTGCCTGCCCCCTCCCCGGTCAGCAGGTACTTGGTGCGGCCCTCGCCCCTGTCCACATCCGAGTGCAGCTGTAGGGGTCAGGGAAAAACGGCAGCAGGTTCCAAGCATGGGGACAGAAAGGTTAAAGAGTCTAGGTCTATGACTGGGTGGAGTGTTGGGAGTCCTGAGGGACCAAGGTCATTGAAGAAGTGATGAAGTTGCAGGGTTGGGCCTAAGGGCCTCGAGAGTCAGGGCAGACCTGGGGAGGGCTGGTCCTTACCTTACCAATAAGGACAGGCTCTGGACCCGCATATTCCTCAATGACAAAGAACTGGTTCCACACCCAGCTCCTTCGGTTCCGCAGCAGCACTGGTCCTGGGCCCCCCCGGGACCCTGCCCAGGCCCGGGCTGGGGCTGCCAGGCGCCCCATGCAGCCCCAGCCACCCAGCCAGGCCAGCAGGAGCCTCACCAGGCCCCACATGTTTGGGCTCCAGCCAGGGCTCTGGTCACTGTCCCCAGGTACTGAGGCATGAGCTGACCGGGCCAGAAGGGCAGAGGCGTTGGGGCTACCCCATGGATCCACACCTGTAGGACAGGTAGCTGTTCAGGGTCAAGGAAACCCTTAACTCTCCCCGTCCCCCAACCAAAGTTAGAGGCTGAAGATCAGACCTCCAGGAAACCAGACACCCCACTACCCAGAACCCAGACGGAGACAGAGCAGACAGTCTGATCCTTCCCTCCATCCAGGCTCTGCCTGTATTCACCTCCAGCCCTACAAGCTGATAAATCTCTGACCAGTCAACTCTGAGTAGAGAAGTGAGGGAAGAAAACAGGAGGGGAGATGCGGGGTAGGTTTGGAACCCCAGATCTGGCCCCTGTTATTCCAGGTTGGCCATGTACCCCGGGGGCTGGAGGCGTTGGGGACTACCAGGGAAAGGGCTTAAAATCCAGGGGCTGGGACTCATGGAGGTGTGGTCTCAGGGTGTCTGGGGTCAGGCTGAGCTAGGAGAAGGTGTGCAGCCCAAGACAGGGTTGAGAGCCTGTGAAAGTCCCTCCTCCACCGGGAACCCCACCTCTCCCGAACCTGCTCCCAGCCCACACTGTCAGCTGAAGTCCTTGAAGGGGAACTGGGCTCCTGAGGCAGGGGGGGGGGGCAGAGCCAAAAGAAGAGGGTGTAGAGCCGGGGGCAGGGCCAGGAGGCTGGGAGAGGAGAGCAGAGACTACAGACTCAGTGTTAGTGATGGTGAGACCCAGACTCAGGCACTGTCCGGCACAGACCGAGACAGAATGGCAGCAAGAGACACAAGGAGAGAGATCAAAGGAGGCAGCCTGGGTGTCTGACAGGCAGAGAGGAGTCATAGGTAACAGGTTTGGGAATGGTGGTGGTGGTGGGGTGGCAGAGGGGTTTTCTGCAAGTGATGGGCAGGTGGGGGGCAGCCCTCAGCAGAGGGGGGCAGAGCAGGCCTCTGGAACTTCGATCTGAGACAGGGGGCAGCCAGGAGGGGCTTCAAGGAATGGAGTCAGAGAGAGGACCCTTCCCACTGCTGTCTCCTCCCTCTCCTCCTGGGGGTACCCTTCAGGTAGCTGTGGCTGCTGCCCCTCCTCCCCCAGAGCAGACACACACCTGCCAGTCCTTTCCCTCCCGGGGGGAAGAGAGGGAAGAGGGAAGCGGGGACCAAGCGGGAGGCGGGACAAGGAGAGGAAAGGGCTGGAGGAGTGGGAAACAGGATAGAGGCAAGGAAAGAGGAGGCGAGAGGGGAAGGTACGGGGGAAGGAAAGGAGAGCGGGAAAAGGCAAAGAGAAAGACAGGAAAGGAAAGGTAGAGGAAGAAAAAGGCAAAGAGGAAGAGGGTGTGAAGAAAGACAGGGTAAGGAGAGGGAAGGGGCAGAGGAGGCAAACAGGCAGAGAGAAGGAAGGTGAAGAGAAACCGAGGAAGAGGAAAATGGGGAAAGGAGGGAGAGAGGTGCGAGGGAAGAAGGGAAAGAGGTAGAGCGCGGGAGAAGGGAATCGGCAGTGGGCTCCCAGCCGCGGAGCGCACCGCTCTTAAGACACCCGCAGGCTGCGGGCCCCCTGCTGTCCCTCCGCGGGTTCCCGACCCCGGGCTCCGGGATAGGCGCCCTTACCTGACAGTGCCGAGGGGCCCAGGCCGGCGGGGAGCGTCCCCGCCAGCCCCCTTCGCCGGGTCCCAGGGGCGCAGCCCCAAGCCGATCCGAGCGGGCGCCGCGGCTCCGCTGCAGGTCTGAGCGGCCCCGGCGAGAACAAGGGAGCGAGACGGAGGGGGCGGGGGAAGGAGGCTCCGCCTGCGGAGGAGCGAGGCGGCTCCGCGGCGCGCGGGAGAGAGCCCAGCCTCCGACCCTCCCCGGCCAGCCCGGGCCCGCGCGGCGGGGGCGGGGGCGGCGCTGCCTGGCCGCCGGGCGCATACAGATGCGGCGCCCCTCCCGGGCCGGGCCCGCAGCGCCCGGCGGGGCACTCGGGCGGGAGGACGTCCAGGCCTCGGCGCCAGGCCGTCTCCGAAGGGCTGGCGGGGAGGGTGCAGCCGGGAGCGTCCCCGCACGTCCCCCGCCGCGGGTCGAAAGGCGAGCGAGCGGCGAGGCGGGGAATTAGGCGCCGGCCGCAGAGAGGCCGGCTCCAGCTCCCGGGGCAGCGTCTGGGGCTGCTGTGGACCCCGGCCGCAAGGAGGCGGCATTTGGGGAGCCGGTGCGCGGCACCACAGCTGGCCGACTGGGGAGCGCTTAAGGCCGGCAGAAGGGTCCAGGGAGTCCGCAGGCTGGGCCCAGGGAGCAGGTCAGGGACCGAGGCACGACAGCGGCGGGAGGGGACGGCGGTGGGGAGTGGAGCCTTTTTGGGAAGCTCATTTACAGGCTCCCACTGAGCGAGTGGCTGCTGCCCCCTGGCGGCCGCTGTGGGAGGCGCCTTGCAGGTGGCGAGCAGGTGACTAAACGCCTCTAACCTGGGACTGGGAACCTGGTCTGGGACCCTCCTCTTCCCAGGGATCTTCCCCTCTGGCCTCCCGGCGGGGGGTGGATTGGGGTGTGGGATTGGTGGGATCCGTCTCGCTCCCTTGTTCTCGCCGGGCCGCTCTGTGGTAATGTGGATAGACCCAAGGCAGAGACGGAGGGTGGGAATTTCCTGCTCCAGGAAGCCGCAGCCTGCCTAAACGAGGGTATGGAGCGAAAGCAATGGTGCCTCGGTGCTGAGCCGTCCTTTTCCATTCAGTTTGGCTCTCCCCCAGGCCCTGCCCAAGGAAAGCCAGTCACACACACTACTTAAAACTAAGTCAGATTTTTATTATTTTTCCATAGACCACATCATTTAATAATAAAAAAAATAAAAATAAAAATTGAACAAAAGGAAAAGGTGGATATAAAGTGGAACCGGTGGGCAGGAGGCAAGGGCTGCAGGACAGAAGAGACTGGGAACTGCAGGGGCCCTGGGACTCAGGAGGAGATGCTGATTCAGCTCATAGGTGACCCAGTCCTGGCCCCGGCTGTTCCCAAGAGGGGGTTGTGAGTACCCAAAGGAGGTGGTGAGCAGGATGGAGGAAAAAATGAGAGGTCAGGGGCTCCTAGCTGTTCCCCACCTCTGGGCCAACCACCTCCATCCCTAACCTAGCTCTTCCCTCTCAGACTCAACAATGGGAAATGAGAGGGAGGAGAGGGTTAACTCCCAAGAGATAGGTTACGGGGGTGGGGCTTTGGGGGGAAAGACAGCCACTGCTCCATTTGGTATGTGGGGACAGGTGGCAGCCATACTTGAGTACTGGGTAAATGGTGTGAAAGACCCCTGGTTCTAGGGCGGTGGAGATTGTACCTATCCCTCTGTGGCCTCAAACCCCCCAGGGCAGGGTGGCTGATGCCTGCAGCTCTCCCTCGTGTGTTCCTGGCTAGCGGCGCCCACCCCGGTCCCGCACAGGTGTGCTCCGACTCCGGCTCCTGCTGTGGCGCTTGGTATCTCTGCGGTCCCTCTCCCTGCCTCGCTCCCGGTCCCTCTCCCTATCCCGATCTCGATCACCCCTGTCCCGCTCCCTGTCCCTCTCTCGCTCCCTGTCCCTCTCTCGGCTGTGCTCTCGACGCTTCTCCCGCTCCAGCTGTCGGTTCCGTTCCCGTTCTGCTTCCTTCTCCCGCTCCTTTTGCTCTTCCTCTTCTTGCTCCTTTCGCCGCTTCTCCCGTTCCTTGGCCCGTTCAGCCCGCTCTGCCTCCTTCTGAACAATCTGCAGCAGGTAGCAAAGGCAGAGAAGAGGGATCTCAGCCCCACTCATGCCAGTCCCGCTTTGTCTGTATGTCCCTGGAACCTGCCCTAGCTCAGGATCACTGCCCGCTTTGCCGTTAAGCAGGAATGGGGTTGTCAGCAATCACATCTTTGTCTCTGGGCCTAATCCCCCCAAGTATTTGCCTTTTATACCCATGATAGGCAGCGGGCACCATCCATGCCCCATGCCCCACCTCTGGTATTTCCCTGGCTGCTCAGATGGGAACAAACTACTTTTCCCTTCAGCAGAGTACACCAGCCTCAAATTCCCAAAACGGCTCATTACAAAGAAACTTATATTTAAAAAAGCAAAAAATCCTAGGACTGCCTGGCTGGCTCAGTTGGAAGAGCATGCAATTCTTGTTCTTGGGGTTGTGAGTTTGAGCCCCACATCTGCTGTACAGATTACTTACTAAATAAATAAAAAATTGAAAAAAAAAAAAAAAGGGCAAAAAATCCTAGAAACAGAAAAGCAAAGAAATGGTTTCTCAGCTAGCTGAAACCAATTTCCAAGGATGGTCAGCACAGTTAGCTTCCTAGATGCACAAACCCAGTTCCTGTCTTCATGTTGACCTTTACACTCTCAGGTTTGGCTTCTCTGTGGCGTAGTCACCTGGTTCTTCAAACTGCCTTACCGTGATGCATCGTTTCCTCCCTTATTATCCTATGCCGATACCTGGGCCCTAAGCATCCCAGTAGTCAAGTGCCTCTCCCTGCACCTCCACAAGGCCTGGCTGCTACTCCGAGTGGAGCATGAAGTGGGCACTCACCTGGCTGTCAGTCAGTGGGAGCCAGTAGATGCAGGGAGCTGCCTTAGTCTTACGGAAAAGATCGTCCAGCAGCTTGGCAGGCGGTTCCTCCTGAGCTTTCTCTGAGGTGGAAGGAAGGGAGTGAGACCTTATGCCCTATGACCCTGTGTCCCATCCCATTTGGGTTCCTTTCCCACCTACTAGCAGGTATGTGTGTCCCCACAGCTAAGTACCTTTCTTCTCACTCTTCTTTTCTTTAGACTTCGCACGTTCCTTGCGGCGGCGGTCACGGGACCGTGATCGGGAACGGGGCCCTTCTCGAACTTTGTCCCGATCCCATTCACGCTCTGATCGAGTTCGTTCCCGCCGCTCCATTTCCCGTTCCCGCTCTGCCCACTGTTCCCGCACCGCCCGCTCCTGCTCCCGCTGCTCTGCCCGGGGGTGCTGTGGTGGCTGGGCTGGGGGTGGGGGCGGGGGGTGCAGGGGCCGTGGTACCCCCTGCTCCTCTGTCTTAGTTTCAGAGGGACGGTCCACCAAGAGGCCCCGGTGATAATCCAGCTGTGGGTAGAGGAGGGACAAGGACAGTCAGGATGGAGAGGATAACCCTCCCACTGAAGGAGCCCAGGTATCAGGGCAGACAGATTTTGGAGCCCCATGGTTCAACGAAAGGAACCAAGGGGTAGGGAGAAGAGGGAGAAGGAATCTCAGTGACTGCAGGTTTGGCCAGGATCTCAGCTGGATTCTAGCAGATAATGGCCTTCCCTGCCCCTCTCCTCCTTCCTTTCCCTAGGTTTCTTACCTCATCTTGCTCGGCGTAGTCTGCACAAAGGAATTTGGGATTGGACTGGGGCCATTTGACCCCATGTAGAGCTGTGCGAGTGGCAACTGCTTCTTCTACTGTTGAATACTGGTGGAGGAAGGGAGAAGACAGAGGGTCACAAGAGGCCTCAATCCCTCCCACTTGCCACAATGCTCTCGAACCTGCCCACATTGGTTACAAAAGGAAATATGCGCCACAACCTAGAAAATCAGCTTCCCCCACTCACCGTTACAAAGCAGTGAGATTTGATCTTGTCAATCCAGAAGGCCTCTTCCACCAGAGTTCCTGTCCGGCCCAACAATTCCTTTAGTTGGCCTAAAGTGAAGGGGCGCACCTGCCAAGGAAAATGGAGTTTCCAGGTCTTGAAGAAGGCAATAACAACACTCCTATAACTAGTCTTCAGCTTCCCCAAGTCTCTGGCACAGGAGTACAACTTCAGAGTGTGGGTGCAGAGGGGTGAGTGTGAGAGGAGCGAAAAGCAGTAACACTAAGGGAGACTCTATGTGCCAAGCCCTCTGTAAATCCTCCAGACAGCCCTGTAGGCTCATACTTCGTCCCCATTTTTCAGATGAGGAGACTGGCTGTGAGAGATTAAGTCACTCAATTAGTGAGTAACTGGCAGATCTAGGAGTGGAAGATAAGTAACAGGAATGCAAAGCTCAAACTTTTAACCACTGAACAAGACTGTGCTATGGAAAATGACTCCAACTCACCAAATTGGAGATGTGGACGATGTTACTGATCTTGCCCCGGGGTGGGGAGGGCACCTGAGCAGTTCGGACTGGGTCATCAATTGTAATGGAAACTCCAGACTTTTGCTGGCTAATGGAACGTCGAGTTAAAGTATCTCCTAAAGTCACTATCAAAAAGAGCACATGAACAGATTTCAGCAGGGAGCAACGCTAGCTCTCTTACCTCTGCTACGCCTTTCTCTTACTCCCTACCAAGCAGTCACTCTTCCACCTGTGCTGAGTGCCTACAATGTGCCAGGTACTGTCTAGGCAGGGTGCCTGGCTGGCTCAGTCAGTTAAGCGTCTGCCTTTGGCTCAGGTCATGGTCCCAGGATCCTGGCATCGAGTCTGTTTCGAGGCTCCCTGCTCGGCGGGAAGCCTGCTTCTCCCTCTCCCTCTGCCTGCCGCTCTGCCGACGTGTTCTCCTATCTCTGTCAAATAAATAAAATCTTTAAAAAAAAAAAAAAAAGGTACTATCTAGGCAAAGCTCATTATGGAGATTCACAGATTCAAACCTAGCTCTCAAGCAGCTTACTAACTAGGAGAGGAAGGTAAAACAGAGATGCCAAACACTAGAATAAAAAGCAGGAAACATTAAAGGCTTTCAAAGAGGTCCAAATAAAGTGCTCTGGGGATTCAAGGAGCTGCAGGCTTCACCCACCTTTTTTTACTTCATGCTCCACAGGCGGGGGCAAGGCCACCTCTACTGAAACCTGGGGAGGTATAGGGGGTTCTGCTTCAGGCTCCTTCTCTTCTTCCTCTTCTTCCCTTTGCCCATTCTCCTGGCCCTCTGCAGGTACTACCTGTAAGGTATAACGGAGGAACTCTTAAACACCAAACTGGCCCATTCTTCTCCACCTCTGGTTTCCTGAGAGAGGGTGGGACAGTCAACCTAGCATGTTCCCTCCACTAGGGGAAGATTTCAGTCTCCTCCACTGGATCCTGGGATTATGAATGCCTCAGCTCTGCCATGAGGAAAACGAAGGCAGGAGTGGGCAAATTTTTTCTGTATAGGGCAAGATGAGAAATATTTTTAGGCCTTGTGAGTCATACACTCTGTTGCAACTATTCAAGGAGAACGTTACAGCACTTAAGCAGCCAGAGATAAGAGTAAATGAGATGGTGTAGCCCTGTTCTAATAAAATTTTCTTTATTATGGACAAGAGGTAGATGTGGTAATCTGCTGACCCCTAAAATCGCAATTAGCCCAACCCTCTGCACAGATGGCAGTTCTCCCTTCCAGGACTCTACCCTGGCTGTCTACTCAGTCCACTGCCTGCTCCCCTGACACTGGGTGCAAGAGCCTTACCTGGGTGACAGTCCGGCAGATCTTCAGCCCTTTGTCATGGGTTCCGTCATCACCATTACGCTCTGCCTCATCCTCAGAGATTCGGGAGTCATCAGCATGAAGATCCACAATAGCCTCCTGCCCCGCCAGGGGTTTGATGTCGGGGATGAGGCTCTGGGACACAGATACCCCCCACCCCGTTACACTGGGCCCGTGTCTACTCCCACCTCAATGTGTCTCATCCTCCCCTCCCCGGCTCCTCCCACCTCACCTTGAGGGACTCAGTGGTGATACTGATGGAGGGTTTCTTCTGTGTGGTGGCTGTGCTGGCTCCCCAACGCCGCTTTCGACCAGGCTGGCCCCCCTCTGTGTCACTGTTTCCAGCTGGCACCCCCTTGGTAGCTGCTGTCCCGAAGAAATAGGACCGAACAGTTAGATGGGTCTTAGGTCCTCCGCTGGTTCACACCATTAACACCTAAAGATAGGCTCCGACTGGAATTTCAGTAAAAAGGTTTGTTACTTAAGGAAACTGTATTTGGGGACTGGGGAAACCATGCTTCAGAGTGAACAATAAAAGGACTGGAGCCACTTTCTGACCAATAAAAACTATTGTATCTCTGAAGGCAATAAGGGATGGTTAACTAGGGTGGTGAGCAGTTTAAACTTTTAGTGGCAGAAATAACTAAAGTCATGGGGAAGACAGACTGAGAAGGACAGGGAATACAGAAAAACAAGACTATGTGATACTGATGTCTAAGTAAATTTTAAGACTGTGATGTGATCTGATCATGCTTTAGGTTCACTTTCACACTATGACTTCACATTAAGTTATAAAGATCTATCGCACTTTTTTGATTTAGAGTTCCTCATTGGGAAAATGTTAAAAATTTTACTGTTTGAGGTGTGAGCACTCTCCTTTCCTCAGACACTCCCTCAGAATAAAGGATAAACTGATAAACATTATAGAGGAGTCCCTCAAACCCACTGCTGGTTCTGAGGGTTCAGGAGAGAATATGCACGTAAGGCTAGATAGGAAATTGTGAGATATCTTATAGTATCATTAGTTAAGAAAAAAATGCGACCTGGGGAAAATGACAGGGATTATCTGAAGTTTTGAATTTCAAAATGGAACCCTACATATGCCAAGAAGATGTAGATTTGTTGGGTGGAGGAAGTGGGGTGGGAAGGGGTGACCCAAGAATGCCACTGAGAGAGAGTGGAAACCTATTTCCTCTATGAACTGATTTTTATGGTACTCCTGGACTTTATCAGGGATTTGGGGCTAGACTTACAGACAACGGAGATCTTCCTCTTGAATGATTTGGGCAGCGAGCTCTGTATAGAGAAGAAAAGGGGGGGAAAAAAAAGAGAAAGAGACACACCCCACAGAGAGGGGGGAAGGAGGTTAGATGGGGCAGTCTTAGCATAGGCTCCAAAGACACAGAGAGAGAGAGACACAGAGACAGACAGAGACCAAAACAGAAGCGGCAAACGGCAAAAACGAAGCAGAATCAATGCAAGTTAGAGAAAAAAATAAATCAAACATCACAGCAGGGGAAAGTCATCTAGTCCATACCACACCTGTATATTAGCTTAACCAGAAATAAGCTGGAAGAGGAATTCAGGAGCCTCCCAGCCCTTTAAAGGCATAGGTCTTGTCCTCTTCCACTGTCTCTATGGGTCGAGAGGACACCAAACCCAACAAGATATGCCCAGAACTGGGTCATCTAGTCCTCCTAGGTCTCCTTGCAAACTCTCAGAAAACATGAGGAAGCAAGGAAAACCAACTTTGGGATGATCACTACAACAAGGAAAGCCTCCTTTTCTCAATGCCCAGCCTGACACCCACAGACTGTGGCTCTGATTTACTGGGACAGCAGACTGTTAAGGCTGTCCACACCCCTACAGGGCAGAGCAGCACTAGACCCATCAAAGAGGATGCTCCTGAGCCAAGTGCCAGGTGCCAGGTGCCTAAAGGTGCCTTTGGTAAAGGAAGGTTATTTTTTTTTTTGAGGGGCAAACTGTCCCCAGGGAGCCTCTTGGCTTTCCAACCCACTATACAGAGCTCTACCAGAGCCTGTTTCCTCTCCAACCAAGACTTAAGCCTTAGGGGCTCTGCCAAGTATCAGAAACTCCCAAACCTGCCTTTGAGCAAGTTTCTGCCCCACTCAGTGGGAGAAAGACTCTGGATAGAGCAAAAGGAGGGAGAGAGAGAAAAGGGGATTAGAGTATTTTCAGATTTCAGTGCTTATTTCTGGAAAAACTAAGACCTACCACCCTTCTAAAGGGTAGGGCAGGACCCTCTTGATGAAATCCCCTTTCCCCATCCACCCCCCAGCCCCGTTTGTGTCATCTAACCAAGTCTCCTTGGTCTCCGTTAAGGGCCAACCTGACCCCTAGCCGGGCCGCTCTCGATGGGTAAGTTAGTGAGGAAAAAAAAAAAAAAGAAAAGAAAAAAAAAAAAAGTAAAGAAAGAAGGGGAAAAAAAGGTCTTAATTAAAACAGGAAAAACATGAACCAAATAAATCAATCCAATAAAGGAATCAGAAAAATAAAGAGAAAATAATCAAAATAAAGATTAAATAAAAAGAAGAAGAAGAAAATAAAGAAGAAAATAACTAGGAATATGACAAATGTTCCAGGTACCATCTCACACCTGGGATCTTCAGTTCAGCCAATCGCACCTCACTGTGTACTGTATCTAGTCAACCGCCGGTCCAATCAGAATGAGCCCTCCCTGCTAGGCGCTGTGCAATTGGTGGGGGGTTGGGTTGGCAAAAAAGGTGGGCGCACGGCGTGGTGGTCAGCACGGCACTGCCAGAGTCCTCCCAGGGGCGCAGGGGGGGCGGGAGGAAAACGTGTGGGGGGACGCTGCCCAGTTTCCATGATGTCAAGACAGTTCACTGGCGGTGGCCAGGCTCAGCGAGGGGTACAGGGGGAAAAGGGGCAGAGACATCAGTCCCAGCCCTGTAGGGGCATCATCTTGCAGTCCCTGATGAGATGGCCTGTGATCAGCAGGAATGGTCCTGGCCTTTTATCGTGAGAGGCAGGCAGGACCCTATGTCCACCAGTGGCAAGATCCAGCAATACCACCACCCAATACTTGGAATCCAGGTGATGACTCCAGAGTCCCTTTCTCCTCTGCCTGTAAATGGGGAAGGGGTCCTCTCACCGAGTGGGATCATGGAGCCTCTGATGAAGGCAGCCTGGGGGCAGTAGGTGGAGAGCCCCAGGACCTGGCACACATTCAGCAGCAAGGTCAGAATACTTTTCTTCTGAGAGTTGTGTGTGGCATCTCCTCAGGGACTCCAGCTGAGACAGTGCTTCCAGTCAGGTGGAGGATGGATGAGCCCCTGCCTCCAGGGATGGAGGAGAAGTTGGAGCAACCAACATGCTGTCCTTCACCATGGACAACAGGGACCAAAGGAAAGTCCATCTGATGAGCAAGTGGTGATACATGGCTGGCTGTCATCAGCATTAAATCCCTGGGCTCAAACCCTAGACTTCTCTGCAGGGCTCCTAGTCGTCACAGCTTAAGCCGAGAGCCTCCACTCGGTATTTTACAGCATGGCACTGTGATCACAAACATTGACTCTTTAGGAGATCTTGGTGCCCTAGATGGGAATCCCAACAGTCTGTAGCAAACAAGGCAACCCACAGTCCTCAAAAGGGTAAGGGCATGTGGACAGGCGCCCCAGCACTGACACAAGCTCTTCTTGGGGTGTCCCAAATAGGGAGATGATGCAAGTCCACCCCTTTCCAAATGCTTTTTGCTTTCTCAATACAAGTCTCTCCAGAACAGTGCTCTTCTTGGCCCCCTGATGTAAGCAAGGCAGGGAGGCAAAAGGGGGCCCATCACAGGATCCCATATACATGCCCCCCTCTGGCCAAGACACCTGGATAGCAGACTCGGCTCTGATTGGGCAGCTCAGTAGCAGCGGGTGGGTCCAGAGGAAGAGGCGGCATCAGCGATTGGCCAGTTGGGCAGGGTTATATTTTACGGGCGGATTACCGTACATGAGGTACTTGGACAAAGTTTTACGGGGAAGAAGGACCTTGTAATAAATAATATTCTGCACATCAAATCACTTTCACCGGCCCCCACCCCCGCAACACACACCAAAGAAAGGCTACACACACGACAGTCCCTCCCATCCTGTTACCCCGCTCCCAAACCCAGCTAAATTCTTTCTCTATTACTTTAAGAGCCAAGAAGACTTCGCTGGCTCTGATGGGGGGAGCTCCCATGAATTGGGTGCAGGATACGAGATAACATATGCTAAAAAAGGAAGCAGAGGAGTCAGAGATATATGGAGAAGGGGCCTTTGGGATCACCCCAAGTGCTGGCTTCTTAAGTAGCTATATCTCTGCAATATGACCACTAGAGGGCAGAGGAGGAACAAAAATTCCTCAGCACAGTTCATCAGCTGAGAACCAACAAAGCCCACTAGATGGCGGTGAAGCCCCCACAGGCTTTTAAAAAGGAGGGAAAGCTAACAGTTACCACAGGGAGAAGCATGAGAGGGTAGCAGGGAAAGCTGGGCCTGGGTCTTGGATAAAGGGCCATTAACTGACTTTTCCTTTAGTTACAAACTTCCAACAGTCTGGACTGCACTTCCCCAACAAAAAAGGAGGAATGAATGAACCCTGTCCCCATCACAAGGGGTCTCCCTTGCTAAACCAGCGAATTCTCCCTTGGCCCTATCCTGATCCAAATCTGCCTACCCCCTCCTTTACGCTATCCCACTGTGTAAGAGTGATTACCAAAGTGGTCTAACTCTTTCTCCTCGGCCCACTCCTGTCCACCCACCCCAACAGGTGGCTTGGAAATTTACCTCTTTCTTCTCCTCATCTTCAGCACTGCCCTCTGGGCGGTCATCATTGCTGACTTGGTCTGCAATAGGCACGGGGGGTTCTGGAACCTCATTTTCAGGTCTGTTTTCACTTGTGTCCATGGTCACTTCCTCCTTCTCCTCACTGACAGTATGGGGAGAGGTAGGGAGGGAAAGGCAGGGAAGAACCAAGGGGAAGAGAGAGCAAGATGTTAGGTTTGGGGTCAGGAAACCCCCATGCCTCATCACTTGGGTGGGGTTGGGAGAGCTGCTTTCAGATGAAACTAGAGACCTTGCCCCCACAGGACAATTGGCAAACTGTTTTCCTTGGGAGAAGAGCACAGATCGTAGCAACCACATCCACCCACTGCTCAGATGGGATAAAGCTGTGACGTGTGGGGTCAGGACTACCAACCGTTTTTAGGCAATTCACCAGAATACTCTTACAAGGAAAGGAAACAGCCCTCTGAACAGTCCCTCAAACGTGACCGATTTGCCACAACACTGTACCCTCCCTATGCCCTGGCCACAAGCATCTTTTAACAAAATTGCATGAGAAATTAAGGGAAGCCTGATTGCTTAAGACAAGAAAGAATGGCTGTGGCAAGTGATCCCACGCTTGTGTTTACAATCAACTGCTTAATAAGGCCTACCAACCCACAGGATCTGGTAACAAGAATGGAGAAATTGGGGGGGGGCGGTGGTTGCAGGGAAAGCAGGGCTGGGTGAGGGTTCAAACTTCAGTAAGGACCCTCTCATCCAAAAGGAAAAATGACAAATGCTGGAGTTTGAAAGCTCAGAGAAGAATCAGGCCACTTTTACCTTCTCAGAGGTGTAGGAATTGTTCTTACATTCAGCTTTCGCCCAGTTTCTCCCACTCCCTCATTCCAACTTCCAAGAGATAAAGAGAGCAGGCCTCCCAGTCAGGACACACCCTCCCCCACACCCTGGATCCCCTCCCCACTACAAATACTGAATCCCCCCACCCCCACTCTGAATCACACAAGTTAGCTCCCACTTCAGGGAATGAATCCCAGAGATTCACTTCAGATAAACTATCTTCCCATCTCCTTTTTCTGTCTTCATCCTTAACTTTGATCTCTAATCTCTCTCCCACTACCACCCAAACATTAAGGGGGAAAAAAAAATCAAATTAAGATGATCATGGGCCCAAGACCTATGAGAGGGGAAACGAAGCATCCCCACGCTGAGAACCACCACCAGAAAATTCAGCATTCCCCACAGGCTGACTGACACTCAGAGGTCAGAACTGCCTCCCCAGAGCAGGCAGGGAGGGATGCACGGGAAGGGGGAGGGGAAAATCGGAACTGTGCCCCCAGCTATCCGGCACCACAGAAACACGCGATTCAACTGCCTGAATCTAAAGAAAAGACCTATACAAAAAATACCTATTTCCCATATGGAGAGGGCAAGTTGGGCCAATTAGAAACCAGGCAGGAAGGACAAAGGGGGAAAGCAGAATGATTGAAAACAAACCAAAACGAAAGGACGGAATGAAAGCCATGGGGAAGAGGAGGAGGATGAGGTAGGCTAGAGCGGTGGGGAAAAGGGATACATGGAAATGTGAAGCTCTCACCCTTCTTTGCTTTCTGATAACATGATTTTTTTTCTCCCCCTGGAAGTGCTGTTTATCCCTTTCTGGAATGGAAGAAATAACAAAAACCAAACAAAAAAAATCCTAAAAAATTAAAAAAAAACCCACACCTTCCTTGTCCCAAGAGCCCACCACCTCCTCCCCAGCCACCCGATCCAGAGAGAGAAAATCGAGATGCAGAAACTGGGGATCCAAAAAATGGTAAATGGAAGGGGAGGTGGTGGTGGTGGTGAGGGGAGGCTAAAATAGATCTGGCTTTTAAGAGATAAGCGTTAAGTCCTCACGGCAAACCCCGACTTCGGCTGGATTGGTCTCTCTGGAGAAGGAGGAGGAAGAGGGCCAGGCTGCTGGTAGTGGCTAGCTCTATTGTATTGGCGGAGCGGCGGCGATCAGCCGGAGACATGCAGGGGAGCCATCTTGCCACTTACCCAGCAGCCCGTGTGTGCGGATGGGGGAGGGCCCTGCTGCAGCAGGGGAGGGGAAAGAGAAGAGGGAGGGCGCTGAGTGAGCAAGGTTCTTATCCTCTGGCAGGCCACAGGGAGCTCACTGCTGGCTCAATAGGCCTGGCCTTTTTCCTTCTTTTCTCAGGTTACAACAGCTACCGAGGCCTAACCCCAGAGGGAAAGGGTGCTCTCCTTGTCTTCCCAGGGGGCGGGGGAGGGGGGCTGGGTGGAGAGGGCATACAAAGTTACAGCTGCTTGCTTGGAAGATTCCAGAGAAAAGAAGAAAGGGAAACAGCAGAGCTTGGGAATGAAAAATGACTAAAGAAGGAAGATAGCAAAGACAAAGTTTAAAAAGACACAGAATGGAGGGTCATGAGCAATTTTTCATGTGCCCACCTCCCTCCATCCTAGAAGCCAGTCAGCTGTTCATGCAGGGAGGTGGGATGAGAACTAGCTCTGTCCAATCACTGGAGGAGCTAGCTGGCTGCTCACCCCAAGCAATGACCACGTGTTATTACTCCAACCTGTCCTTTCTCCGGGGATGGCGGGAGGGGAGGATAGAAGAGAGTTCCTTTTTGAATTACCAGTAGAGAGGGGGAGAGGTGTCTCTGAAGAGATGACAGACAACTTTGTTTCACAGAGTCTTTAATCAGGTCACCCTGCCCCGGGGTCCACTGGAGCCAGAAAGGAAAAGGATAAACAGGGCAAGGGGACCTTGGGTAGCTGAAGCATGAAGGCCACTTCTTGGAGCAAGGGCTCCAAGGTGGCGGCTCCGAAGTAGATAGGAAGCCCGAGAGAGCTGTTACATGGGCGGTGGGGGGGGATGGGGGGGGTGGGGGCTGTCTGCTGGGCCTGAAGTATTTGGGAACTAAATGGAAATTATTAATCATGGGCATCTTCACCAGACTGTGAAATAAGCTGACTCTAACCACTCAAAAAAACACACTCAGTAGATGCTCAAAGACTCCTTTTTTGACTGCAAAGATGCTCCTTTTGCATCCTAGTGGGAGCAGAGGTTTAACAGTAAGGTATTTAATCAAAAGCTTGGTATTTATTATCTCATTTGTAATACCAGAGCTTTCAGCCAGGAATAAATTCTCCTCCCCACTGCTTAGAATCTCGTATATGCTGACTACATGCTAAAGTGGTCATGTTTACACATTACTCTAAAAGTTCCCTTTCTGGGGCGCCTGGGTGGCTCAGTGGATTAAGCTGCTGCCTTCGGCTCAGGTCATGATCTCAGGGTCCTGGGATCGAGCCCCGCATCAGGCTCTCTGCTCCACAGGGAGCCTGCTTCCTCCTCTCTCTCTGCCTGCCTCTCTGCCTGCTTGTGATCTCTCTCTCCGTCAAATAAATAAATAAAATCTTTAAAAAAAAAAAATAAAAAAAAATAAAAGTTCCCTTTCACTTAGTCGTCCCTGTCTGCTCATTAAGACTGAGAGCTCTGCAGTCAGCCTGACCTTGTTCCCACACAAGTGCTGTGACACTGGGCGAGTCTCTGATCCTGTAAAGTGGGGATCACAAAATACCTATCTCATGGAACAGTGTGATAAGGCTTTGCCCTTAGAAGTCTGGCTTGGACAACACTCCAAGTCAAGGTAAGGATATGCCTTAAAAACATGTACATTTAATAGGTCATTTATCTCATTTGATACCACCTATGGAGCTTTTTCTGTTTTCTCAAAGAGTTGACTGCACTTTCTCTGATGTGAAGGCACTCAGTAGTTGGTCTGACAGGTTTTCAGCAAGGACCTCATCACTGTGTATAATAACCGCTGGATGACTTGCCCCACACCTCCACCTTGTAGGACTCCTCAGGGTCAGGGACTACATTTCTCAACCCTAGCCCAGGGCCTAACACAAAGAAATGCTCAGTAAATATTTCTGAACTAGGCTGTCATTGTGTGTACCAAGTGGACACTTTAATGACTGCCTGCTGAACTAAACTTTCTTCTTCTTAAAGTAAGCTCTACACCCAATGTGGGGTTTGCACTCATGATCCCAACATCAAGAGTCGCATGTTCTCAACTGAGCCACAAAACACCCCAAAGTTTTCTTCTTAAACATCACTTTAGATGGAATTCCCACAGAGAATGTTACACCTCACAAGGAATGTTACCTTCCAACATCCTCAAATAAACGTTCCCTGTCCATCAACTGTCTTAAAATAGTTTCAGCTGCCAATATGCCTCTCCAGAAGTAGCTTCCTTGGAGGAAAAAATTTTTTTTCATTGGAAATTCTTTCTTGTTTTTTTAAGAATAAGAATTTTACGACATTATCCTTGGCCCTCTTTAGACTCAGTGAGTTTGTGCCATCTATTTCCCCAGAAACAATTTTGTGGGATCCAGGATTCCAAAGACTTTATTTTCATAAGAAAAATGGGAATCCTTGAAACTGCCCCCAAAAAGAGACTCAAATCTACTTGCTTGTAGGACCAGTCCCAAAGCTTTGTCAGCTACTTGTCAGAGGTCCATGCAGCTTTTCTTTGTAGCCTTTTTTAAACAAAAGGCATCTAGACATCTCCCTTCCCACATTTAAGTTCTTGCACAAACATTTCTGGTATCTTTGAAAAATCTGTGAAACTGCATGGGGGCTTAGGGACAGGAGATCTCTATCCATAATTGAACAGCACAAAAAGCACTGCAACCCAGAAGAAAAGGATAGAACTACTTGGAGATTAACAACATCACATTATAGTTCATATCTAAGATTCAGAAAAACCAACAGAAAAGGAAATTTCTACAGGGGTATATATTTGAATTTTAGTTACTGCAGAAAATTCATGAGGAGCTGAGGACCTGATATGAAATAGTGGGATGTGACTATTCTCAGGCAGTGAGTCTTAAATATAGAATACTGCAGGGGCATACTAGTTTCAAGATAACCAAGGATGATATGATTTGGGGGTATGTCCTTAGATTCCAAATTCTCAGTAAACAAATACCATTGATGATCACCAATAAATTCTACTTTTAAAAATTATGCATTACTGGCATACTGGTACTGTAGGTTCCCTGGAGAGTGACCATTACATTGTCATATTTGTTTAAAAGACTATTTTCTTCCTTGTACTCAGCAAAAGGACAAATAAACATAATAAGCCAAAAGCCCAAAGCCGCTATTGCCTGCAAGGGTTGTGTACTCAGGAAGGTTGTATTAAAGAAAATTCAGGTTTGAATCAACTACTATTGGATAATACAGTTGCTCACACATTCAGTTCTTTTTTCTCCCCTATTTTTTTTTTTTAATGTAAAAACAGAGTAGCATCATATTCTGCTGTATGAAGACACTTTTGTTATATCATAGTAGGCAGAAGACTGGATTTTGGAACATGGCTCAATTGAAATAGGACTGAGGGCCACAAATTCCTGTTCCAAGCAATGACAAGATATCTTACCTCATAAATTAACAATTCCTCAGGGCACAATCAGAATCAGAATGGATTTAACAAAGCACAGAAAAAGTTAGGCAATCTCTTCCAGATGCTGACAGGTCCTTGAAGTCTTTTTTTTTTTTTTTTTAACATTTTACTGAATCAACAGGCCCTAGCTGTCTCTTGTTGAGACAGATAGGAAAACCAAGGTGAAGCCACAAATGGTCTTTTCCATTTAGCACTGTTGATCCCACTTTTAAAATTGGCCAGAGGCTCCAGAGGTCACCAGACTGAAAACTAGGACTCTAGAGGAGTGAAAGACTAGGACGACTGGTGTGAATCAGATGTAGTACGGCTTCCAGAAATGGAGGTAAACCTCTCCAAGAGTCATTTACCAAATCCAGTGCCAGAACAGCCTATGAGTTTAGGCCCTTGGGCATGTCTTTTTATTAGGCTGCTGAATAGACCATCTGGAAGACAGGCAGAGGGAAAGCAGGTAAAGGGGATGTGTGTGAGCTACTTCTGAGCTCAGATTGCATTTCTCACCTATAGGCTGCTTCACTGAAGCCTGCCTAGGCAACAATGGAGAGTCTCAGTATTTGCCCAGGGTGTCACTTGCCTATCATCTTTTTGGAATCAATGTGACTAGATTACCTGTCATAAAGTGGAAAATCAAAGGCACCTTTACATGGGGAGAAAAACTCTGTACAGGACTCCGAGTTTCATGTGCCTTGGACTTGCATGCTAAAGTCCAGAAATAAAGATGCTTCAAAACAGCATCAAGTGCTATTTTGTTGCCAGGATCTCACACACCCACTAAATTTCAGGGCAAGCAAAACCTCAGAAAATTACTTGCTTCTCAAAGTGTAAAGGAGGCAGTTCCTCAGGCCCAATTACTAGTAGGTTGTTAACACCTACTTTGAAACTGCCATTATACAAAGGACATGCTGCAGCCCCTTGGGGGATAAGGGAGGTAAGGGAGGGGTAAGGGAGGGCAGGTATTATCTCTGGTTGATCGATATGAAAGGGAAGGTGTCACCCCATTTCCTCATCGATGGTGTAGCTGGGGAATCCTGAACACCTTCCAGAATCCGCGGGGTTTTCACTTTATGGTCCTAGAAGAAAAACCCTCTCCAAAGGATAATGTACCCTCCCCAAAAGGGAAAAACAAAACTTTTCAAAGGAAGTAGAGTGAACTTTTGACTTTCAAACCAAAAAAGTAATGGCCACAAGATGGCAGCAGAGGCAAGACTATTAGAATAGACAGTAGCGAAGGTATATCCCAAGGCAAAAGCTATACAGATAGTAAGGAGTACAAAACTATTAACGTCATAAGGAAATGAGATAATAAATCATGTCACCTGCCCACCACCCTCCAAAATCAGTCTGAAACGCTCAGAAGAGTGTAAATTATTAGACTTTTACATAAAGGAAAAAAGCATACTGGTAGTATTAGTGTTAAAAAGACATAAAACCAACACAGAACAACTTTAGGCCAACTGTCTAAACTGGGTGTTCACTAAAGAAGCACAGGATTCTTGATGTCTAAAAGCTAAGCAATCTTATTTCCACAATGTTCTGCTTTTCACTTCCCTTGGGACTCTAAAGCCAGGAATTTGGGTTTAATGGCTTCTTAACGTATAGTACCTGGCTCAGAATAATGAATGATATCCTATTCTTACTTGTATTTTTCTAGAACTAAATATAAGGAATAAAAACTAGAATTATGTAAATGGTAAAAATCAATCCAAGCAAAAAAAAAAAATCAATCCAAGCGTCCCAGAAACAAACTTCTGGTTGATAGATGCTTCATATTTTGCTGTACTGCATCCAGTAAGAATTAAGACAGACTATGCTTAATAAAAAGATGGCTAACAACTAAAGAAAACAACAGAAACTCAAAACACCTCTCTGTGCCTTTCTTGGTAGACTCTTGACATCCTTTATTAAAGTGTGTTCCCAGGCTCAGATGTAGCTGGTAAATAAGAGTTAAACATTGAGTTGAAATGTCCTGAGTCAACTCCCTTACACCGCCCTGAGTTTGGAAACCAAAGCCTCTGCTTTCTGCTCCTTAAAGGAACTATTTTGGTCAGATGATCCCAGATATGCTCTCTAACCACCACTTTTCAGAGTACCTTAAGAAAGTAGGTGGTGGCCCTCAACTGTAACTGAAGCCTAGTCTTTGTCCAGATAAAGCTCTGCCTTTACATTTTAAAAGGAAACTAGGACTGCTTAGTCAAAGAACCCCAGGGAGCAAAGAACTGCCCCACACTGCCAGTTCCCTGTTATACCCCAGCTGCGAGAGATTACTTACACAGTGTGAAGAATCCTTTCTGATTCTGGTAGGTGAGCAGTCTGGGTCTCTGAGGTTTGGGGCTGTGTGGCAGCTGGTGGCTCTGCCTCTTCAGCTTCACACTTCTTTGGGCTCCCCTGTCAGAACAAACATAGCAAAATACCCATAGCAACATACTTAAATCTGCTTGGTTCCTTTTTTTTAAGCTGGAGCTGGTAAAAGGCAGAGCAGGACTTCCACAGTGGCAGCTCCACACTTAGCCCTATAAATCTTTATTTTTGTTTAGAAAGTGGAATGGAATGCTGCTTAAGGAATTTCTATGCCAGCAATCATTTTATTAGACTTCTTTTTTGAGACAACTAAGAAAAGGCTTCCTCTGGGGCAGAAAAAGAGATGTCACTCTGTGCAAGTGACCCTGGGAGCCCTGGAGAGGAGGATCCTGCTGCCTAGCCTCATATAGAGCTTTCATGAACTAGGGAGTTGGAACGGAGGTCAGTGGAATCATACAGGTATCCCCAACCATCTATATTTCTACTGGAACTTATCCAGACTGACCTCCCAGTTTTATAGCTAAGACAAAAGGGAAAATCACGCCTAATCCTCCATCTCCTTCTAGGGAGGGGGCATAATAGCCTACCCGCTCAGGCTGTAACCTCTGGGTCACATGCTTTTCAGCTGGCTCAGGTTGGCTCAAACGCCTCGCTCGGATAGAGGATGAGGTGGAAGTCCTCTCCTTTGGCTCAAGAACCTGCAGTTGTGGCACTGGTGGAGTTGCAACCTCCTGACCAGAAGAGGGATCTTTGGTTTCAGTGTAGCTGGTGCTGCTGTCCCTGGAGACTCCAGGGCTCAGAGACTAAAGAAATGAAGCACATAAGGCAAATTATTTTATATGGTATATATTCAGTACATCACTGAGTTTTCCAACTTCCGCTGACTCAATTTAATATTTTGGTCCCTTCCCTCCCTATGTTTATTCCTCTTTGAGTTCGTGATCTCCTTGACTTCCTAGAGTATTCAGCAAATTACTTAAGTCCCAACCATGTGCTAGAATACTAGGATACACATGTAAAAAGGCCTGTACATATCTTCAAGTTTATAGTCTAGTGAAGACAGGTAAAGGATTCAGCTTTGGAATCGAAGGGACTCAAAAAAATTAAAAGGACTCTATTTAGGGACTGATGAATTAAAAATTAGATTCTGAAAAGATGGGAAAGTAATCACTGACCTGGGGACTAAAGGAAGCTTTTCCCATTCCTGCCAGAAATCATAATAGGTTCTCCTGGGGTTGAAAAACACTGGAATACAAACAAAATACCAATGCACCCAGGATTCTCCCACACTTACTTTTCTGCTGTTGCTTGAAGCTGAACGAGAACGGGAACGGGAACGGGAACGTGACCTGGACTCTGATGTTGATCGGGAGCCCATTTCGGATCTGCCATGAGGGTTGGTGTGAGTACGTGCCCGAGATACATCTCTCTGCTTGGATCTTGGAGATGAGTGAGACTGAGAGCCTGAGCTGTCAGGAGAGCGAGATCTTGATCTAGAACTGGAGGATGAAGAGGAGGACCGGCTTGAGGAGGAGTCAGCTGACTGTTTCAATCTGTGGCTTGGGAGAGGGGTATGAGAAGCCCTTCTACCTTCCTTCTGTTCTAAAGACAGCTGTTTCAGAGATTCCTCGGTGATCCCTTTGGCCGGTGCTAATTCCTCGATTTTAAGAGGGAGTGGTTGAGCAGATTTTTCTGACTCAGTTTCAAGACCTTTCTGGGTTGAGCATTCAGCTAGTGTGCTTTTCTGAACTAGAGGCAGGACACTCTCCTCTGGCACTTGCTCTGCTAGAGATTCTGCTTTGGTGTCTGTAGGACTTGACAAAGGAGACAGGCCTCCCACCAGCTGGACAGTATGCTGAGATATTAACAGCTCCCTGGCCTCAGCATCTGTATTAGGAGGAGAGAGCTGAGTGAGGACAGGGGGAGCTGGGCCTTCCATGGGCTCTATTTCTTCTTCACTCTGGAGCTGTGTAGTAGGTGGTGGAGAAGATGCTTCCTTGGTAAGTAAAGGTGGGGGAGTTTCCTCCTCACTGGCATTTTGCTCTGGATGTAGCACAAGAGGGGCCTTTTCTAGATCTTCAGTCAGTCGAGGAGGGGAAGGGGACTTTGATTTTTCCTTCAAGCCTTGTGAAGATTTTATTTCCTTTGCTTCTTCCTCAAAAGGAAAAACTGTTTTTATTTCTTTTTCCTGCTGATGTCTGGCCATATGACTTCTTCTGGCTTCTTCCTGGGACCTTGTGACTCTTCCTTCTCTCTCTAACCCCTCCTGTTCCTGGGATCTGACAGTTTGGGGTCTCTCATCTATCACCTCCTCTGGTTTTACTCTGGGCAACTCTTCCCCCTCTTCTGCTTCCTCAAATTGTTTCAGGACTGGTGCATCCCTAGATTTTTGTCCTTCATCCTCCTCTTCCTCTTCCTCTTCTTCTTCCTCTTCCTCCTCCTCCTCTTCTTCCTCCTCTGTTTTCAAATTTCTATCTGCTCTGACCCTCAGATTTCTGGAAGGTGTTTCTTGATCTTCTTCCTCCTCAGCCACCTGGCTACACTCAGAGAGTTTAGCTGCTCTTGCCTAAAAGAGAAGATATACAATGGATCCAAGTATCTTTGCTCACTATCAGAGGGGAAAGGGTCTTTCAGGAGATACATACAGGAAGGAAAAACTCAATGATACAGGCTTGCATCTACACAAACAAGTGTGCCAGTAAACAAGCATGACCTATCAAGCTCTTATGGGGATCAAAACAGAGTGCAAATGAAACACAATAATGAAACTGCTACTAGTTCATTTTTTAGTTTCAAGCTTTAAAAATAAATACAAACTGAACATCTAGAAAGTGGCAAGGGGGTGGGGGAACCAACCTATCATTGCTTAATGTGATTATTTTTATCATTTTAGTATATTTAATTTTTTCCCCATCATTTCTTTTCTATACTCATAATCATATGACAGATACACTTTTGTGTTCTGCCCACTTAACACTGTATCATACGGCTTTAAAGTTCTAATTGAATAACCATATCTTTTCTAATAATGTACTTTAGTAACACAGACCAGCCTGTTAACTTTCATAATTTAATTTTGATTTTTATATATTTGCTTAGAAATCTGAGTAGACCTAAACAAAAAACAAAAAAATAGTTCTTTTGTGTGGGCTGCCCACATACCACCCAGACTGAGAAGACCCGGACACTATGGGGACCACTGGGGCCACAGCTCCATCAGCAAGCACTGGAAGTTGGAGGAGGCCAGGGTAATGCTGGGGACACGCATCATCACATGATAAACTTCGACAAATACCACCCAGGTTACTCTGGAAACGTTGGTATGAGGCATGAGCACTTAAAGAAGAACCAGAGCTTCTGCCCCTCTGTCAACCTGGACAAACAGCGGACCTCCATCAGTGAGCATACACGGTTAAATGCCGCCAGAAAAACGCCCAGACCTGCTCCTATCCCTGATGTGGTACACTCAGGCTACTACGAAGTTTTGGGAAGGGGAAAGCTCCCCAAACAGCCTGTCATCGTGAAGGCCAAATTTCCGAGTAGAAGAGCTGAGGAGAAGATGAAGGGGGTTGGAGGGTGCTGTGTCCTGGTAGCCATTGAAGCCATTTGGAGAATGGTTCATTAAATGCTAACAAGTCCTTTTGGAAAAAAAACGAAAACAAAAACAAACAAAAACGAACAAACAAAAAGCACCCCCCCCCAAAACCTAAAATGAGATAAAGAGGAGAAAGAGGAGTACTACAGATATCTAAAGAGACATAAACTTTGAAAAAGTCCAAGGAAGAGGAGGAGGAGATATCCAAAGCAGTACTCAAAGAAGTGAGATGCTTTAAGAGATATTTGAGTTACCTGTCTGACCCTGGATGATCGTCTTTCTCCTTTTCTTGGTTTATCATCATCAGATTCACCTTTCTCTTCAGAAATAGAGGAGCTTTTTCCTATCAAATGAAAGAAAATCAAGTCAGATTCATGGCATAAACATTCATTCAAGGATGCTTTCTAAAATTCAATCACAGCATAAAAGCTCGACAATACATATCTGTATTAATTAAACTTCTACGTGAAGGACTATATGAAGTTCTAAGGCGGGGGATGGGGGGGCGCCTAGGTGGCTCAGTTGGTTAAGTGTCTGACTCTTGGCTTTGGCCGAGGTCATGATCGCAGGGTCCTGGGACCAAACCCTGTGTTGGGCTCCACTCAGTGGGGAGTCTGCTCGAGGATTTTTTCTCTCCCTCTGTTCCTCCCCCTCCTCACATATGCACACTCACTCGCTCGCTCTCAAAAATAAAGAAATAAATCTTAAAAAAATAACTAAGTTCTAAGAGTCTTATTAATAATTCCTGCTGTGCACATCTAGAATATTTTCACTATCTCAAAGCCAATTCACATATTATAAACAACTGGAAAATAATCATTGGTGGCTTCATAACTACCAGGGGCTTCAAACTGTCTTGCAAGGATGTACAAAGTGCACTCATTTCTATAAAATGTTTTCTCACCATTTTTCTGGATTGCCTATTGCAACCACTAGTTTTGAACAAAATATGATGATTAACAGTTTGCAAAACAACAATCCTATGAAATAAAGTACTTATAAAATGAATTGTTTTTAGGTCCTAAAGTTCCTAGAAATTACTTCAAGCCACTGGACAGGGCTTCAGAAATGGGCCCTCTCAATTATGTCTTTATATGAAAAGCTCAAAGTGAGATTTCTTTTTGAAAGGAAAAATAAGTTTAAGAACGCTTGAAAACCATCAATCTAGGTCATTTCAAATAATAACTCCATATAAAACTGGAAAAAAAATTTCATTCACATTCTATGAAGGTAACTGTGCATAAATCACTTAAACAATTTAATCTTGGGGCACCTGGGTGGCTTAGTTGGTTAAATGTCCAACTCTTGATTTTGGTTCAGGTCATGATCTCAGAGTCATAAGATTGAGTCCTGCGTTGGGCTCTGCACTGAGCACAGAGCCTGCTTGAGATTCTCTCTCTCTTCCCTCTGCCCCTCCTCACTCTCCTGCAAGTGCTCTCCCTCTTAAAACGAAACACGACAAAATACAAAAAAACGACCAACAACCAGGCTGTGTCTAAATGTCTTGACCAAAAAAAAAGGCAGAAATGAACTGAAAGATTTCTCATCTTCCTACCAGTATTAAAACATTACACAAAATATGGGGCGCCTGCATGGCTCAGTGGGTTAAGCCTCTGCTTCGGCTCAGGTCATGATCCCAGGGTCCTGGGATAGAGCCCCACATCGGGCTCTCTGCTCAGAGGGGAGCCTGCTTCCCCCTCTCTCTGCCTGCCTCTCTGCCTACTTGTAATCTGTCAAATAATAAACAAAATCTTAAAAAAAAATTACACAAAATATCAATGCAGATATTCATGAGAGTCAGTTTAGAAAATAGCTTTAAGATGAGTATATTCCAGATACGTAACTCAGATTGGGCTCAATTTTAATACAGTACAAAAGGCTTAAACAAACCATGAAACCATGTCCTACACTAAACTGGTACAACTAAAACAGATGGTGTTTTATTTTTATTATTATTGTATTATTATTAAATGGCTTATATTATATATATATACACATATATTATATATATTATTATTAGATGGCTCCAACCCAAGGTCTTATTTCTATATCCCAACAATCTAAAATGAATTAGTCTTTGCTCCTGTAATTAAAAGAAGAAACAGAAAATGAACTAAAAGACTGCACATATTCTGTAAAACTTTACTCCATGATCACTTAACTCACAAGATCTCTGAATATATATCATTTCATATCTGGGTTAGTGAAAAAAGACTTGCATTATGGGTGTCTGTACAGGATCTATGGTTAGGATATTCAGTAACAAGCCAGATTCTCTAGCAAACACTGAGGGATAATCTGTAAGAAATTAATAATGTGGTGATTGTAATAATCAATAATTACATTAAAATAACCTGATTATTTAATTAATAAATTAACCAATAATTAAATAATCTGGAATAGGTTAAATTACAACATGAGTAAAACCTAGAAAAAAACCTGTTTTCCATTAATTTTAGATAAAGCTCCTCTACAAGTTTAAAATAACCAATTTTTATAGT
This sequence comes from Meles meles, assembly GCF_922984935.1. NCBI lineage: Eukaryota > Metazoa > Chordata > Mammalia > Carnivora > Mustelidae > Meles > Meles meles. The sequence goes on from NC_060071.1 coordinate 77,738,180, forward strand.
TTAACAAAAAAGAAAATATAAGGTAGAGGCTAGGGGGTGGGATGAACAGGCAGAGCAGAGAGGATTCTTACAAAGGTGAAAATACTCTATGATACTGGAATGATGGATACATATTATATACATCTGTCCAAACCCACAAAAGGTACAACTCAAAAGTGAACCCTAAGGTAGAATATGGATCTTGGGTGATTATGACTTGTCAATGTAGGTTCTTCAATTTTAAGAAATGTACAATGGGGGCACCTGGGTGGCTCAGTGGGTTAAAGCCTCTGCCTTTGGCTCGGGTCATGATCCCAGGGTCCTGGGATCCAGCCCCGCATCAGCCTCTCTGCTCAGCAGGGAGCCTGCTTCCCCTCCCCTCTCTGCCTGCCTGCCTGTGATCTCTGTCTGTCAAATACATAAATAAAATCTTTAAAAAAGAAAAAGAAAAAGAAAATGACATGTACCACAATGATGGGGGAATGTTGCTAACGGGAGACACTATGCATGCGAGGCAGTAGAAGGCATACTGGAAATCTCTGTACCTTCCTCTCAATTTTGCCATGAACCTAAAACTGTCAAAAAAATAATGTCTTGAGGGGTGCCTGGCTGTCTCAGTTGGTAGAACATGAGATTCTTGATCTCAGGGTTATGAGTTCAAACCCCATGTTGTACATTATTTTTATTTTTTTTAAAATGTCTTAAATTCATCCAGATACTTAAGAATTTAAAAACATAAAATAAAAAAAGAAGGGGCATTTGGGTGGCTCAGCTGGTTAGTGTCGATTCTTGATTTCGGCTCAGATCATAATCTCAGGGTCATAAGACTGAGTCCTTTTGAAGCCTGTTTAAGATTCTTTCTCTCACTCTCCATCTGCGCCTCCCTGTCCCCTTTCTCTCTCTCACAAAAAAAAAAAAAGTTAACTAGGTCAGAGGGACAATAAATATCTGAATATTGCAGATATTTTAAGCTTTACAAAAACAAAGATGAGGAAGCTTATAGAGCAAAGTATCAACTGAGGTTTTTTTTTAGTTTGTGAGACTATGAATTATTTAAAACTTGGTTTTTCTTCTAGTTTTTTCAAATTTTCTTTAATAAATACATACTACTTTTTGTAATAAGAAAATATTATTTAAAAGGATAAAATTCTATCCTCTGGAGAAAAAATACATCCTTCAAATCCTATGAACAGCCAGAATTCATAGGCCTAGCCCACCCAAGTACTGGCTTTTATCACTGCAATTCTTTTTTATTTTATTTGAGAGAAAGAGAGAGTGAGCAAGTGTGCACAAGCAGGGGGAGTAGCACATGGAGGGAGAGGGAGAAGTAGGTTCCCTGCTGAGCAGGGAGCCCAATGTGGGGTTCCATCCCAGGACTCTGGGATCATGACCTGAGCCCAAGGCTTAAGAAGGCAACCAACTGAGCCAGTCAGGCATCCCTATCACTGCCAAGTTCTATCTAAGAAACATTCTCTTTGTTTTCTTATTAATTTAAAAACAGGAGTTATATGCACATATTTAAAGCCATACTAAAGATGTTTTGTGGTGAATAACCAGCTCTCCATAAGCACTTAGACACTCTGTATAAATAAATGTGATTTTAAGGGGTAAGAAAAAGACATGTTTTATGAAGTTGGTCAGAGATAAATGTGTCAAAGAGTTCTAGAGTTGTGATTTTAAAATTAGGTATGTACAGGTACAAGCCTCTTTCTCCACCTATCGAAAGCTGAATGCTATTCTATTGGATCATAATGTTGTTTTGATGCTGTAAAACTGCAATGATAGGAGTCTGGGTGACTGCTTCTCTGGAAGCACTTAAGTAGTAAGTCATCAAAGAGATGTAGGCTCTTCAGAAAGTTTTGGTCATGATTGTTTTGGAAAAAAAAAAAGAAAAAAAAAAGACAACTAGAGGGGACCCTTACACATAAAACGGGAAATTAGTAAGCAGCACATAAAGAAGAAAAACAAGATAAAGAGAAACAAGATAAAGAAGAAATGAGGAATCACATTCTAGCTCCCTGTAAGGAAGTGAACTGATGCAGACAAGCTTCTGGGAATCTTCTATGGGCACTTGGCCACATTAAGTGTCTTAAACCAGGTGTTAATAATATGTGATATGTAGAAACTGAGCACTTTTAGCAAAGGGTGGAGCCAATGCAAGTTAAGAAATATATTTCAGGAGTTAAAAACCAAGGGTAAATGTAAGATTTCCAAGATTCCAAAGCCAGAAGCCTTCAGGCTGCTAGACAATAGAGAAGTGAAAAATGTTTATAAGGGCCATATAGGAAAATACTGTCTTCATTCTAGAAAACAATTCCTTGGATATGAGTAAGAAGCAGGAATTAAGAGAATGGAGGGAGATCAGGCAATGACACCAAACCTAAACTGGACTCATGTTAGCTGAGTAACTTAACCAGCATTTCTTTACAATCTCAGCTTGCAGATTTAACATAAGAAAAAGAATGAGGACTTTATGCCCTATAAGCAAAAGGCTGGTTAAGATCCCCTGGAGCTATACCTTTTTTAAAGAATCTGTATACTGATAACCATTTTTAAACATTTTTTTTCTTTTTTTTAAAGATTTTATTTATTTGACAGAGAGAGATCACAAGTAGGCAGAGAGGCCCACAGAAAGAGAGGAGGAAGCAGACTCCCTGCTGACCAGAGAGCCCGATGTCGGGCTCAATCCCAGGACCCCGGGATCATGACCTAGCTGACCGCAGAGGCGTTAACTCACTGAGCCACCCAGGCGCCCCAAAACGTTTTCTGTCTTTCTACTAATTTTCCTAGACCGGACTCTTCTTGAAATAATTAACTAGTGGCAATAAAGATTTTGATCACCCAACCATGATCTAGAGGTGATTCTAGACAACTTCTCACTAGGGAGACTGGATACTGTCTCCCAACATGTTAGAAAAATACGAAGAAAGTGGTAGAGAGAAAAGTCATGAAGAGCCAGGAAGGATGTTATAAACCAATTCTTCCTATCTGGGATTTTGTCTACAGCACAAAAACAGGAGGTTGCTGGAATATAAGCCAAAGATCCTGGTTAATTACAATACTAAAAAACTATTCTATTAGTTAGTCATTCACCAGTTGAGTAGATTAACAGGGGTAGGGCCCAGGAAGCCATATTTTTAAAAACAGTTTAATTAAAAAAAAAAAAAAAAAGTCCTCAGGTGCCATTACTGACGAGCAAACTGTTACTAAAAACCTTCCTTTAATGAAAATCTTATTAAATAGAAAACCCTTAAAACATCCAAATAAGTGGGCATCCCAAGAGTTTACTGGCCTATGGCAAACTAACATTGCACATCTTGAAAGAGTCTAATTTTCTGGGTAAACTCCAGGCATTACCACTGATCCAACTAAACATCACCAGAACTCCCAACTACCACTCCATTTAGGACCCTGACCAAATTCTGTATCACGTCTACGAGATTCATATTCTAGACAAGATCAGAGGTAAGAAAGTTTATGGCAGAAAGTACACTGAAGCGCACAAATGGCAATTGTTAGCTACTCTACAATTTACTGTATTCATCTCTTCTAATTTATTTTTCACCTCTATCTTTCTTCTTCTTCTCCCTGTTCTTCCCCGCCTTGATCAATTACCGCCACAGGCAAAATCCCGCTGATGACAAAAAGCACTGAAGAGACTGGTTAATCTTTATTCTAAATCTTTATTAGCTTTTGAAACCTTATTTCTATTTAAGGATCCATTTTTCATTTTCATTTCAAATTACATTTAGAACTGAGACTCTTTTTTTAAAGAGAGTTCCTCATCAAATCATGTTCCTATCAAGAATTTTCAATGTTTCTCCATTACTTTAGAATACAAAAATCTCACATTCATTAGCTGATATTCAAAGCCCTTTGCCATATTATCCTAATGTACCTTTTTAATTGTTCCTCTTTTTTTTTTTTTTTTAAGATTTTATTTGTCAGAGAGCGAGCGAGCGAGCACAGGCAGACAAAGTGGCAGGCAGAGGCAGAGGGAGAAGCAGGTTCCCTGCTGAGCAAGGAGCCTGATGTGGGACTCGATCCCAGGACACTGGGATCATGACCCAAGCCGAAGGCAGCCGCTTAACCAGCTGAGCCACCCAGGCATCCCTCCTCTGATATTTTTGAATATGAAAAGAACACTTTACTCTGGCTAGATTCATTTGTTATCTCTCCTTTAAAAATATCACATTCAGGGGCGCCTGAGTGGCTCAGTGGGTTAAAGCCTCTGCCTTCAGCTTGGGTCATGATCCCAGGGTCCTGGGATCGAGCCCCGCATTGGCTCTCTGCTCAGCAGGAAGCCTGCTTCCCCCTCTCTCTCTGCCTACCTCTCTGCCTACTTGTGATCTCTGTCTGACTTGTGATCTCTGTCTGTGAAATAAATAAAATCTTAAAAAAATAAAAAAATAAAAATATATCACATTCATCCCTAGCTTTATGCTTTCATTCCTTCCTAAAAATACTCTCTTGACAATCTCCTCTGAACCAATTCAAATCCTACTTATTTCTAGGGCTCAGCTCAAATCCCACACCTTCTTCATGAAGCTCTCTAATCACACCAGTCCTCAGAGAACTTTTGCTCTGTATTTTTATGGTCTGGGTGTTTATACTATTTATATGGCACTTTAAAAACACACCATCATCTGTTGTTGGCTTTATGTGCAATTACCTTCTCTCCTGAAAACATTTTACAAAGTGCTAACTCCCCATATACTCTAGCATGGAGATACATATATAACTGAAATTTAATAAATATTTTCTTGACATTTGAGAAGAAACACTAACTAATTTAGAAGAGTGTTCCCCTTCCTCCTGGCTTTACAATCAGGGAAAAGAGTGCTAAGAGCAAAATGGATCAATTGAGGCTCTGCTACTTTTGGATTTAAGGAGAAAAGAGATCTCTAAAATAACTTATTTTTCTTCTATCAGTAAGTATCTTCTAAAAATCTATGTTCAGAAAGGAATTCTAGGGGTGCCTGGTAGCTCAGTTGGTTAAGCGTCTGCCTTCGGCTCAAGTCATGATCTCAAGTCCCAGGATGGAGTTCCACGCTGGGCTCCCTGCTCTGCAGGGAGTCTGCTTCTCCCTCTCCCTCTGCTCCTCCCTCCGCTCATGCTTGTCATTGCTCTATTGCTCTCTCAAATAAATAAATAAAATCTAAAAAAAAAAAAAAAGAAAAGGAATTCTCTATTAATCAGAAGAGTTAGTAACTTCGGCATGTTCTAAAAATATTAAATATGGAATGATCACCTCCCATATGACCAACATTAATAATGGTTCAAAATACTTTTAATGTACACACGGGTTTAACATATCTATTTACTGCCCATGTGTCTTATATACGTGTTTTCCAAAAAGTATACCATCTTAGGTAGTTTAGAAGATAAACGCTGCATTTCTGGATTTTTGCTTGAAATATTATACAAAACGAGTGCTTAATTTTTATATGAAAAAACTAATCTTGCCGTTAGAGATCCTTGTAATATGCTCACATGATGCTCTGCACTGCTTCTCAGAGCACACAGAACAACACTTAACTACTGTATAATAGTTTGATTAATGTCTATCTCCTCACTAGGCTATACTTTCCTTAGGGCGGAGACTTGTCTTTCTCTACTATTTTCCTGGTGCCTAGCATGTGCCTAGCATACAACAGGCACTAAACAAAAACTTGTTTTATGTATTAATGAACTATGGCAGACACCCATTTTTGGGGGGGGGGGGATTACTGGAGGTGCAATATGTCATCTATACAACTGGTGAAGGGACGACAAAGGGTTGTGACTACTGCTCAATGCAGAGATAGAGGACGTTGAAGAGATACAGATGAGAAGAAACATCATATGGCCTCAGGAAAAACACTCTGAGGGGTTAACACAACATAAAAGGTGAAAGCAGACTTCCAAGAGGACATAATTCCCATGACAAACAAATATGAAGTATCAATGTCACAGAATTTCCCTGGGACTCTTAATGGAGGCTTAGCATGAAAGGAGGCCTAACTACCTCCCCCCACCAACTACGCAGGATTGACAAAACAGCGCAGTGGGGAGGGAGATACGTACTGGGCGAATGTCTGCTGAGCTCCAGCTCTGGTCTCTCCAGGCTGCTCTGAAAGTCAGGAGGCAGCAGGGAAGCCACTCCCTCAGGATGGATCATCTCGTCCTCCGACTCAGCTGAAGCTTCTGCAAAGTACAGATTGGGTCGGGGCAGGGAGGGAGTGAAGGGCTAAGCATGTGGGAATATGTAGAGGAATGAAGGAGATCAGGCAAAGTCGCGGGACACAGAGTATATACTAAAAAGAGCAATGTACATAGAGAAAAACTCCCTGGGATTAAGATCTACCTCATTTAAAGGGTAGCTTAATTTACTTAGAACTCTTCCTGCTGGCAGGAATCCTCTTCTAACAGAGAGTTAAACTGTTTTCTTCCCTGACAAGAGGTAAATAAACAACTCACCTGGCCTAACTACCAAAGCAAGTTAAGTAGCAGTTTCAGCCTTATTCCTGAAATTGCCTAGTTAAACAGGCCTATCTACTCAGTGACAGGAGTAAGAATGAAAAATTCCTTGACAGTCTGGGATTACCTTCAAGTTCTGCAGCTTCTCGGGCTTCACGTTCCAGACGCTGCCTAAGTAGCTCCTGCTGCTTTTCCAGATACTGCTTTATGAAACTGTTCTGGCTCATTTCCTCGCCAATCTGTGTAGAAGACATGGAAAAAATAAAAGTTGAGGAAAGCAAACCAGGGAAACGGAAGGAAGAAAATTCTTTGGAGCAAAGGCTTCCTCCTTATATTTGAGCCCAAGAAAGATAATCAAAATGTTGGAAGGTCCTCTTCTAAACTACTCTTGTTGAGGACCAAAATAAAGAATCTCATGATTCATAAAAGATGACAAAAAGAGGAACTGCACATAATTTCTTATTCTAAATATTCTGATCCCAACCAGCAATGCCCAAGTAACTTAAAATCAAAATTCCCATAAAATTATGCCTTTTAATCTAAAAATTTAAAGTATTATCTAAATTTTCCTTCTTGTAGTAACAAGAACTGAAAAAATACTAGTTCATACTAGTTCATTTTTTTGTTGCTCCTTTCCAGGAATCATTTTGTCAAGTATTTCCAAAATTCAAATACAGTACTTAGATGAAACCAAAAGATTAAGAAAAGGGATGTCTGTTCAACATTTAGACAGAGTTTTAACTCCATTTTCTTTGGGTGGGAAGAAATGGTAATATTATACTTAAACTCCAGGAGTTTAATCTCTTCCCATTTCTTCCTGCAACGCAGACTCCCACAGCACTCTTCCGTCCTTCAGTTTTCTCTTTGCAAGCCCTCCTCCCAGAACCTTCTTGCCTAGCAAGTCCTACTAGCACTCCAAAAAAAGGGAAAAAATCTGAGTAAATACTATTTATGGTTTTAGTTATCTTTCCTAAGCATGGTAAATGCTTATTTTCACCTAAAAGAGAGATGAGTCTCCTCTTGGTATTCAATGGGCACTGATGAAGAGTGAGTTGCATGTATTAGAGAGCATATGCATTTGCTAGAAAAAATCCTAGGTTAATGAAAGCAAAGCTTCAAAGACTAAAATGCAATGAATAAAAGGAATATAATCACAAACTGATTAACTTATGTAGTTTCTTAAGCTTATACTTAACTAAACATCTATAAACCGACTAAACTATGATATAGCTTAATGAAGTGGTAACCAGGGAATAGGAAGGCTCTCTTGTTTTTCCACAGTATCTTGGGACTTCATCTAGTACCAGAGCTGCACAACACTGCACTAACGAAGACCTGGATGTTTTCCTTTATGTATGTAACATACTATAATGAGGGGATTTCAAGAGCTAAAAAAATCTTATGAGATCAAAAAGTCTAAAAACCTTATTTTTTTAAACTGTGGAATGACTTCATCTAAAGAAATCTTATGCTGAAACTCAATATATAAAAAGAGATAAAAGTAGATCTAATTTAGTTAAGAGGGGAGTGTGAACCCCTGCTCACTTGGGAAGAAGGTTATCTTCCCCAGGAAGCCCCCAAAAGCAGCTCTACAAAACCAAAGTCAAGTAATTATAAAACCATGGACTGGGGCGCCTGGGTGGCTCAGTGGGTTAAGCCTCTGCCTTTGACTCAGGTCATGATCTCAGGGTCCTGGGATTGAGCCCCGCATCAGCAGGGAGCCTGCTCCTCCCCACCCCCGCCTCTCTGTCTGCCTCTCTGCATACTTGGGATCTCTGTCTGTCAAATAAATAAATAAAATCTTTAAAAACAACAACAACAAAATAAATCCATGGATTTAGTCCAAACTTTTCTCATAGTATACGTAGGAACTTAGGAATCCAGAGCCTCCACAGGTTAAGTTTCTTGCTCTAAGTAACAGAGGAATTAATGATATTTAGGAAGAAAAGCATAGTCAGCATTAACATTAGAGGTGGTGGATAATTTCCAAAAGATTGAATTCTTCGAAAATCTATGTGAACACAAGAATTCTTACAAGTATTTTCTTCCACTGCCCTACTGACTGTCTACTTCATTTCTACATTAGAAGACATCAACTATTTTTCCCAAATCAACGGCAAATAAATGACTTCAGATTCTTGTACTATACTCAATCAGCTGGAGCCACATCTTTCTGCACATACAACTTCAAGCATCAGTAATTAAGTAATAGCTTTCCTAATTCAGTTCTTGAATTCTTTATTAGAATTCAGCTGTCCTGGTATGAGGGAATTTTCAACCCAGGAACTTAGGAAAATACTGGTGTGGATGTAAGTACCAAGTATACGTCATTATGTCCTTCTATATGTCTGTGTATCCAAAGAGCCCACCTTATCTAATAAACCTTTTTTCTTACCTGGGAATTTGGCTGGAATGCAGCATGGGGTGTTGAGTGTTTCTGTAAATTTTCTAGCATTAGAGCCTGGTACAGAGAAGGGCAAAAGTCAGAATCTAAGGGAATAAACCCCAGCCCTCCCCAATCTCTTCATTGAATGCAATGACTAACCATATACACTTAACCTGTACTCCTTTTCCAGGGACATAAAGCCCTTTACTAATTCTCTTTCATTTTCAGAACACCCTTAAAGGTAGCCATGGTTACTGCTCCCAAAAGTACAAATGTAAAATGCAGGCACACGGAGAAAATCATTGACTTGGCTATGTAATAAAATCAGTGACAATGACAGAACCCGTACTACACTCCCTATTATCTTCTGCACTTCTGACTAATGCCCCTTCTAAATCTGGCCATTCAGGTAAAATGACTTCAAATACTCCTCAGCTTCAAATACAGGAAACCAACATGGGGCTGCTGGTTGTGGTCTGATTGAATTACTTGGTCAGTTACCCGGGACTAGATCTACTTGAATGAACTTGTATTGCTTCCAACAGAGTGGCACTTAGATTTACCAACTATATAAAAATTTCAAAAAGGAGGCTACAGAACAAAAACACCACAGACTCTAAACTATGGCTGACCCAATCCACACACAAAATCGTCAGCTTCTGTAGAGGAAACGGTCTGTCAATTTAACCCTTGAGCCAACCCAGCCCTAATCTGCACTGCAGGCCATGTATCCTAATTAACCCCAGTTAAAACCAAGACATCCTCATCTTCCCTCCGTTTACACCAAATCTATACACACAAATCCACCTACTTCATGACGATCCCACCCGAAACTACTCAAATCGATTCAAAACCCCCAACATATACCAACCTGCCCCACCTCTCTCACCAATATTCACCAAACTCTTATCCGCGCAAATTGCTTCTGGATGTCCTATAAATTATACACCCCTCTATAACCGAGTCCCTTCAAATTAAGGTTTCTCTTCATCTCACCTACTAATCTAATCAGGTAGACATTTTACTCTATCCCAATCCTATTTTTCCGGACACCAACACCGACACCAACCCCATCAACCCCTCCGCCCAACTATACCCCTAACTCCGACCCAGCCCAATTCGCCCCCCTCAGGCCAGCAACGCTGGTGGTAGTAGTGGGATTTAACTCCTTCTGCAGCGCATGCGCCGAAACCACAGACACAAACAAGGAGGGGGTGGGGGAAGGAGGAAGGAGCTTAAGACACTCCGGGAGAGTAGCGCGCACCCTCCCATTTTGGGCTCGCGCCGCTGCCGTTAAGGCGGGAACCGGCGCTATCTCTATTCCAGCGCGAGCCTCACCAACCACCGTGCGCGCGGATCCGGAGGCTCGCGCTGGCGGCCTGAGCTCGCTCGCGCGGAGCCCGGACACTGCGCCTGCGCCGCGGCAGAGACTCGTCTCTACCGGGTCCGCTCCCCTCCGACACCCCGGCAACGCCGACTTCTCACCCCTTTGAGCCGCTTAACCAGGGCACTCTTCTGCCCGCTCTTCGCTAGGCCTCGCTGCTCCAGTGCGGCCTTCAGGTCGGTCACCCGCAGCGCCTGAAGAGGCTTCCCGTCCAGAGTCACCTCCTCCAGCTCCGCCATCTTGCGTGAGGTACTCGGGTCCGTCCCGACGGCTTCGGGCATCTTCGGTAATTTCCGCCAACGCCCTTCGAACGTACCGAGCTGACCCCGCCCACTGCCATAGTCAACCCCTCGATTACCACTCAGAACTCCCCGGGTTCCTCCGGTACTGTTCGGGTATTTCCGTCTCCACATCGGCACCAATCAGTTCTTTCCCTCCTCCCAGCCACTTCCCCCTCCCTCCCTCTGCTTTCAGAGCTCGGTTATTTTCGTCTTACCGAGGCTGTGAATCGAATGTACTCGGAAGCCGTCGACTCTGGCATAACCAAAATCGGAGTTACTCGGCCATCTCCGAACCTAAGGCTGGGACGCTGAGGAGCTTGGGTGTTTGGGGCTGGTCCGGGACCGGAAGTGCGTGGGCTGCCGGGCTGGCCCTGTTTAGGGTTTTCAGGAAACATGGAAGCCGGGAGGACTGTTGGAGTTTAAACACTTTTGTGACGCCCTTCGGGTGCCCTGTGAGAGGAAAGGGGAGGTAAGCGGGGTAGAAGTCTCTGTCTAGGCTGGGTCAGACTTGGTGTTTGCGGGTTACGCTAGTAGGGCACACTGCCCGCTCTGCTACCGATCCCCCTGCCGCCTCCCAATCTCTAAGTCCCCGCCACTCCCATCTAAGACTACGTTGCTCTTTGGGTCCTTGGAATGCCAGGCTCCGTGGCCTCCAAAGTGGGCAAGTGGCAGCACCGTGTCTTTGGGCCCAAACTGAACTGATTCATATTCTTTGAGCTTGAGTTTGCTGTGGAGGCCATGTCGCAAGACCCGACGAAAGTTTTTTCTTACCAGAGTAAGAATAAAGTTCCTTAGGAGGAATTGCTGTGAAAAAGGCGATCTCCTTGGACTGTTTGGGTACTGGACTGATGTTGATTGCTTAGGGGTTCTTTTCTTTGTTACTACAAATACTCCCAACTTTCAGCAGAGGAAACGCAGACAGAATAGGTTATTGATAAGTAGTTTAAGGTTTTCACTGTTAGAAATTCTGACTGTGGAACTCGAAACCTATTCAAGTTAACTGACCTTCTGTTTGCATTACTGATGCAAATCAATGGCAGGTCATCACTGGGTATTTTGCATTAAACTTTGAAAATGTGCAAAGACATCAGTTGTTACACATCTACAGCAGTGTAACACTTATTAGACTCCTAAGCCACCAAACCGACTAGACTCTTTTCAGTCTTGAATAAACGTGGCTTCTGTTTTTTCTTACTGTGTTAATCTTCTTTTGGGTGAGGCACCCTCACTCTGCTCTTTTTTGTCGTGCTTTACTGGAAATATAAGGAAGAAATGGATGTTAGGAAGTTCTGGGCATAATTCAGAGGATGTATGCACATTACAAAGAAGGCTCTTTCACCATATGTGACTTTTTTTTTCTATTCTCACCATTGATAGCTCTGGATTTTTAGCATCTATGCTCAGACCATCTGCATGTACTAGATTTTAAAATGTGTACCTTTTTGCATCTTAAGGAAGGTGAGATGCACCAACATTAATGTTTTTTTCTTCACTCACCCTGGAACACAGAAGTAGGCCAGGGAGAATGAGCAAGAAATATGTTGGTTATTTTTAGGTTTCTTATAAGAATAATGGAGCGAAGAATGGGTCGGGGAGGGTGATGGGTCTGAAAAAGAGGGAGGTTGGCAAGTATGAAATGAAGTTTTTCTTGAGTGACTTCTCTGAGGTAATCGGATAATAACCTATATGAATTACCCTTTTGTTTTCCTGTAAGCTGAATTGTTGAAAAGTAATTTTATCTGTAGATGCTGTTTGTGTTAAGATTCCTTGTTGGGAAGTTGTATTTTGGTTACTCTAGAGAGTATATAACAGTGCTTTTATGTTTCAGGATGCCACTGGAATCATCTTCCTCTTCAATACCGCTATCCCTCCCTTCTCCCCTACCCCCAGTACCAGACGGTATTACTAACTCTTCCCCTCCCCCAATGTCTTACATCACTTCCCAGGAGATGAAGTGTCTTCTTCACTGGTTTGCCAGTTGGTCAGGTCCACAGCGTGAACGTTTCCTACAGGACCTGGTAGCTAAGGCAGTGCCAGGAAAATTACAGCCACTGCTGGAAGGGCTGGAGCAGCTTAGTGTGTCTGGAGCAAACCGACCACCTTGTATCTTTGAGTGCCAGCTACGACTTTGGGATCAGTGGTTTCGAGGTTGGGCTGAGCAGGAGCGCAATGAATTTGTCAGGCAGCTAGAGGTCAGTGAGCCAGACTTCGTGGCAAAGTTTTACCAGGCAGTGGCTGCTACAGCTGGTAAAGACTGATGGGCATTAAAGTCAAAGAAGATACTCACAGCTGATGGAGCTGCAGCTTCACTGCGAGATCTTCAAATGTGTCACTTAAAGGCCTAGGAATGGTATCCTGATCCGCTGACTGAACTTGTTGATCAGCACAGGCTTGATTATTTCTTTGGGGGATGAAGGGGCAGAGGGAGAGGGAGAGAGAGAATCTTAAGCAGGCTCCAGGCTCAGCACGGAGCCCAACACGAGGCTCGATCTCACAGCCCCGAGATGTGACCTGAGCCCAAATCAAGAATTGGACGCTTAACTGACTGAGCCACCCAGGCGCCCCAAGGCTTGCTTATTCAATGTTAACAGCCTATCAGCTGGACTGCTCGTATGAATGTTTTCCATCTAAGTCAATCCAGATCAGCAGTCTGCCTCCTGGCTTGTTCCTTTCTACATGTCACACCCTCAAGAATTCCATGGCTTCTTTTGCAAGTATAAGCAGAAGGAACCTACACATTGTAACTCAAATGTATGGCTGGCCCATGGGGCTATAAAGTACAGCCTTCCTATTCCAGAAACAGGGAGAAGGACTATTTAAAAAAGGTCATGTTTTTGTAGATTAACTGGATTCACATGGCTGGTTTCACTGTCCTTATCAGATTCTGGCATAATTATGTTGACATCCCAACTATTAGCTTTCTTAGTGATAATTTTGTAAGATTATGGAAAAATCAGGAGAGGGAGATAATTCGTTACTCCTTTCTCACACTGATGTTTATCTGAATCTAAATAACAATGACTTTTCCTAAAGCATATACGATATTCTTGGAGCTGGTAACAGATTCCTATTCTGTAAGTTTGCTTGTGATACGAAAATAAGTGACACTCTTCATAGGTTGAAGGGTTTATTTTTTGTATCAAAATAAAGAATGAATCTTCAGAACCATGTCTCTCGCTTTTTTTTTTTCATTGCGAGGCTAGTATAGAGGTGATACCTAAAGAAAGAGGCATTTTGAGAAAAGTAGAACTGAGGTGTAGACTTGCCATCCAGTTGTCTTCCAAGAAATAATCTTCCATATCTATCCTGTTATGCTCTGGGTAACATCACACCTCCCTCATTCTTGTAACTGGGCACCTTGTGTCTTGGAGCTCTGGTGAATGGTGAGGGCCAGATGGTGCCACCAGAAGAGTAGCTCGTTTCTGATAGGCCATGGTTCCCAGTGCACCCACCAGGATAAGCAGTGTTAGGCAGAGTCCTGTGGACAGTGCTAGATGGGTCACAGAGGGTTTATGGTCCAAAGTAACCAGCAACCTAGGAACACAGAAGTAACGTTTGGCTTGGAATAATGCCTAGGCATACAGGTGAAGGACTTCACCTTTATCCTAATACACAGAGCTCATGAAACCCTGCCTCTTCCAATCAGTAAGCTACACAGGAAGTCAGGAATATAGAACTGAAAGTAGGAAAAAGACCAAGGTCTGAGCCTCCCAGCAACTTAAGTTGTTGGAAGGAGACCTAACTCAGCAGTGAGGGGAAGTTTAAGGGAAGAATTAGACTATGGTTGGGTAACTGGACATGGTGCCTCATTAGTACTTAAGGGAGGAAGAGGACTAGGATCCCTATGTCCTTGAGATGGAGAAGTCCATGATTGTGGAGGGAAAGGTGTCCCATAGTGACAGAACTGAGGTGATCACATTAGTTGTCTTCCGAAATAACCCTAAGACTACATATGAGTGAAAGCTTAATGCAATTTCCAACATCTGGACTCCAGAAATTTGAAAGAAAACTACTGGGGATATTCTCTTACTTGTGTCCCGTGGTAAAGCTGGCTCCTCCATAATGTACTTCTAGGGGCTTCTGCTGGAGAGTCAGGGTCAGGTCCCTGTGCAGCATACCAACCGAAGGCCCTTGGCAGTCAGGGGACTTGCCCATGTACACATTGAACACCAGACTGGTGGTAATGGAGGGGCTGTGGAAATAGCACCTATAGGGACATTTGGATCTCTTAAGGGAGGAGGAATCCCTGGAAGAGTATATCTCCTGAAGCAGGTGCAGGCTTAGGAGTGGGACAAAGTCTTCAGAGGAGTGTTGTGAAGTAACCCACTTAAGCCGTTCCCATGGCCCACTGTATAAATCCTCAGCCTGAACTGTTCCTTTACCTGCTGGTGCCGCCTCTGCTCACCAGAGCCTGGAGTACTGCTTCGGTCAGCCCGTCCAGCTCTTCCTTCCCCACTGAGGGGCCTGGGGGCCCAGCTAATTGTAAAGACAGCTGGAATAACAGGTCTTGAGGCGGAAGACTCACAGGTGGGGAAGTAACAGCACCGTTACCTTTGAAAGTTTGACAAAGCCGACCCCGGGGACAGAAGAGAAGACCGGAGTACCCCGGTATCTGCAAGGAAATACATAGCAGGATGTAGTTAGGACCTCAACCGCTTGCTCAAGCCCCTCTTCTAAGGAAAAAGTACAATCTAGATCAGGGTCATGGACTCAGTGGGCACTTAGTAAAAAATGAAAGAACATCGGAAGAGGTTGGATAGTACTGCTATATGAGCACTTTTAGACTTCCTTTTGCCAATGCACTATGTGGCTTTTTGCTTATGATACCCACCTGAATAGCCTTTCCGGGAAGGCATGGGACCCAGGCTGTCCCCTTGGCCCGCACCTCATACGCTCCTCTCTCTGTGCATTGGTGTAAGTAGCAGCGGCCCGTGAGCTCTGCTACCATCAGTTGTGGGATCTCAGACGGATGCCTGGTCTCATCCTCACGGAGCAGGTGTGAAGTGAGGTTGGCGAGGAAGCAACGACTCTGGGAATGGTAAATTTCCCCGTGGGGGTTCTCTGCCCCGGGTGGGAACCCGTTTTCCTTCTTCCAGCATTCGCTCTGAGGGGCCGGGCAGGAGGAAGAAAAGTGTTTGCCGAAATGCCTTAGAAATTGACTCCACTCCGGGCCAGCTCCATTCCTTTGCGTTCTATTCTCTAGTCATCTCACCCCATTGGCCAAGGGCTTGTACATGCGGCAGCCTTCCAGCACGGGGTCAGAGGAGCAGCTTCCCTTATCCAGATGCAGATAGTGGCAGCCCAGCCCACTGCGTGGAAGGGAGGGCAGCTGACCACTAGGATCCCCAACAGCCGTATCGCCCCCCAACCACACAGCACACCTACCTGCCAGTGCAGAAGAAGTCTGAGGAGCCAGCCCCACACGTAGTCACCAGGCCAAATTCCAGGCCAGATCCTGCTGGAGAGATAGGAAGAGAAGGGCCCTCCAAACAAAGAAGCCCCGAGTGTCCCTCAGCTCGAGCTGTGCTCACGGCTTCAGTGACATCTCAGCGGCAGAAAATCCCCCCCCAAACTCTCACTGCCGCCACGGTGCTCTGCCAGTCTCCCCTATTCTCACCCTGGCCCCATGGCAGTTCCTCTGCCGCGCTGTGATTGACTCCGTACCAGCCGGAGTCTTCGAAGGCGGCAAGAGTGATGGGATCCAGTCGAGTGCGCCGGGCACCATCAAAGGTAGCAGTCATGATAGAACCCTGGAGCAGTCGGGCCTCCCAGTGTGAAGACAGAGGGCCCTGGGGAGGAGGGAGCTGGTTGCCACCTGACCACTCCCTCCTCCTTCCAGCACCACCGGGCATCCTGTTCCCACCTCTTCTTCCAAGGGAACCCCTGGCGAAGCCCCTGGCACTCCCAAGTGTCTGGCCAAGCTGTGGCTAACAGCTGGGGTGGTAAGAAGCAGTTGTCCCCACTCATCTCTCCTTGTCACTTGTTGCCTTGTAGAACAGTTCTCTCTAACTGAGCACAGAAGAGGAAGAAGGCAATATGAGGCAAGGAATGCTTAGGAAGAGGGGAGCAGAACTGGAAGGGAGGCGTTGGTGGGGGGCTAGTGATCCCCTCTTGTTGACATCGTGGGAAAGCTTGCCCTAATTCCTCCCATTTACCGCTGGGTCCTGAGGGACAATCCCGCCACTTCTTGAAGAGCTGTCCTGAGAAACCCAGAGCATGGAGCAATTCATGGAGTGTGACCTGAGGACAAATGACCGCAGGATGAGGGGGACCGGGAACGGAGCAGGTTGACCTGCCACTGGATAGTTCCTCTGCCCAGTCAGCTCTTCCTAGAGTTGAGGCACCTTCTCCATCCTTAATAGATTCTTTCATTCCGTGGGAAGCTGAGTGACCTGCCCCCCCCCCCCCCCAACCTGTTTGCTCCTTCCTACTCATCGTGCAGCAGTCACCATGACAATGTCACTATAGCTGAGGCTGGGGCTGGAGAGATGCTGGGCACAGTAGATGATGGTACCAGCAAGGGGTCTGTCTTCCGAGTCCAGCTGGCAGCAGGCAGAGTAGGCTATGACAGAGGGCTGTGGATGGGCCAGGACAAGGTCAGAGGTGGAAAGCAGGGAAGTGAGGGAACACAGAAGCAATCTTCCTGAAAATGGACACCCAGGGAACTCAGCAGGGATAGCTCCAGGGGATGGCTTTGAAGGGGCTTAGCTCCCACCCAAACTTCATCAACATGACTGAGTCACCGCAAATAATCACAATAAAAACTGCCTTTGTCCTCCCTCCCCCTTCCCATGATATTTAAAATTAAGAGAGGCAGAAAAAGGAAAAGGATTTGATTTGGGTCTCACCTCTCCATGGCACTTGGAAGTGTGGGCCACCCACACATACAAGAGAAAATCCGTGTCTTGAACCCCGGGCCCATCTGGCTGGACCAGTTGTGGGGGACCGTGCTCGGGCCACAATGCGTAACCATGGAGATGGGCATCTGGGATCTGTCCAGAAGTGAAATGTCGCATCTAGCTTAGCAGATGAGGACAGCAGGAGACTGGGAGTGAGGAGCAGGCAGTCTTTATCAGAATAGGGACTCCTGCCATCCCTCCCACCCCCAGGTCTCTGACTTGATAAACTGCCAGGGGGAGAAGGGGCTCAGGAATCTACATTTGTTAGGAAGCACATTAAGTAATTTTGATGTTAATCCTGGAAGTCTAGGCAGGCTAGAGATCTTCAGATTCCCAAATCTGAGAAATTGCTCTCACCTTTGCCCCTAGGCAACTCTCTCCTTTGTACCCTGGGTTCAAGAGGCTGCACCTGCCAAGCGTGAGTATCTGTAGGTGAGCTGGAGCCATCTTTGGGTACCCTGAAGAGGTCGTATATACATTCTCGACAACAGGAACTCACCTGTGGTAGTTTGGGGTGTCTGGGTCCCCCCAGACAGCATGGCAGTACTGTGCGGGGTTTCGACTCAGAAGTAGAGGGCCTTGCACTGGAGGGACTTAAAAAGATGAATGGTCAGTTTCACCTCAACATCTTAGAGTTCCTTTTCTCTGGTCGTCTTCCTCCCTGGCCCTCTGCTCCTCAGCCCTCCCTGTTGCCTCCCCACTCACCTGTGAGCATCCCCTGGAGTTGCTGAGCAGCCTGTCTAGCTGCAGCCAGGGCCAGGGCTCGTGGTCCCCCTCTCATTCCGGCTCCCTCCGGCTCCCAGGCTCCATCTGATACAGGGTCTCTGACAGAGTAGGTTTGAATTCGCAGGGGCTGAGGCTCACGGGAGCCAGGCAGGGCGAGGGCGGAAGAGCGGAAGTTGAGTGCAGGTTGGGAGAGATGAGGCCTGAGAAGGGTCACAGACTTCTGCGTCTCATCATGTAGGCATCTGCTCACAGCTGTCCCCACCAGCAGCAGCAGCAGGAACATTTTGCAAGTGTTTCTTCTTTACCTGGGCAGGATCCTGTCTTCTTTCTGCTCCTCTCTTCCCTACCTCACTGACTTCCTGCTTCCCCCTCTCTACTATCTCTCTCCATACCCCTCTGCACCTCTCTCACTTAGCTTTTCAAGATTTGAGTGTGTTGTTGACGAAGTCCACATCCACAGTTCCCACCAGGAGGTTGGATGTGAACAAGGCCCAAAGCTGCCACCCCCAGGGGGTGCTAGCGGTGGGGAGTGGGGTGTGTGTGTGTGTGTGTGTGTGTGTGTGATGGCGGGGGGTGGGGAAGGCAGTGTTATTACTTAAGGCCTCAGCTGATCTTTCCAGGGAGGAGCCTGCCTCATTCAGGAATCTCTCATCCTAGTTGCCCTCCTTCTGAGTAGATAACCTTGGAACCATCCCAGAACTACAAAATCATTGTAACGGTGTTCTTGGGGACACTCTGTGCTTCATAGATGCCTACTTATCTTATTGGAGATGGGCAAACGAGGCTTCTGCACATCCCTGGCCCTGCTCTCAGAGCTGGGTGGACTCTAAACTGCGAGGCTTTCAGGCACCTCTCCCATCTATGTAGGGCACTTAGTAGGTGCTCAGGAGATACACTTTGGCTGACTGACCCCTCCTAGGAAAAGCTGTCGTGGTAACTCCATGAGGCTTCACAGAGCCACACATGGGCATACTGGAAGGGAAAGTCACCTCTTAAAATGGACGTGAATAGAATGTGCTCAAGGATGTTCTCACCGAGCTCTTGGAACTCCCTGTTTTCTCTGTTCATGCTGTGTTTTCACATTCTGTTTCCCCTGTCTGGATACACTCCTCCTTCCTTGCCCACCTGGCCAATTCCTACCTTCCCTATAATTACACTGGGAAATCTTTGGTGCTTAACACCTTCTGCCCAAATTCCACACTTAGAGGGGGAAGGGAGCCCACTTCACAGGAGGGGCATCTCATCCCCTCTCTTGCAATGATCACTGGCTTAGCGGCTCTCCCTTCCTTCCAGTCCCTCACTCCTTCCAGGTAAGCCTGCTTCCTGGCTGGCTTGGTAGCTGCAGTGCTCAGCATTGTCCCCAGGGCCTAGTCATCAGTTTGTGGATGAAGGAACAGAACCTAACCCCATTGCTTAACTTTTGAAGAAACAGGTCAGGGGTGAAATGACGTAAAGCAACACAGCTAATTAGTTACAGACAAGACAAGAGTTTACAGGAAAGCTGCTGACTTGCCAGGGAGGCTGGATTTTATACTTGGCCATTACCAGACCCGTGGCTGGAACGACCAGTTACAAGGGAGGCAGCCAGATGCTGGAGCCAAACCAACTCAGTCGCTTTCCACCTAGGTGACTTTGGCCCAATGCCTCCAGGCTTCCATTTGCAAAAGGGGGATGACTGCATGTCTCTGGCAAGGTTGCTTTGAGGAGGAAGCAAAGACTTCTTCAGGGGCATTTGGGTGGCTGAGTAGGTTAAGTGTCAGGGTCGTGAGTTCAAGCCCCACATGGGGCTCCACGCTGGGCATGGAGCCTACTTAAAAAAAAAAAAAGATTTGTAAGGTGCTGAGAACAGCCTCCAGCTCATGTTCAATACCAAGTCACATCAGCAGTTCATATTCTATTCTTTCAACTCAGTGGAGAATGGCTCTGTTTTTCTTGACATGTGTACCAGTCTTTAGAGGATTCCCGTTTTTTTTCTAAGGCAAACCTTTTCCTCCACATATCACACGCCCTCCTTTTCCTGGCTTGACGGGCAGATTGGCCCAAGGGGGTCAAGGTCTGCGGGGCTCTCCTCGGGTCCCCCCACGCCGCCCCACCCCGCTGCTGTCACTCCTAGTACTTTGCTGCCCCCTTGTGGCTGCATCGAGGAGGGTGCGCCCCCGCTAGGGCGGGAGTTCAGAACTTCACACATGCCTGCAGAAATTCATACCTTCCAGCAGCAATGGCACCAGAAACACCTTGTGTTTCTTCTGCTGGAATACCTCTTTCCTGCTTCTGCCTGGCAAATTCGTCCTAGTCTTTCCAGATCCAGCTGAGAGCGTCTCCACCTGCTGAGATTTTTTTCTTACCCACCCCACCACGGGGAGGGGGGGGGGCGGGCGGGGAGGTGGTTTGCCTCGTCCCTGTCCTCCAATACCAGTTCTCACACATCTTTCAAGTAGGACTATTACATTCTCCTGACATTTATTTTTGTGCTTATTCGCCTGCTAGACTGTGGGCAGGGGCTGAGTCTGATTTGCCTGTGCCTCTTTGAAGAGGTGTTAAGTAGGCACAGAGGGATAACGGAGGTGGGAAGGTGGCTGGGAATAAAGAGGAGGTAAGGAGAGAGGGTGAGAATAGCAGTTATTTGAGCACACCCTTTGTGCCCAGATGTCTTGCAAGTGCTTTAGAATCATGTATTCTTTTTGGCAACCTTCCAGGGTGGGAATGATTATAATTACCCCCAATTTTACAACCGAAGCACAGCAAAATTAGACAGTGTGGGTCAGTGGTGAATGTGGGGTTTAAGCCACCATGCTAAGTATTCTCAAGTGCACAGCGTGGAGATTAAAAGTAAGATCGATTGATCAGAGAAGCAGGTTGAGAAAGAGGGGGAGCGAGGAGAACAGGTGGAGACAGGAGGGAAGAAGGGTAAGGAGAGGATGAGTTATGGCAGAGGGTGGGGCAGACCACAGAGCAGAAGGTGAAGAGGACAGGAAGGGACAAGTTGAGAGGAGGAAATCAGGGACAGGGAGGGAAGGTGTTAAGGAGGAAGGGGAGGAGGTAGAGGCCAGCTAGGATGAGGAGAGGGGGTGGGAGAGGATGGGGACGAGCAGAGCAAGTCTTGGTGACGTCATGGTCCGTGCGGATGCTCCATCTGGCCTACTGACCTCTCAGTTCCTTTGCTGGCCCATCTCCAGCATTCTCTGTTCCACTTCGGCAAGCCACTCCCGGGAGCCTTATCATCACCAGAAACTGTAGCACCTATGAAATAACTGAATCAAACATCACCCACTCTGATATGATCTCCTTTCCTTACCGTTGGTTTGCTCAAGTGGGCTTACTGCCGCTCTTCTAGGGCTCATGGAAGAACCGCTGGCCCTTCCTGTCTTTTCATCTTCACCTCCAGGCTCATCACCAAATTCCTCCTTTGAAAGGGATTTCCTTCACTGTCCGTCCTGTGCCTCCTAGCCCCCAACGTTTGTCTTCTCTACACTGGCCCCCAACAGCTAAGGACCACTGAAGGCAATCACCCCAGAGGACAGCCTGAGGTCATGCCATTGGCATCCTTGACTTCAGTGGGGCGCTCTCAAGTCAGAGATCTCAGTCCTCTTCCCTCACAGCACCTGGGGTCTTGCTCCTACGAGCCTCTGCTCCGTCCCTAGCACTGAGCTCCTCAGTCCCGGTAAAGACAGAGCCACTGGACAGAACAGGCGAAGGTGCTGCCTGCTTTGTCCTCCATGTGCTTGTGTCTATGGCGGCTGCTGTCCCTTCTTTCTCCCCAGAGGACAGGAAATATCCTCATCCTTTGGGAGGTGGTTCATCCCTCCCATGCTCTGGATTCCTTCAGAGGGAGATGTGGCTTCAGCCCCTCTCTGACTTGGTCTCTTCCCCAGTCCATCAGTGACCAGGAAGGGCCTGCCTGGGGCTTTGGCATGCATTTCTCTGTCTGCTGGGAACCCCTGCCCTTTGCCTGTCTGACTCCTCACCTTGCAGATGTCTGTGTGTTACTTCCTCAAAGAAGCCTTGCCTGACCTTCACCTTTCAGTCAGGTGCCCTTGTTAACATCCATCCCAGTCACCCTTCGCTTTTGCCACATACCCCTGCCCATTTAGAATAATCAGTTTATTTGTGGTGTTGTTGTGTCTGTCCCCTTCATGGATCTGTAACGGGGCAGGAACTGCTCTCCTCCTTTATCCTGTAGCTTCTATAACAAGCGAAGTGTCCAGCCTGAAGTAGGTGTTATAAGTTTTTTTTTTTTAAAGAATCTTTTTTTTTTAAGATTTTTATTTATTTATTTGACAGACAGAGAGAGATCACAAGTAGGCAGAGAGGCAGGCAGAGAGAGGAGGAAGCAGGCTCCCTGCCGAGCAGAGAGCCCGATGTGGGGCTCAATCCCAGGACCCTGGGATCATGACCTGAGCCGAAGGCAGAGGCTTTAACCCACTGAGCCACCCAGGCGCCCCATAAGTTTTTTTTTTTTAAGATTATTTATTTATTTGAGAGAGAGAGAGAGAGCATGAGGAGGGGAGGGGTGAAGGGAGAAGCAGACTCCTCCCTGAGCAAGGAGCCCAATGCGGGGCTCAATCCCAGGACTCCAGGATCATGGCCTGAGCTGAAGGCAGTCGCTTAATCAACTGAGCCACACAGGCGCCCCTATAAGTACTTTTTGAGCAAATGAATACATGAATGGGCGTGGTGAAGAGACAGGAGGGATGTGAGTGGGGAGGGATGGTGGGGATGTAAGGTAGAAGGTGAGGAGAGGAGATGGGCAGTGCGGGGACAGGATGGTAATGAGGATGGGCGTGCAGAGGTGAGGTTAGGGATGGAGGGGAAAAGCGGGGAGGGAGACCAGGCAGAGGCATCTCTGTGCTGGGCCTGAGTGAGGCTTCCAGACCCTGAGTGGCTTCCCAGGAGCTCTTGTCCCTTGGCCATGCTGCTTGAGAGGTTTGAAGGCCCAGCCCGTAGGCGGGGTTAGACTTTATCTTGGGGCGCAGCCCTAACCTCAGATGGTGACAGAGCGGGAGCGAGCCGGGGTTTTGCAAACCGTCCCGATTGCAGCAGGCCAGCCAGCTCGCTCTGGACGGCGGGTGGGGCCTGGGCTTATCTCCCAAGCGCAGCCCTAACCTCAGATGGTGACAAAGCGGGAGCGAGCAGGCGTTTTGCAAACCGTCCCGATTGCAGCAGGGTGGGATGACCTGGCCAGGGCCAGCAGTGCTAGGTGTTGGGGGCAACATAGGCTTGGACAAGTTGGGGGCCTCGGAGGAAGTCTGGCTCGTAGGAGCCATTCTGTGTGTGGCTTGCCTCTACCTACCTCAGATCTCTGTTTCTAAAACCAAAGGGAAGGTCGCAGGTCTGTAGGTGGGGCTCTCCCTGTTAGGAAGCCTGCCAGTTCCCAAGTCCTAGGACCCCTCTGCTCTTCCGGAAGTCAGAATTGGTGGCCAGTGGCAGTCATTTTCCTCTAAGAACACCGACCACGTCTCCAGCGGGGTAGCCTCCTGTGCCATTGAAGGTTTTCCAGAACCAGACCTGCTTACAGTTGCACTGACAGGGGCCAGTCAGAAGTCCTGTCCAAGCTAGACCATTCCCATTTAGGAGTAGCACAGGCTGAAAGGGGAGGTGTGCTTGCTGGGGCCTGGCGAGGGTGACAGGAAGTGACTGGCCTGTCGGAGAGGAGGCACACAGGCCCTCAGCCAGCCCTGGCTATCGCTGCTTCAGCATCTCCTATACAGCCCCCTGCATCCCATAGCCCCCTCCCTGGCTGGCGCAGGTTAGGGGTGGAGGCGAAGAGGCCCCTTTCCACCCCCACAACCCCAACCGGGATCTTGCAACACTGGGATGGGGGCCCTGGGGGCCCAGGCGTGTGGCAATCTGTGGGGGGTGGGGTGGGAGGTGTGCACCGAGCAGGGGAGCGGCTTTCACAAGCAGCCACTGCAGGACTGACCTTGGCTGGCTCACCTTGGGGCAGCTTCCTCTCTTCCCAGTATCACCAAACAGACTTCCTTCTCCTCCGCCGTTTCCCCCAGGCCTGAGATCCTGACTTTCAGTTCAGCATTCTCATCTGGGTTCCAGGCTCAGCTCATGAGGAAAAACTGGGCCTGAGCCCACTGGAGAGTCTAAAGCAATGGGAAAGCATGTGTATGCTGTTTGGATCTTCATTTGTTGGTTTCTTAAAGTCACCGTGTCCCGAGGACTCGTGCTTTGGGGCTCCTCCTTTCTGCCTCTTCTTTCTCTACAGCAGCTCGGGAGAAGGGGCTTGGGTACTGGAATCTTGCTCTCTGGTCCATATGGGCTTCTTAGAGACTGAGCTCTCCTGCAGAGGGAATGGAAATAAAGTTCTTGGCAATTCCATTCCAGATGGAGGAAGGCATTTTCTTTCTCTTCCCTTTCCTCCTCCTTTCCATTCAGCCAGCCTCCTTGGCTTCCTTTCTTTTTCTTGATCATCGGATGTTTTAGGCCTCCGCCCCAGTTTGGCACGTCTGCCTCCTCCCTGAAATTTTTTAGGTTTCAACTTCAATGTCACCTCCTCAGAGAAGCCTTCCTTGACCACCCCAGCAAAAATAACCTCCCTTCCTGCTTGTGTATTTGGTTTTCCCGAGTGGAGTAATTAATGAATTTACTGAAGGTGCTTTGTAGAGGTGTGAAGGAACAGGATTGAGGGAGAGCTGCAAGGAATCATGAAGAAACTGGCTAGTTGCCGCAGGCTCCATTACTGGTCCCAAGGCCATAAGGGTGGCATCTGTGAGAGGGGACAATGGAGGGTGCCCGTCCCCAACAGGAGAGAGCTGGGGGATAAGCACTCAACTTTATCCTCCGTGCAACATCCCGTCCCACCTGGAGCACAGCAGGATGACCAGGGGTTGAGGATCTAGAAGGGCAAAGGAAGACACCTAGTGTGCACTAGCGTGGTACCTTTTTCTTCCCGCCCATTCAGCTAAGAGCTGGATCTGTCTTGGTCACCACAGTGTTCTTGACACCCGACAAGGGCCCACAAGAGGAAAGATGTTCAACAAATACTTGTTCAATAAGTCTACTCTGGCCCACACCAGTCGAGGTCAGGTGAAAAGCCTGATTCAGAAAGTGTGACTTCAGGCTACCTGTCACCTCCCTGGGACGTGATATGCCAGAGATTTGGGGCCATGCTCGCCACCTGTGCTCATGCAGGGACCAGGTGTGCTGTTTTCTGAAGCTGGGGCCATGACTCTTCTGCAGCCCTGGCACCAGGCCCCCGCCCCAAGGAGCCACAGGGTGGTGGGGGGCTGGGAGGAGACCCAGTTCCGAATAGTGGGAAAGCAGCTCCGGGCTGATGCTGAAGTAACCGAAGGTCCCTTACCCAGAACCTTGAAAATAAGTCAAGGGGCAGTGGTCTTGAGCTGAGAGGAGGAAATCCGGAGGTTGAGTCACTTACCCTGTTCTGTACAAACCCCCCTTATGCAACCCCATTCCCCTGGGCTAGAAGCAAGGTGCAGGATTCTCCCAGGCATCTGTGGAGACGGGCACCTCCCCCTATGAACTCAGGACGCCCACTGGTGAGGGAATAAACCATCCAGCGAGGTTCGAATCTATCTACCCAGACCAGATTTGGGACAGTAGGCTCCAGGGACAGGTGGAGGAGAGAGTGTCTGACGGACACAGAGGCAAAGGAAGGAGAGGGGCTGAGTCCTAGGTGAGGCAGGCATGGTGCACACAGGTGCCCAACCCATAGGAAGTCTTTGTCGCTAGGGGTGTGGAAATGGGGGGAAGGGTGGGAGAGAGAGAGGAGACTGAGAGGATCCTGCCTTTCCCCTCACAGAAAGTTATTCCTTGACCTCCAACTTGGGCTTTCTCAGCAGGGGCCTACATAACATTGGTGGTCTGGGAGAGACTCTGGCCCGCACTGTGTCTTGTGTTACTTGCTGAATGGGACTGGCAGGCCCACCCCGTGCAGTGTGCCTCTGTGGGGAGGGCGTGAGCATGGCCTAGAGAAGGTGCCCTGTACTGACACAGCAAAGGGACAGAGAGAGAGAGTCAGGAGAATGTCTCTTATCCCCTCTGGCCCTCAGCCGCTTTATCTGTAAGATGTGGCTCTCACTATCTTGCTCGTCTGAGGCCAAAGCCCACCAGACGATCTCTTGAGGTCTCCTCCAGCACCTCCGGAGATCCGTGATTTTTTTGGAGCTATTTTTGGCGCTGCCTTTAAGCAATTGTGTGACTCTGGCTAAGCACCCACAACCTCCTCCTCCCCACCCAAGGCCTCAGTTTCCTCACCTGCAAAGTGAGAAGTTTAGATGAGATCCTAAGGTCCTTTCAGTTCTAGCAAAACGGAATAATAATGACTGTTCATCTTACCATGGGCCAGGCCATGTTTGTCTATGAATACAACAAAACTGTGAGGTGGGAATTAATGCTGCCTCCCTCTATGGTGCAGGTGGGGAAACTGAGGCACACAGAGAGGTAACTGGTTCGCATTGCACAGCTAGCAAAAACAGGAGGGAGATTGAGATAGATGCCCTTGGGCTAGACTTCTATGAAAGAGAATACGCTTCACATGAGGGGGTTTCACTGGCACAGTGGATTATTTTCCTCATTATCAACTTTCTCCTGTTCACACAGGTCTCGAGACCTTTCCCAATGGAGTCTTCCCCCAGGCATTCAGATTCTAGTGCTATGGGGAACCTGAGTCCCAGGGAGTGAGGGACAATGAGGGAGCGGGTGGGAGCCACGGGGTGGGGGGATGTCAGGCTAGTGGGCTCAAGTTGTGGAACCAGAGAGAAGTGGTCGAGTCCCGGCTGCAGAGCTAGGGAGCCCTGAATATGGCAGAGCCATCTGGAAGCTGACAGGAGCTCCCAGACCCATATATCAAGGCGCTGGGGTCAGCAGGCCTAGGCATAAGGGACTGGGTGGCACTGGGATCTCCCCCACATGCCACAGAACTCGGTTAGGGAAGTATCCAGAGGCTGCTCCAGGCCCTGTGGGGTTGTCGGGTGGGGTGCCTTCATCATCTGGAAGGACAGAGCAGGCTGGGGTGGGGGGTGGGGGGGAGAGAGGAGCAGAGTGGCAGACACAGCCTGGCCCTGTGGTGTGCTGGGGGCAAGCTGTGGGCAGTGTATCTCTATTCTTGGATGTTCATCTGGGAATGGAACCAAGAGATATGCAGACCCAGCAACAGGCCCTCCCTGCCCTTGGAGCCCCCATGTCATATGTGCACCCCCCCTCCAATGCCCAGGCCCAGGGTGCAG
The DNA here is from genome assembly GCF_922984935.1 of Meles meles. Classification (NCBI taxonomy): domain Eukaryota; kingdom Metazoa; phylum Chordata; class Mammalia; order Carnivora; family Mustelidae; genus Meles; species Meles meles. The sequence continues at coordinate 77,765,488 of NC_060071.1, forward strand.
GCCCATTACTTAGTCATAGTGCAATTTTATTCCGCCACAGAATCATTATGCTGGGGTCTGCCCTCCTCCCTTGCCACCCGCTGCCATTTGTCCATGGTCTCTGTCTCAGGCTTGGCCTGTGAGGGGCTCTAGGGCCCCAGCAGGGTAGGGATCCCCAGGGTCAGGCTGGGCGGGGGCCGGGGGGGGGGTGCTGGTGCCATAGTCTGTCAGTCTGGCTCAGCTGCAGCCCCCCACGCCCTTGATGAGGCTGGCGGCCTCTGGGATCTGGCGGAAGAGGTTTCGAAGGGTGTCCAGCTCCTGGGTCAGCTGCTCCACGCGACTGCGGAGGCGCTCATTCTCCGCCATGTACTCCAGCACCTTCTGCTGCGTCTCCAGGATGCGCCTCTTGGCCTTGTCGCGGCTCTTGCGCACGGCGATGTTGTTCCGCTCCCTCCGCAGCCGGTACTCCAAGCTGTCCTTGTTCACCGCCTTCTTGCCTTTGTGCGAGGGGCCAGCTGGGGATGGCGCCTTGAGGAGAGGGCTGCAGGGGGGTGCGGCGGCGGCCACAGGGGCCTGGAGGGGAAGGCACAGACCGACCAGAGGTGAGGGCTGGCCAGGACGCAGAGTGGCGGCCGGGCGGGAATCGCAGCAGTCGGAGAACGCCCAGGCATCAAACAGGTCCAGGGTCCAGAGCCAGCTCTGGGCTCCCGGTCAGAATAGCCATCACCCTGCCGCGTGCAGAGGGGGCCCCTGCTCTGACCCAGACTCCCTTTCCCATTCCCACACGGTCTGAGGACACTTTCCTTCAATTTCTTTTGAGGCTCTAGTCTTAAAATCGGTAGGCATTTCCCCTTCCAGAAGCAGGCGGCAGAGAAACAAGAGGAAGGGATTGATGGGCCCCAAGGTCCGGGCAGGTCTGCTGGCCACAGGGACTGTAGGATGCCCAGGATCCCAGCCACATGGTGGGGTTCAGGGTGAGAAGGAAGTGACAGGGAAGCAAAGCGGGGTCGCGGTGGTGCGGTGAGCACAGAGGGTTTGGGGATGGGTGGGTCTCCCAGAGCAACACCAAACACGGACGGACCCCTGAGCGCAAACGGAGCACAGAGTGCCCCACCGGCACTGGTCTCCCTCCAGCCCCTGGGTGGCAGGAACAAGATCTGACCTGCACTTACCTTGAGGACGCGCAGGGGCTGGCTGGGCGCTGCCAGGGCCGGGGGCAGGTGCATGGCCGTCTGCCCGCAGTGTGCTACTTGGTACTGTAGGGGATTATAGCTGCCGCGGCTGGCCCCTCTGCTGCCCTCTGGCCCCCGAGGCTCCTCCTTCACAGCCACAGCCCTGGGGTCATAACTCCCTGGGCTGCTGTAGATGCCAGATCCCAAGGCCTTCCTGTCAGGGCCGAAGGTATGTGGGGGGTAGGCGAAGGGCCGTGGGTCCGGCGGCAGGTAGTGGGGAAAGGCGGGGGTCCCGGGTCCCTTAAGGCCTCGGGCCTCAGGTGCTGGCTTCACTGCGAAGAGGTCCGAGAGGAGCTGCTCCTCCCCAGACTCGATGTAGGCGGAGAGGTCGATGGAAGCCTCATGCTCACACATGTCCCCCAGCTCCCCGGGCCCCGCTCGGCCCCCTGAGAACTCAAGAGGCTGCTGGCCAGCCCGGGGCTCACACTCGTAGTAGGTCCCGTGGGACATGGCCGGCCCGCCCCCTCGGCTCCCCGCCCCTGTCGCCTTACTCTTGGGGCACCCTCTGGGATGCTCTGCCTGCCCTCTCCCTATCTCCCCCTGCCCTAGATCTGCCCTAGATCTGCCCTCTCCGTTCTCCTCTGTCACCCACTCCTGAGTGGCCTCTCTCCTCCCACCTCTGCTGTTTCCTTTTCCTTCCTCTGTAGTCAATGCCTCTTTTCTCTTCCCTTTTTTCCCCCTCTCTCCCTGGGGTGACTCAGGGAGGGGCAGGGCGCACCCCAGAGGGAGGGATGCAGGGCTTAAAGAGATGGGGCCCCTGGCCTATTTAGCAGTTGGGAGCACTCCTCAGTCAGGGTCCAGGCCAGGGTTCTGAGATGCCTGGCTGATGCTTCTGGGAATGCCTCCCCCCTCCCTCTTGAGTCCAGGGGATTCCAGAGTCCTCGCTGAAGGCAACACCTCACTCTGCGTGTCCTCCTCCCTCCGACTTCCAAAAAGTTCTGTGCAGAACGAGGTGCCAAGTCAGAATGAACAGAGAAAACCCTCTTCCAGTGCCGACCCCCAGCCCGATCTGAGCTCCTCCCTTGACACGCCTCCCTCTCTGTCCCCCAGCAGGGCTGGGCTCCACCTCCCCCCAGGGGCAGTCCTTTCCTTTTGTAGCCCCACCTCCGGGGCATTCTTTTGGGGGCAGGCCAGGGGCGTTGTTTGAGGGGGTTATAGTGATAAGTTCTGCGACCAAGCCCTACATGGGGTCCTGTGGTGCAGAGTGCACTCATTTGCTAGGTTTTTGTGCAATAGCCCAAAACCTCTGATGCTTCTAGCCCAGGGTGGCCCTAGCAGCCTGGCACTGTCGCTCACTGCCAAGGCTGGGCTGAGGCACCTGCTCACAACTTGGGCCCAGGCAGGCCCCTGCTCCAGGAACCAACAGCCGCACTCCTCTGGTGGGTGGCTCCAGTGCTCCCCTTCCAGCTGCCCTGCACTGCAGGAGCTTCAGGTTGGCGCTCTGCCCCCTGCTCTGGTCCTGGGGCTCAGCCCTGTTTCCTGTGCCTGGGGCCGCAGGGCTCAGGCACTCCCTGCAGCTCGGCTTGCTGTCTTTCCCCCTGCATGGCCGTTCTCTGACCTCGATGCGTGTCTCTCCAGTCCACTTCCTCTTGTGAGGCTTGAGAAGCCTTCTCTTTTGTCATCATCTCTTCCTGGGACAGCTTCAGGGGCTCCAGGAGAAGCCCATGCTCGGCACTTTGGGTCTCATGCTGGGCCCCCTCTCCCTTCCCTTTTCTTTTTCCTCTGGGAACTCCCCACTCTCTCCTGTTAGAGGCATTGCTGTGGTTCTGTTTTTACCTTGAATTTCACCTACAAAAGGGACTAGAGGTCCAGAAGAAGGAAAGGATGCAGAAATGCGTCACTGGCTCTTTGATCATTGGCAAATTCTGGGAGCACCCCATGGAGGCCAGAAGTTTTAACAAGTAGGGTACACCAAGGGCCAGGCCACAGTGGGGACAGACACAGATGGGATATTGGTGGCACTGAATGGTAAAATAGAGTAAGCAGGTGCAGACAGGCCTGCCTCCGTGTCAGGCTAGTTACTCTTCCAGGCAGCATCTTCCTCCCTCCCTTGCTCCCCACCACCCCATCAACCCCAGGAGCTTTCTGGGCACAGTTTAGGGTCCTTGCTCTGAGAGCCCTGACCTGGCATTGGGAGATCTGTGTGCATCCTGGAGACAGAGCTCAGGGACTGGGCGGGTAGGTTGGGTAGGTATGCGTCTCATCTCCCTTTCAAAGGACCTTGGGTCAAACTGGAACCAGAGCTGAACTACCTCAGTTTGGCAGGAATGCCTCTGTTGACCGGCAGGCGGCAATATTGGTCCAGAATTCGGACCCAGAGGGGCTGCTGTGGTCAGGCATCCGGTGGACGGCAGGGGGCAGGCTTCCGCAGCCCTTGCAAGGGCAGCACCCTGCCGGGCCTCGGGAGGTGGGAGGGGAATCGTGGTGAGGTGGGGGCTTGCGGCGCAGTTACTGGGAGAGTGGGCCGGCGGGGAGGACTGGGGCGAGGGTCCTGTCTCAATGAGCAGATATTCTAGCCCTCTCCGACTTTGAAGTAGTGATGACAGTTAAGGCCTGATGTTTTCTGCAGTTATCCTCTTTTTGGTAATTGAAACATTCACTTTTCCATACTGACCGGTTCCCTGTGAGTTAAGTAGGAAGGAAAGCAAGACCGACGCCATTTTTAATCTGCCTTATCAAGGAGGGAAACAAGACTGAAAGGCCCAACCGCTCAAGGTCAGACAAGGATGCAGCTTTGCTCTTGGGGGGAAAAGGCAGTGGGCTAGTTCTTGAAACCCCTAGGCAATTAGGGATAGAGAAAGGGGGAGCTGTGTGACTCAGAGAGCCCTGTTTGCCCTCAGTCTGCCGCGGGGGTGGGGGAGACTGCGTCAGTAGCCAGTGAACGGGGCGCTGGAGGAAGCAGGGAAGTGTGCAAATAGAGCTGGCAGGAAATGAGAAAGGCTGGGGCCAGGGGGAGATAAGTGATCTCCCTCCAGTCCCTCACCTCCTAGGCTGGTGGCTGACGTTGCTGGAGTACTGACATCACGTTCCCCAGTAACCGAGGAGTTTGGGGAGGGCAGGCAGCACTCTGGATGTCTGGGCAGGGGAGGAGGGGGGTCTGGACAGGAGCAGGGGTGGGGAGGGCAGTCCCAGACAAGAGCTGGGGGATTCTTGGGTTCTGTGGAGTTGCTCAGGTATGGAATGAAGCCCTCCCTGGTCAGCAGGCTCTCTTTCTCCTTTCTGCTTCAGTTGCTACCTGTTTGCCTTAATGGAAACAATGCAGGTATATTTTCTTAGTGACTTTGTAACAGGCCTCAGTTCAAAGATCTCCTCCTCCCAACAGGGAGCTGGCCAAACATGGTGGCGGTGGAGTGTTAGAGAGACCTGGGCTTAAATCCTGCCTCTGTCACATCCCAGTCTGGTGACCTTGGGCAAGTTATTTAACCTTACTTGTGAAATGGCAGTAGTAAATTCTACTTGGTCAGATTGTTTAATGAAACTTTGTATGGAGAGCAATGTTCAGTCTTCTGCCCTTCCTCCCACCACCGCCCGCAGTTTATCTGAGTGTCCTAAGCGGACATTATCTACAGCCCCATCCGATGCCTCAGTTTAACAGGCATTTTGGGGCACGGAAGTAGCAGACACGGTGCAGGCTCTGGGGGTCTGGCAGATTCAGCTCCTGCCTGCCAGGGCTGGAGGTCTCCCCTCCCCGAGTGGGCAGAGTGGGCATTCAGCAGTGCGTGTGCGCCAGGAGCGTTCTTGCCTTCTTTCCCTGTAGATGATTTGCTCCTTAAGGGTGGGGTCAGATCCATTTTTTGAACCTTTTCAGCTGTGGTGACCGTATTGCCTGAATAAAAATTAAGGAAAGGTGGATTGTCAAGTATGAATATTTTTATGGAGACAATGGAACAAAGCGTTTGAAATCTGTGCTGACCCAGAAACTTCAGGAATAAGTTCCCTATTCTCACAGCACCTAACAAACTCCTTGGACACAATGGTTATAAGGTGTGTTGTGTGACTAACTAACAAATGAATGCTTATGCAGCTATGATTTCGGTGACTGCCCCCCAAATTCCCTAAGGAATTCCTACCCTTAAAGGGACTGACAGGGTTAAGACAGGGTAAAGGCCCAGGCTAAACATAAATACCTTGTGCTCTGGAGGACACCCACATTTACCATCGCCCAGGTTAAAAAAGATCAGCATGTGTCACTTATGTGGGGAGGGGGGCTGCTGGTGATGGATAGGAGTGAGTGTCTCCACTGAGCGAGAGGGGCTTTGGGGAGGGCCGGACTTGCTGGAATGGGGCAACATGGAGAATACAGTGTCAGCCCATGGAAAGGAAAAGTGTGTGTGTTGGGGAAGAGGGGGTTCAAAAGTGTGGATTTGAGACCTCAGGAACAGCCTCTTGCATAAGACGGGCCTCTGCCCAGTTTTGCCGGCAGTCTCTGGGGACAACCTTGGGCTGAAGATTGAGGAAAGCTTTGAGATTAGGTTCAACCTTTTTTTTTTTTTCTTTTCTCAGAAAGTACTAAATAGGTTAAGTGACTTGCCCAAGGACACACAGCTGTTTGGTGGCTGCTGAGCTGGAACTTAGAGCCAAGCATCTGTGCCCTGTGACTGGCACGCTTCCAGCCTCAGTCTAGAAAAATGCCAGCCACAGATGAGGAGTGTTGGGGCTGGGCGGGGATTGGGAGTGAGGCGTTTTGCCTGCCTGTGTCCTCACATGTCCCAGATGGTGGAGGATGATGTCTTAACACCCCCCCTCCCCTGCCCATGTCTGTCAGACCTGCTGGCTCTGGAGTAATGCTGCCCCAGAACAGGCAGCTGGGACGGCTGCCCACAAAGGAGGCACTCCAAGCAAGCACTGGGTCTAATCCCATCAACTTCCTCCAGCAATTAACCCAAATCACCAGTGGACGTGTCCCTCACGTACTTGGTTCCTCCTTTGTCCCTACTCAACAGCCTTCCTAGACCGCCGACTGGACACGGCCCTCTCATTCAGCTCCGTGCAGCTGAGGGGACCCTGCCTCATGTCCCAGTCCCTCCTGTCAAACCCCTCGGATCTGGCTGGCTGCTTTCCTAAGTCCCCCTGGCTTCTCTCCACAGGCTCAGTCCATCCCTTCCTTTCCCATTCAGTGCCAGCTGTCTCAGTGCCAGAAGGCTTGGCTGACCAGGCCTTGGAGAACCATTCTGCCATTGCCTCCCTCCACTCAGCTAAGTCCTGTCTGCCATCTACCTTTCCACCTGGGCAGAGGTGATGTTCTTCCTAGCTACTTTGCAGGAACTTAATGAACACTTTGGGACTTCACTGAAGAAGTGAGAGTTTTTGGTTCAAAATGAAAAGTAGTTAAAAACCAACCCCTCCCCCGCCAAAAACGCGAGAGAGAGTTGTTTGATTGTGCTGGTACTGGGTCCCTGGGACAGAGCAAGGCCTCTGGGAATGCCATCCAGGAAGGAACTTAGCAACCAAAGTCCTGACGAAGATAGGAAATGCCCGGAGACTCTGTCTCAGAAGGTCACTGAATTATCACCACCAAGAACTTCGTTTCCATTTAAAATTTTATTACATCAAAAGAAAAAAAAAAACCCTCCACAAAACAAACGCTAACCCTAGACCAACTCAAAGACAGAAGATTATTATCCAGGTATAACTAATGCCCTCCCCACCCAAACAACCTTACATTAAAAAATTCAAAAGAAATAGAAATGCCAGCTTCAAAAATATTTATCCAAAAAAGTAAGGCATTCACTTTACGAAACAAACGAACAAACAAATAAACCCTAACAACTGAAGGAGGGATGGAGGTTGGAGGAATGAGAAGAGGGAACAGGAGGGTGGTCCCCTGACCTTCCAGGGGCCAGGCCCAGCCCACTCTGAAGGGACTGGAACTCAAACCAAACCTGACATCTCATCAGTTGGGGTTGGGGGGAGGCAGTCAGGCAGGCCAGGTAGGAAGCTGGGAAAGCCAAGCAAGCCAGGAGGACTCCCAGCATATTCTAGTCTAAGCAGATGGTAGCGGGAGGTAGGAAAGGGGGTCCTCCTGTTTTGGGATGAAAGGATCCTAGTCCTTAGCACATCAAGTGTGGCAGGGAGGCTGCAAGGCCCAGGGTAAACGTGGTGGTCTTCCCTTGGAGCGCAGGGAAAGGCAGCCTCTGCCCACAGGACGGCCAGAAGTGCACAAACCAGAATGTGTCTCCAAAATGGGTACTTTCTGCCACTGCTCTTTCATTCTGTTTGGGAGGCTGTCCCAAGACAGGGCAGTGGTGGGACCAGAAGGGGAGGTGTCTGAGTTGGGGGAGGAGGAAGGAACTGGCCTTCAGAAGACACACTCTCCCCACACAGTCTCTGAGGTTATGGGATGGGCACACTTCTGGGGGGTGGGTGGGAAAGCTCCCTCCATTCCAGGAAGGCTTTTCATACCAGGTCTGTCCTGAGGGTTAGAAATCAGGGAGTATTTTTAGGTCCAGTTCTTGGATAGGAGGTGATTTAAGGCTGATTTGGCTTGGGTTTCCGGCCTGAAGGTCTTGGGGAGCCTTCATACCGGTTGGTCCCGGAGCCAAGCCAGAGAAGAGGGAAAGGGCACAATGGGGGCTGCCAGCAGTGCTGGTTTCATGGAGGTATGTGGAGGGCGCAGCTGCAGGGATCACGGAGTGACTGTTCCTTTTCACTGGAGTGGGGAGGGAGGAGCTAAGCAGCTTTGCCATTAGGAGAGAAAGGTCCTCTACATCGAAAATAAGAAGACCTTCTGGCTTCATGAAGCTTTGGCACCGAGTGGGGGTCAGGATGCAGGAGACAGGGCAGGGCTGGGTTTCTGCAATTTGAGCCTTTCCCAATCTGTTCCACAGGCCTGGCTTGGGTTAGGGGGAGGGGGCGGTTCCCCTGCTCATTGGTCCTTAGCTCAGTAGGGAGGTGGTGTCCAGCCCGGAACCTTGTTCTGGACAGTGAGCCCAAGCTGGGGTGGGGGTATGTACCACGGGGAGGGGGAGAGGAGAGGGCAGAGGAAAGCATCTTTCATTTCTTGGGTCCCTAGTAAAGGGAGGGTGAGACCAGTCTCTCCAGCTGACCTTTAAAGATGACAGATTTGCCTGAGTCTGTCCCTCCCCAAATGACTCACTGTTGCTTCCGGTTCTCTGAGCAGAGGCCTCCCTTGGGCTCAGGAATGGGGAGGGAAGGCAGTATTGACTGGGCTCCTGAGGAGGCAAGTGGGGGGTGGAGGGCCCTGTGGGGTACTGCCAGAAGCTCCACTCTCCTCCCGCTTCTTGGAGCAGCCCTGGTGAGGGTTTTGGACACAGGCCCTGGTGGCGAAAGGCTGGTTCTTTGGGTACAAATGTCCGTGTATTTGTCTATAGTTTCTTACCACCCATACCCAGGTTCTGCTCCTGCTGGACACACCGTGTGTGTGTGTGTGTGTGTGTGTCTGTGTGTGTGTGTGTGTGTTGGGAGGACCTAGGCAGGGAAGGAGAGCAAAAATGGGGTATAGGAGGAAGGAGCCAGCTGAGAGGCGATGGTGGTTCTCAGGGTTGGGGCTGCTCCGAGTCCTTGTCCTTGGAGGCCGTGGGTTGGTAGATGGGCTGCCGCTGCTCCTCTGTGTCCTCATTTATCTCCTCTTTCCCCGAGCCCGCTTCCATCTCAGGGTACACAACCACACACATCTTCTGGCTCACGAGGGTTAGTGACTCTATGGGAAGTTACACAGAATGGGTCAGTGCTGAGCATCCCACCCACCCCACCAAGCCGGCCATGACCCTGCTCCACTCCCCTGCCCCACGTGTTGCCTCAGCAGAGCCCCAGTGCCTTCAGGAGACTCCCATTCCAGGAGACAGCCACCTTGCCTCTTCCTGGGGCTCTGGGCAGCCTGTCTGCTGGCTGCCCATTCCCATCAAAACCCTAGTCCCCCACCTTCCCTAAGCCTGGTGACTACCAGTTCCAGGATCTCCCTTGGCCCCTCCCCAGGGCAGCTCCTGCAGAATGGCTGTCAGGGTGCCTATTCTTCCAGCTCTAGGGTCTGTGTGCAAACCTCAGCTGTTCTCCTCTCCTCAGAGGTCTCTGGGAAGGCACCCACACTTTCCTGCCCCGTCTTCTTCTCCAGAGCTCTGTGGACCAGCCTAGGCCTCCTGACCAAGAGACCTAACCTGGACAAGGAGATCCTCTAGCCACCTGGCATTTTTAACAACTCACCAATGAAGTTATTGAAACACTTGGGCTTGTGTTGCCAGTAAACACCCAGGAAATAGACGGGCACTCCTGTCAGCATGATGGCTAGGCCAGTACCACACACCACAGGCTCTGACCACAGGCTAAAGATCAGCAGGAAGGCCCAGAACAGCAGGTAGATGATGGGGAACAGCAGGTTGATCTGTGGAACAGACGTGCTGTTAGCTGTGTGGATCCCATGGTCCCCAGGATCAGGTTGTCCTCCCTCTTCTCAATCCACAGAGAGGCACCTTTGAGGGCAAAGGCTAGGCTTCACTTGGCTCTATGGCTCCCACACTCCAAGCCCTGATAGGTCAAGTCCTATGTCAACAAATGTTGGTGAACTTGGGTAGTAGGATGGGAAGAGGAAGGGCAACTAGGAAGGGAATGAACCTCATGCCCTTCTCTTTTCTCCTGGGCAGAGGCTAAACAAGTCCTTGTCATCCATGCCTCAATCAGGGAAGCCCATGGGGACTGATAGGCTCACTGATTTATTGGTATATATTTGCTGGAAGAGAGGTGGAGAAATGAGTGAGGGGAAAGAAGGAGTGGCCCAGGTCGGTCATACTCCTTGTCCCTTTCCCAGTTCTAGGTAGGGCCCTCATCTGGGCACCATGTGGCAAATGTCCATCCTTCTTGTCAGGATCAGTCTCAATGTGTTTCTCTCAAGCAATCTGAGAAGGTAAGTCTGCCAAGATCCAAGAAATCAGGAAACCTACCATACTATCAGGCAGTCTGGGACCTTGATTTTATTCAGAAAGAAGCATCAGCTCTTATTGGCCATCTTGTTGGCCACAGGTGGGAGTTCCCAGTAGAGTCTTCTTCAAGACTCCACATTTAGCTGCTTTTCTCTTCCTTGTCATCTCAGAGGGTATGCAAGTGTTGGGGGGAGAGATGGGTTATTCTACTTTGTCATCCCTCTAGCAAGCTTTCTAAGAGTGATAGCAAAGTGGTGGTGGAAAACAGATTTGGAAAGCTGAAATCCCCAGCTGGAAGAATCTTCTTGAAGGATCTAGTCTCCTGTTTCCAGAATAGGATTGTTCAAATAGCTCAGGTCTAAGCTCTGTTCTAATTTGCAGGAGAACCCATAGTGCTCTTGCCTATTTTCTTCTGAGCAATGCCGTTCATTCACCACAGTTATCTCGTGTAGCAATCGGTAGGTTCACCAGGCACCCTACTACATATAAGGCTATAGTAGTTTAAAAAAGAGAGGCTCATGGAGGGCTGTAGTGGACTGGAAAGCTTCAAGGAAGAGGAGGAACTTGAGGCCTATGTGGGGAATAGTTATAATCTGGATAGGCAGATGGGAGAAGGAAACTCATTCTGGGATGGAGACATAGTTCAAGTGAACTCAGGGATGGGATGGAGGGATGAGGAGGAGATGGGCCATACCAGTGGATTCATGGAAATGCTAGAGAGGTGAGGGAGCCTTGAAAAATCAACCGGAGTTTATAAGAGTTGTAGGAAACAAAGGAATAACCTGATGAGAGTATCATTTAATCTAACTTTCTCTTCCAGCTGTGATTTGTTCTGGTCCTATCTCCAGTGGAAAATGGAAATGGCTGCCCCATTTATACATGGCCCTTGCTTTCCAAAGGGTCTGCTACCATCATAGAGAAGGTAGATCATATATTGGTTAGCAGCCGAGAACAAGGGGATTTAAAAATCTGAGCTGCAGCTAGATTTGTAGAGGAGGGGGAAGGGATCTCAAGGGGAGGTTCTCGCACCTTGATAGGGCGGGGGATGTCAGGCTTCTGCCAGCGAAGAACGATCTGTCCCGCGATTGTGACTCCATAGAAGAGGTAGTTGATGAAGCCCACGTAGTTGATGAGGGTGTACATGTCGCTGGTGACCAGCATCAGCAGGGTTGAGATGCACTGTGGGAAACGGGAAAAGCTCATCAGTGATCAGTAAGGTATCTGGACATTGGAGGAGCTGTTTACAGGTGGGAGACTGTTCCCCTGCCTCTAGGCAAACGGTGCCATTTTTTTAAAAAAATATTTTATTTATTTGACAGAGAGAAATCACAACTAGGCAGAGAGGCAGGCAGAGAGAGAGGAAGAAGCAGGCTCCCCGCGGAGCAGAGAGCCCGATGTGGGGCTCGATCCCAGGACCCTGGGATCATGACCTGAGCCGAAGGCAGAGGCTTTAACCCACTGAGCCACCCAGGAGCCCCCAAACGGTGCCATTTTACAATGAATGTCCTAAAATGGAGACTTTACAGCCTCCCCTCCCTAGGCATCCTGGCCATTGCTAACAGCTTTATTGCCAGGAAATTCTTTCTTATTGCAGGAATGATAATCCAAATATTTAACCACCGGTATGGCATGGGCACTAACCTGTCAGAATAGATACTGGCTGTAAACAACTGGGTTGGCAACATAGGCAGTGCCGGTCTCATTTGTATTTCTTCCCTGGTTGTACCTCAAGCTAATTTTGGTGTTTCCTTTTTTTTTTTTTTTTTAATCCCTTAGGGAGGATTGTTAACTGCAGATTAAAGCTTTATTCCTGCCCTCATCCTCTCTTGGCTGAGTCATGTAATTTATTTTTCTCCCCCCTCCACCTTTTTTTAATATTCTAAACAGTTACAAAACATTTGCTAGGTGGCAAGCCCTGTTCTCAGCGTTCTACAAATATTAACTCATTTAACTCTCATAACATCCCCGTGAGGTTTTCTTGATAGAATCCACTTTACAATTTCAAAATCAGCTCAGTGGCTCTCTCGGAATCATGTTCTGCCCCTCTGCTAATTTGTTAAGGCCAACAGAAGATTCTGTTCTTAGAGCATCTGGGTGGCTCAGTTGGTTGAGTGTCTGCCTTCGGCTTGGGTCCTGATCCTGGGATCCAGTCCTGCATCGGGCTCCACATCAGACTCTCTGCTCAGCAAGGAGTCTGCTTTTCCTGCTGCCCCTCTCCCTGCTTGTGCTCTGTCTGTCAAATAAATTAAAAAAAAATCTTAAAAATTTTTTTTTAATCTTTTTTTTTTTTAAAGATTTTATTTATGTATTTGACAGACAGAGATCACAAGTAGGCAGAGAGGCAGGCAGTGAGAGGAGGAAGCAGGCTCCCTGCTGAGCAGAGAGCCTGATGTGGGGCTCGATTCCAGGATCCTGGGATCATGACCTGAGCTGAAGGCAGAGGCTTTAACTGAGCCACCCAGGCACCACTAAATAAATAAAATCTTAAATTAAAAAAAAAAAGAAGGTCCAGTTCTCATGTAAGATCTGACAGTGAAAATAACCTAGAAGATTTTAATGGATGAATAAGCCAGATTCTGACTGTATTTGCCTTGCAGTCACAGTACTGTACCAATAGCTCAAACTGGAAATAAGTCTGTGTCTCACTGGGAGTACTAGGGGTCTCTGGGCACCTTTCAGAGCTAACCAATCATGATGGCCTTCATCCTGTATCTGAACATTCTGAAACTCCCCCTCATGGTGTACAATGAAGGCACTTGACTCCTGAGAGCTCTCAATTATCCTGATCTAACTGCTTCTCTGATGGACTGAAGTCATTTTCAATATTTTACTCAGGATCCAGAAAGGAAAAAAAAAGTAACTTAAAAGACTCAGTGGGGACAAGTCTTTGCTCTTTTCTTTTTACCCCTCTAAATGATTCTACACTAGGCCATTCTACCCTCATTTCTTCCCTACCCCAAGTTTCCTTTTCTCCATTTTCAGTTGCTAGTCTTCCTTTCCTTATGGTTTGCCTTATTTGGTGTACCTGTAACACTGAATTTGTTTCAGTGATGTTTCCTGAGAGACAGGCAGAGCCTCCCTGGGGCAAGAAGACCGATGGGGAGTGGTGGATGTGTATGTGATTGGCCAGGAGTGGGGACCCAATGCTGCAATCCTGAGGGCAACAAGTGCAGGGGAGAGCCAAGAAAGGAGGTTTCTTTATGAGACTGTAGAGCTGTGACATAGTCACTTCAATATGACCCAAAAGGATGGGAGAATAGCAATGAGCCAGGGTGAGAGCCTGAAGGTGTTTCAGGACACAGGGTCTTTCCTTGTTATTTCTCTTGATATTCACAAAGCCCATGTATACCATTTGCCAGATTATCTAAGACCCAATGAAACCTGGGAGCAGACCAGGAGGGTGACAGGGCCGTGTGTGGGAAGTACGAACTTCAGCTCAGAGCAAGTACAAAGAGGGAGGATGTGTGTAGGGCTGGCAGAAGGAGGGGCCCTTACTGTGAAGAGCAAGGCTGGGATTGGGGTGCAGCGCTTCACATGGATCATGGCCAGCATGCTGGGAAGGTGGCCCTCCCTGGCTCCAGCAAAGAACAGCCTGGTAAAGAGAAAAACAGGTCAGCCTGGGGTGACCCATAGACTACCCAAGGAAGTTCCCTCCCCAGCCCAGTCTTCCTCATCCATGCCCACCTTCTGCTCACACAGGAGCATCTCCCCCACCCAACCACATACCCACTTTCCCATGCACACTCCAGCCCACTTGTCACAGGACCCACATTCACAAGTGCAGGTGCAGGCAGACCAGAGGCAGCCAGTGGATAATGGATGGATTCTGGGTACACGGAGACCCTAAGTATGGTCTGAGTGGCTTGGGGTTACTGATGATTGTGACTTCACTTTGTGGGTCTCACAATGTCTTAATCCCTTTAAAAATGTGCCTCCCCCATTCTCAAGGAATACAGGTTCTCTGAAACATGGGGACTGAACTGTATGTCCATGGGAAGCCTTAAAAACACTGATATTCTAGTCAGGAGGTAGTTGCTACTGTGGGGATGGAGAATGGGTGGCGGACCAGAAAGGGACACGGAATAACTTGGGGGATATGTGGGAATGTTCTATATCTTGTTTTGAATGGTGCTTATATCACTGTATACACCTCATTAACATTCATTAATCTGGACAATCTGTGTATTTTATTGTATTGCAGGTATTGTATTATATCATACCTAAAAATCTATAACCTTAAGATACTTTTTCTATTCCCAAAGAAGCCATCCTAAGGAAATGAATAGTGAGTTAGTGAAAGGTATATATAAAAGATATTCTGATGATAAAAAAGATGGGAAATATCCTAAATGCCCCAAAGTAAAAGACTGATAACATAAATTATAGCATATCTATAAGATGAGATATTTTATAGTCTTAATGTTTTGAAAAAAATTCATTACTGAGAACATGCTCAAATACAATGTTAAATGGTAAGAGCAAGACAGAACACTATATGATTCCATACAGTATGATTCTACTTAATTTAGAAATTAGGGTCATGTAAAAACATACCAACTTATTATCTCAGGGGGATGGAATTATGAGTAATTTTAATTTTCTTCCTTAGACTTTATTTAAAAAGTTAATTTCTAAAACAGATGAGAAATTTTTAATTGGAATAAAAATGATCTTTTAATCCTTTTTAAAAATTAGATCCTTTTTTTTGAGATAAATGTAGACTCACATGCAACTGGAAGAAATAATACAAAGAGATCCTAGGTATCCACTCTATTTTTACTGGTAACATACTGCCAAACTATAGTATAATATCATGACTAAAATTATGTATTTTTAAAAAGAGAAATTTTAACATAAAAGGGACTCCTTCTTCCCCTTTCCTTTTCTCAGAGAAAAGAATATTATAAGCCATTGGAAGTTGTTTACATATTAGTATGAATTAAGCACCTAAGGGGTAGGAGGAAGAAGGTGGTGTAAAGGGCACAGGAAGGCACAGAATCAGCACGCTGGGTGTTCTGAAAAAAAAAAAAAAACCAAAAACCTGTCACTTACTTTGGAACTTGTGTGTGAGGGGGAGAGGAACTAACAGCAGCAGTTTGGCAGAAGTGTGGGAGTCCATTATGGCCCCAAGTATCCATGTGCATCACCATCAGTTGCCATCATCAACTACCTAGGCTACTGTCGCTGGTTTCATGCAGCCACACAGCATTGCCCCTCTACGGTGCAGCCTCATGCACCTAAATGCACCCTGGGTGCTCAGGGAGCCTCATCATGCACATAGCCAGGGCCCCGCATTCATGTTCCTCCTCCACATGCAGCCAGGACCAGTGAAACTGTCCAGGTCCAACAGCATTTGCAAGTGTCAAGTTCACAAGAGACAATCCTTGCCCGGCTAGCTGACAACAGAGGAGACAATGACATTAAGCATGACACACGCCCACACACACTCCTATTTCTCAGGATGGGTCAACCTTTCCATATATCAAACACAAAAGAGTAAGAGAAAGAAGGAGCGAGGGAGGGAAGGAGGAGGAAGGAATGAAGGAACTGGAAAGATGAGCAGAGGAGGCCTGGTGGGTGAGCTGTGCCTCTGAATCAGAGGCCTCGCACACCAGGGCCGCCGTGTCCTACATGCACACACAGCTGTACCACATGCACGCAGACCATCGCTTGGCCTTCCCGAGGGACAAACCCCACTCTAAAGCGACTGTAGCCAGTCACTCTCTTCCAATAGATCCCAGAGAGCCTCATGGGTCACTGCTCTTCCACTGCTCGCCCTCAGTTGGGGACTCCAGGTGGCCACAGCTCCTGTGTAACACGCACACGAGGTTGCTGCGGGTGAGTCTCAGTCTCATAGCGTCCCGGGCCACAGAGGACACCCACACTCCCTCTTTCCTGCCCTGGGTCATGAAAACATGGCACTCCCTTGACATTTCATGAGAACTCCTCCCTGAGGTAATGGGTGGCTTTGGAAGCAGCTGAACTCAGGGACTCCCTGTTCTTGCTGTGTCTTTCAAGTAGGACTATGGCCTGGGGGCGGGGGAACTTTCTAAGAAATGGGGGAAGACCCCTTGAACAACACTGATAGGAAACAGTCCAGTGTCTGCTAGCCTCAACAGTCCATTCTGGAGATAGGGAGAAGAGACCCTGAGGAGG
This sequence comes from Meles meles, assembly GCF_922984935.1. NCBI lineage: Eukaryota > Metazoa > Chordata > Mammalia > Carnivora > Mustelidae > Meles > Meles meles. The sequence continues at coordinate 77,781,728 of NC_060071.1, forward strand.
GGCCAGATTCCTGGGGATGTAGAGGCAAATGTTAGGGATTTCTAGACTGACTTGAGCTTCTGGCTTCCCTGAGAGTTTGGGAGTTGGGGGGCTGGCTTTGGACAAATGCTTTGCTTCAGCTTTTCCACACTTCTCTCACTTCACACGCTCTGTCCAAGCCTCCCGAGCAGCCATGACAAGGCCGCCCACAGCCACTTGTCTGTTGAGCAGGGATAAGGATCCATTCCACCTGCAGGCTGGTCCCAGAACTTCCATAAGAAGCCAGCCCAGAGCCCCCACCCCCACCCCACAAGCCTGTGTCCCTCCTGGTCCCTGATAGAGTGGGGTTCCTTTCAAGCCAGCATAGCCTGTTTCCAGGCAAGTAGCAAAGGGACTCTGCGGTTGCTGCTGAGCTACTGTCCTGCTGCTAGTCACGGTGCCCAGACCTAGGACTGTGTCAGGCAGCCTGGGACCTCCTCAGCCCTCTGCTCCTGCTGAAATGAGGTGGGACAGGGCTTCTCGCCACTACATGTGAAGCCACACACATCGCAGGTAACCACATGAGCAGCGCACACCCCTCTGCATCCAAGCTGACATACAGATGCCCTTTCGTGAGCAATCACCCCCTACGAGGTCACCACCCAGGTGCCCACACAGACCCCTGCTGACAGAGACAAGCCCCCCACATATACACAGAGCAATATGCGCAGCAGAATGGCCCCTGGCCCAGGAAGGACTGGGACGACACTTACCGGGAAGAGGTGAAGAGAGACCCATTGACTCCTCCAAATGTGGACAGGGCAACGGAAATGGGCATGACCCAGGCCATGACCCCTAGGAGCTTCTCTCCGAATGTCTGGGAGAGAAAACAAGGGAATGAGCAGAAGAGGCAAGGTTACAACCCACCACTTGTACATCACTGCTGGGAATGCTCCCTCCCATCTCTACGCTTGCTGAATCTCTCCTACCAGGGTCCTCGCAGGGAGAGTTGTTTCCCCAGCCCCTCCTGCACCGCACCGCCACTTCCCTTCCCATGGTGATCACACACAGTGGAGATTTAGCAAGTGTTTTGGGCTATTAACTGAAGGAAACAGTGCACGGTGGTAATAATAATAATAACAACAACAACAATGACGATGATGTGCTAACATTTGTTCTCCTTGTTTTATGGATGAGAAAACTAAGGCACAAAGCAATTAGGTAGTCTGCCTAAGATCACAAACCCAGAAAGTGGAGGGCCAGGACCAGAAGCCAGCTGTGGGAGTCCAGGCCTCAGTTACATTATACACTCATGAGTCAGGCAGGTTGGGGTTCAAATCTTAGCCCTACAGTTTGGAGCTGTGAGACCCTGAGCAAGATCCTTAATTTTTGAGCCTCAGTTTTCCCATCTGTAAAATAGAAATGATTCCTAATTCATAGGGTGAGAATTTCTAAATTCACAGTATTAGTGTAAGAGGGGGAAAATGATAAGAACAAGCCACTATGTAGGCTGAGAAAGAAAAGGTGGTAAAGCGACAGACTAGTCTCCCTATACTGAAGGAATGTAAAATGTCAAGGGACTAGGCTTTTCTATATTCTCTGAGCCAAGTACACACTCAATTTCTCACACATTATGGGGGAGGTGTTGTTTAGAATAGATGTGCTGCTGGGTTAGGCCAGGGGTCATGCCCCAGGACACTGGAGGGCCTCTTGCTTTAGTCTTGTGAGAGGAAAAATGTGATGACAGTTTGGTAGGGTGGCGTCAGGGCTCAGGTGAAGCCAGGTCAGGGGGCTGCATGGCTCCCAGGTTTCTCCTGAGTATCAAAGACCCCAGTGCTTTGGATCTGCATGATCTCTTTCCCCAAAGAGCACAGACCATTCCTACTTCCTGTTTATTGGCACACACTTTTCCCTGATGAGGGAAGGAGTCAGGCTGCATGATTTCTAGAGGAAGAAACAAAGGCAGAGAGGAATGGCGTTGTCTTATGCAAGATTCTATCTTTCTAGGAGGAGACTGCCTCCATTACACAACCATCACATTTAGAGTTTAAAGTGCCCCAGATCAGGAACTGGCAAATTTTTTTTGTAAAGGGTCATATAATAAGTAAAGTAGCTTTGTGGGCCATAGAGTGTGTGGCAACAAGCTGGTTCTGCTGTTGTCACTGTTCTAGGTACAACATGGCCGTCAGTTTCCTCCTGGGCACTTGAAGATATGGTTTCTGCCCTGAGAACTTGGGATGACTTCCAATTCCACAAATTCATGGATCAGGGAAAAGTGAGTAGGGCCAATCAGGCAAGTCTATGTCAACATTCCTGGTTTGAGGAACCGTGAGTTTGATTTCTTACCACAGCGACTGCGTTTGATGCCAGCAGCTCCTGGGGGGACATTGCAGTGACATAAGCGACATTGGCAAAGACATACACAAATGTGACCAGTGGGATGGAGATGAAGATGGCTCTGGGAAGGTTCCTGTAGAAGGAGAGGAGGTGAGAGGGGAAAGGCCTGGCATCTGCCTCATCACGGGGTTTGGGAGGTGCCTTGTCTTTCTGCTCCAAAGTAACCTAGCAACCTTGTGTGACACTCTCTCTCCCTGGGGGGTTGGATTCTGTCTCAAAATGGGCAGGGCAATTTAAAGAAAATGAAACAGTGTAGGCTGGGAATATGCTTCATACCTGTTGACTTCTTTCTAACTGGAATCTCCATGGTGCACCCTTCCTCCCTGCCTCAAGACACAGAGACCCTCCTGTCCTAAGATAGGTAAGTAAGATGTCCAGAGGCCTCTTGGCACATTTCATCCTCTAAGGCAATGGTACTATTTCAGCACTGTTTCAGCTTTTAATCTGCTCTGGGACAGTCACGGGATCATTTTTCTCCTCCTGGCAGGGCAGATGGCAAATGGTTTAAGTTCCTGAGAAATAATTGTTTCTTCAGGATAGACCAGGTCACAGTCAGAACAGGGGCAGAGGTGGAGAAGTGGCCAGTGGACACCTGACTCTTTCTTCCTAGTAGCAGGTGCTGTGGCCTTTCAAGGGATTTGGGAAGATCTGGGCTATTTCAACTCACTTGTAGGGATCAACAAGTTCCTCAGTCACGTAATTAAGAAAGTTCCAGCCTCCGTAAGCAAAGGAGCCCTGAAGGAAAGCCAGTGCGATGAGGCCGATGTCAGGTTCTTGGAAATTCTCAAATGCGTTCTTTGGTTCCAGCCAGAAATACTCTCCTGTGGATGCAAGGGGCAGGGGGCTGCTCAGAGAGAGGAGCTAGAGGCCTGGAGGCCTCTAGCCTGCCTAGTCCTGTCTCAGCTCCTCCTGCAGTAAAGATCCAGCTCTTGTCTTGTTTCCAGTGAACTCCACACATTGGAGAAGTGGGACCAAAAGGAGAATGGAAATAAGATTAGGACTTTCACAGAACCTAGGAACCAGGAGTCCAAATGCAGGGTCAGGTTCAAAGCACAGATCTCAATGTTCTTTTCAAAGGCAAATTTGCTTGGAAGGAAAGGCCATGTTAGGGCAGAGTAGAGTAAATCGGGGGTGGTGGGCAAGGGCTGGGGTGGGAGGGAGCTGGGATTTGGAGATGCAGGATGCAGGTCTCTTGACCACCTTCCTATAGATCTAAGTTTATACATTTTCACAAAGAAAGCATGAAGAACAACAAACCCTCAAATGGAAGCTCCTCTAACACCATAGAAATTCATGCACATTCTGCTTCATTTGTCAATAATCTCCTGTCTCTTTCTAAGGCATCTCCTCTCTCTTCATGGTATAGATTCCCTGAGGACAGGGCCCTTCAGCAAAGAGCTTTTCCACTGCCTTCCCAACCTTCAGCACAGTATCCTACACACACGTGGGCCCTCAAGAAAGGTTGCTGATGATGTAACAAAACACAGAATAACTGCCCATATTTTACTTACTCATCTACAGTCCATCGTTTGGACAGGAAATAAGGAAATTAGAGTGAAGAGGAGAAAGTATCAGGGCCAGAATAGAAGGAACTTTTATCTCTGAAAAGATAGCACAGTGGGTTCTTTCTTTCTTTTTCTTTTAGGGGAGAGCATGAACACAGTCCTCACTCCCACATATTATGTAGTCCCATTTCTCATGTTTGAGGAAACTGCAGGGGTCAGCATATCCACAGTGCAATGGATAAACCTTGCCCTTGGAATACCCCCTTCATGATCATGGTATCTCCCCTACCAGATAGGGGATTTCTTTTTTTTTTTTTTTCAGATAGGGGATTTCTTTAAGTGATTTCTTTAAGTCCACACAATATTACCTGCTAAAGAACTTAACACAACTGGTTAAAGTAACAGCAGAACCTTAATTATGTTCCCTAGAGTACATATCCAGGCACCCCACATGGCTTTCAGGGCTTGTAGGCAGGTGGGAGGTCTCTCTGTTTGTCATCTGACTTTCTCCAGGAGGCAGTGACACTGGGCAGAGCCTAGTGGTGCCATGGTTCCTGTGGAAACCAAATACAGACTCGGACTTGGAAGGGACCAAATCCAGTGGGGAATGTTGGCAGGGGCCCAGGAATGTTGAGTTCTCTCTCATAGAGATTATGAGTAATTTTGAAATGTGTAAAAATCTCCTCTGTTCTCCATTTTAAGATATGGGCAACATACAATGTAAGATGCAGGGAGCTTCTCTGGAGATGGGACAAGAGGGCAACAGGAGTCCAGAGGTCTGGGGGCTTCACCTAGCTGTGCCAGAGTCAGGAGGTGAGCATGGGAGACCTGAACTCTGCAAACCAGGTGGGGCAGGCTCAACTTCCAACCACCCCAGGAAAATGGTTTCTCTTCCCCTTTGTGAAGCAAGTGAAGAAGAAAAGTCATTCAAGGTTAGAATTGGAAAAATCTCAGGGTTCATGCGTCTAAAGACAATGTGAGGGGGTGTGCACATGAAAGAGGCAGGAAGTTGGGTGGGGTCCTGTTTTTGGGGTGATACTCACCTTTGCAGATCTGGACAACTCCCATGATGATGATCAGGGCCAGGGCCAGGAGCTTCCCAGCAGTGAAAATGTCTTGAACCCGGGTGGCCCACCGCACACTGGCACAGTTGACCCATGTGAGGAGCACTGAAATGACAGACCCCGAAACATACCCTCAGGGCTATAATGAGGCTGTAGGAGGCCCTCTGGACAGAAGCAGAAATTTCCCTCAGGCCCAGCCCCAGTCTCCAGAAACTTTGGCGAGGTTAATGGGTTACAAATGGAGATTACATGCCACAAATTTGAGCTTGGTCAGAGCGTGCCCTGCCTAGGGCTGGAAGCCAGAAGTAGGCATGGAAGTGAAGGCACAGGCTTTGAGGAAAAGTAGCATCTCTCCAGAGTGCAAGTATGGGCTTTGTTTCCAGGCCATTGTGTGTTCAGGGGGAGCCCTGAGAAGCTGATGGGTCCTGAATGTCATCTTCCTCAGCCTGATTTTGGGGCAACAGAGGGCTAGGGGGAATCTTTTTTTTTTTTTAACCTGTGGTATAATTTACATAGAATAAGATTCATTTTTCTAAGTGTACAGTTTGATGAGATCTGACAAATGTATTCAGTTAATCACTTCCACACTCTTTATATGGAACATTTCCAACACTCCCAAAAGTTCTCTTTCTGGCATGTTGAGCTCCTTTGAAGTCAGTCCCCTTCCCCTACCTCTGGCAACCACTAATTTGGTTTAGTTTTGCCTTTTCCAAAATGTCACATGAACAGAATCATACAATATGTAGCCTTTTGTGTTTGGCTTCTTTCACTTTACATGATGCTCTTGAGATCCACTCATGTTGCCGTGTGTGTATACCAATAGTCTGGTCCTTTTACTGTCATGTAGTACTCCATTTTTTTTTTTTAAGATTTTATTAATTTGACAGAAACACAGCGAGAGAGGAAACACAAACAGAGGGAATGGGAGAAGGAGAAGCAGGCTTCCCGCCAAGCAGGGAGCGCGATGCGGGGATCGAACCCAGGACCCTGGGATCATGACCTGAGCTGAAGGCAGCCGCTTAATGACTAAGCCACCCAGGTGCCCCAACATAGTACTCCATTTTATGTATTGGTTTTCTACTTACTGGCTGATGGACATCTGGGCTGCTCCCAGTTTGGGGCTATTATGAATAAAGCTGCTATATAAATAGTTACATAGAAGTATTTAAATGGATTGTAGATGTCTTTGAGAAGGGTTTTCCTTTCTCTTGAGTAAATATCGAGGAGTGAGGTTCTGAGTCATAAGGTAAATGAATAACTTTTTTAAAAAATTTTTGTTATTTTTAAAGGTAATCTCTAGGGATGCCTGGGTGGCTCAGTGAGTTGAGCATTTGCCTTTTGTTCAGGTCATGATCCTAGGCTCCTGCAATCAAGTCCCACACTGAGCTCCTTGCTTGGCGGGGAGCCTGCTTCTCCCTCTGCCTGCTGCTCCCCCTGCTTGTTCTCTCTCTCTGACAAATAAATAAGCAAAATCTTAAAAAAAAAATAATCTCTACAGGCTTGAACTCATAGGCCCAAGATGAAAAGTCACACGCTGTACTGACTGAGCCAGCCAGGCATCCCTAAATGTATGTTTAACTTTGTAAGAAACAGCCAAACTACTTTCCAAAGGGGTTGTATCGGGGCGCCTGGGTGGCTCAGTCAGTTAAGTGTCTACCTTCAGCTCAGGTCATGATCCTGGGGTCCTGGGATCAAGCTCCACATTGGGCTCCCTGCTCACTGGGGAGCCTGCTTCTCCCTCTCCCGATGCTGCTCTCCCCAGCTTGTGCTCTCTCGTTCCCTCAAATAAATAAATAAATAATCTTAAAAACAACAACAACAAAACCCCACTAAGTGGTTGTATCGTTAGCATCTCCACCAGCAATGTAGGCGAGTTCCTGTTGCTCTGAATCCTTTCAGCATTTGGTATCCTCAGCTCCAAAAGCTTGGCTCTTCTGATAGGTGGGTAGGGGCATCTCACTGTGATTTCAATTTGCATTTCCCTCATGACTGGTGAGGTTGAGCATGTTTTCATGTGCTTATTTGCCACTAGCCCTCTGTCTTCTTTGGTAGCATAGGGTTTTTTAACTCTGCCCCCATCCTAGGAGTCTCAGGGCTCCCACAGAGATCCCAACAACATGGAAACTCCAGTGGAGGGAGGAGAGTTCAGAGGCTGAATCCTAGGAGGGAAGAACTCTGTTTTACAGCCACACTCTCCCAGCAACCCAGGGAGCCTGTGCCACAGGAATGGGACTCTCATCTTCCTGGTGCTTAGGAAGTCCTTGAGAAGAACAAAGGGAAGAAATAAAATCCTCTTGTTTCCCCTTCCCCTGAAACAGTGACCAGGACACCCCCCCACCCCCCCCGCCAGTCCTCCACAGGTACAAGTCACACATGTAGAAGCACCAGCCTTTCTTCTCAAGCGCTGGCCCGGCTTCTGACGTCACCTGAACAGTTGCTCAGATTATATCAATACCTGATCTTTAAACTGTGTTTTTACTTTTCCAGTATATTCTGACCTTACTTGATTCTGAGACCATGTCAACAGGGTGAAGACCTGACATTATTATCTATCTGTAACCTTTCTCCCCATACCGTCTCTACCTGGCTAACTCCTTCTCATCTTTCAAGATCCAGCTCAAATGTCACCTGTTCTGTGAGTCTTTATTATTTTATGTATTCCTGACAATGTGGCTGCAAGGTAAGATACACCAGCTGCATTTTACAAACAAAACAAACAAACAAACAAACAAAGTTTGTCCCACCTCTTTTTTCTCAGACCATGTTGTTTATATTTAATTTTGGCATCTATTTCTTTGTATTATAAAGATCTGTTTCTTTTTCTCTGTCTCCATGTAGACCAGGAGGACAGGAACTATGACTTTTCATGTTTTCAATCCCTGGGCATCATTAGTGTCTGCAAATAGCACATGCTCAACAAATATTTAATACTTGGATACAGAAAATGCCTTAATTCATTAGCCCTGCAATCTCATCTCAGTCTACACATTTTACAATGCACACAATCTCCCCTGCTCCCCAGGAATCTCATCAAAAGGAGACAAGATCCCCAATTGGTTGCACAGAGTCAAAAGAGTGACAGGAAACTTGACTTCAAGAGTAGAAACTCTTGACTCCTCACAGAGAAGTTGTTATCCAAGATGGTGTCATATAAGGAGAACAAAAACATGTTGTCAGAGGAAGGATTTTAAACTCCTGAACAGGGAGAACATCTTGTAAATACTCGAATGTTCCAGATGGACTGAGACATTCTGATAAACACACATTTGGTTTATCTTACTCAATTCAAAAAGGATTTCAGGATCACATGCCTGGTGACAATCCAACCCAAATCATTCTAAGCAACAGGGCCTGAGATCTGTTTCTCCTCAGGGCCTTGAGTTAGGTACAAGGCTGGGCCCTCAGGTCCCAGGAGTTCAGGAAGACACAAGCAATGACTTAAGGATAAAGGAGATTGATTTATGAAAAGAAGATTAGGACATAAAACCCACGAGGCTCAGGGATAGGTAAGGATTACAGAATAAGGAACCAGATTGTGATCCTAGAGAAGAAAATTATCCTCTGTCAAGGGGAGGACAGGGCACGGTGGGGAAGGGACAGCAAAGTACTTGGAGGGAGACAAGGAATGAGCAGGACAAGTCACAGACATTCTTCCCCCAGCGGGTCGGGGGGGGGGGGGGGGGGAATGTGGCCACCTCCTGGTGGGCTGGGATAGAAAACACAAAATCACATATCTCCTTAGGAGAGGGACCTTGTCGAGGCAGTCAGAAAGATTCCTTCAGTCAACTCCAGAATATTCCTGGGGGATGGGAGATGTTTGAAGGAAGGGATAATTTGTCAAATAAACTCACTGTGGGTATCTTCTGTCCCACCTGGCCTTATCTTCACAATTTCACAAGAACCCAGTCTTTGACTAATATTTAACCTTTTACCTTTACAGAGATCTTTCAGACATAAAAAGAGAAATCCCGAGAATGGGGTGGGAGACATTTTGCCTGTGACACTAATCTCCTTAGAACAATGACTGCAGGCCCTCACATCTGACCCTTATCCCTGCTGTTGGGTGATCACAGCATGTGACTGAGGGGAAAGAGGGCACTTTCAGTCTCCTGCTACCACAGGACAGTTTCCCTCACAGCAGGCTGAAACCTGAGCCTCCAAACAGAGACGAAAGGTCAGTGAGAGAAGGCAATACTGTCAGGTGCTTGCCAAGCCCCTGCCCTGTTCAGGCATCCTACCTCTGCCTGTCTGCTACCCAGAGCCCCTTTGTATTGTTAATGGCTATGGCTCCTCTCTCGTCTCAGCCACACGGTGCATTCTGAATGCTTGAGAAACAGTGACCTCAGGGAAGCCATGTGTAGGTGGGGACCAGTGCCCTCTGCAGCTTGAAATGTAAGTGTTTTCCTTCATCTGTCCATCCATCTGTCTGTCCGTCCGTCCAACCACCATCTACAAATGGCCTACTGTGCTGGGCACTCTGGTAGGTGGGGGAGTTACAAGACACAGGTCCTTGTCCTCAGGAAGTTGAGAGCATAAGGGGAGATGGGTGAGCTAAAAGATGATCATACAACAGTGTGCTGACAGCAAGGCTCTTCACGGAAGCCGGTGGGCATCGATGAGGAGTCCCAAACTCAGCCCAGGGGACTCAGACCTGTGTCCTATAGGAGGGGGAGACCCTAACCAAAAGGTGAATTTTATAATTTTGGCCCAGCTGGATAAAAGAAATTAGGCATAAGACTCTGGTTCTTGTCCATTGTAATATGGCTGTGCGGAGGTTCCTGCTTCTCTAGAAGCCCCCATGGAATCTCGGGCTTATCTGTATTTCTTGGGCATTTTCTCCTCTTTCTCTTTGGTATCCTTTCTGTTTGCTGGGTTTAAAAAAAAAAAAAGGTGGAAAGACTATCAAGACGATACTTCAAAGAAATGCTGAAGTCAAGGGTTGGTTCCAGGGGCTGGAAAAGGTGACAAGGTAACACCTTAATGTCAAGGTGACAGGAGGGATACAAAAAACAGGCATGCAGGAGTAGGGCACTCAGAACCCAGCAATCCTGTGAGCTCCTCAGAGCTCAGGGCCCAGGGCCTCTCAGCTGCTGAATAGGAGAGGTGGGCTCAGGACTCCCTGTCTGTGGGAAAGCTGAAAGCCTGACAGAGAGGTGTGGTGTCCTTGTCAGATTGATGACAATGCAGATCCTGTCACTGACCTGGACAGAGGGCCAGAGTTAGAAAAAAGAGATAGAAAGAGGGAGAGAAAAAAGAGGAAGAAAGAAAGATTTGAAGAAGCCATGCTGTGGGCTCTGAAGATGGAAGAAGGGTCCATGAGCCAAGGAATGTAGGAGGTCTCTAGAAGCTGGAAAAGACAAGGCAACAACTATCCCCAGAGCCTCCAGAAAGAACACAGTTTTGCTGGCACCTTGAGTTTAGGACTTCTGACCTCCAGAACTATAAGACACTAAATCTGTGTAGTTTGAAGTCACTAAATTCATGGTAATTTGTTATAGTAGCAACAGTGAATTAATTCAGGGCCAGGCACCATACAGAAAGACCAGAAAGCAGGCGGCACACACTGAAATAGCAAAACTTTTAAAGAGCAACCAGGCGGCACACCGCCGGACCCCAAAGGAGTGCCTGTCCAAAAGAGAAGCCCCTCAGGCCTTGTAGACCGCCAGTGGAGATAAAAGGTGTAGAACGCCAGTGCTGCTTCTGGTGGGGCTCTCCAGAAGAAGCAGTGAAAGTGAGGTCACCCACGTGCTAACCTAGTTGGCAAATTTCTACACCATATGATAGCATCCCAACTCTTCAATAACCTCAATCCTATAGCTAAGGTGTCACTGGCTCCTGTTTCTTCCCTTCCTAATTCTATACAGTATTAAACAGGCTCACCCTCCAATAACTCTAACTGTGCTTTTCCTCCCAGAAAAATCCAAGGGCAAAAGACACTGCTAATATTCCTCTTCCATCCAATTCCAGGCTCTTTTCCAGTATCCTCCATATTCCATACAACTTCAGGCCCACACAGGCAACCCAGATACACATACAAATGGAGGCCCAAGTTTCAACCTTCTTTTTTTTTTTTTTTTTTTAAATTTTATTTATTTATTTGACAGAGAGAAATCACAAGAGAGGCAGGCAGAGAGAGAGGAAGGGAAGCAGGCTCCCCGCTGAGCAGAGAGCCCGATGTGAGACTCGATCCCAGGACCCTGAGACCATGACCTGAGCCGAAGGCAGCGGCTTAACCCACTGAGCCACCCAGGCGCCCCAAGTTTCAACCTTCTTACAAGGTGAGTCTAGTGCTGGGAGGCTCACAGAAGTGACTCTTTTCTTCTCTGCCCCTATGGTTTTGTTGGTCTCCTAATTTTACTGACCAGAGGCTATAATCATAGATCATAAAAGAAGTAAAGATGGAAAGCCAAGAGATGAACTCAAGAATCCTGAGACTGAGTTTCTTTCTCAAGTCAAGAGGTAGGGTGGCCACACTGTGTGCTATCTTGCAGGGGACAACACCAAAAGCACCCTGACAGAGCTCGTTCTGGGACTTTTCCAGGTGGAATCAACCCAACCCAACCCCCCAGGAGGTAAGGCAAATTTAAAGCACTACAAATTTTAGAAGGGAAGAATAGGAACTACATGTTTTGGGAATCTTTACCTTAGATTAATATGTTATAGAGTATAGGTAACAGAAACAATTTAAAATTAATCTCTCCAGTCCATTTTTAAATAGAACATCAGTGACTTGTGAGCACAAAATAAACAAGTCTTCATTTAGAACATTTTAAGCATGGATTAGGGAAGGAATTGTGGGGCTGGTTTTAAGTGTCCACAATCAGCACAGCCAGGGCTGTGTTTTCAGGTGCTCCCTTGCTTCTGGACACAGGACTCTGGCCTCTTGCTGAGCTGGGTTGGCAAATGGTCATTCTGTGCCTTCATCAGAGGGCCAGTGGACACCTTCCTGCATACATCCCTAAACTAATCTCATTCCTTTTGCCAAGCCAGCTTCTGCTTCATGGACCACACTGTTCTGGTGTGATGGGGTAAAAGCCAGGATGCGGCCATTTAGACAGGAGGCTGGACTGGTTGTTATAAGAACAGTGCTCAGAAGAATGACCCGGTTGGGGCTTTCCTTGTAGACAGCTCTCGGCACTGGAGGGAGATGTTTGAGGCCTGTGCCCTACTACCCAGAGGCATATTTCCAGCCTCATGAGCAGAGCCAGGAATGACCTGAGAGACTGAGAACCTCATATGTGCATGGAGTAAGACCCCAGTTAATGTCCTCCTGCCCCAACAGTTCCCAGTTGCTTATTCTTCCACTATGTCAGCCTTTCTTTCATCATATACATATTATTCCACTGTCCCTCTGTCCATTCCCACATTCTCTCCCACCCTGCTCCTGTCAATGGTACCCATGTTCCTTGCTCAAGGGCCACCCTGAGTCAGTAACCTGAAGATACTGGTCAGTTTGCTTTCAGAACAGTGGGAAGTAAGATGCCAATGTGGCAAAAAGGGAAGACTACGATGGCGACCCCTGAGAGACCAAGAGAGTTGTGTCCATTGTTCCCAGAGCTTTAGAAAATAATTTCTCACTGGCAGACTTGACTCCCTGTCTTGTATTCCCTTCTCTGCCCCTTGTCAATGTCACCATCACATGTTCTCCTGAACTCTGGGAACTTCTTTAAGATTTCTTGGTCTTACTGATTGTCTCTTTCTCAGGAGTGGGCTAGAGGCAGCTTGGAAAGGTTTGTTTTCCTTTAGCATATTCAGAACTAGGCCTCTCCGTCTTTTCAGATAGGAGAAAACAGACAGCAGAAAGGGGCAAAAAAATGCCCAGACTTGCCAAAGTCCATAAACACAAGTAGTGAAGAAGGGAAGGAGAGAGTGAGCCTGAGAAACGACAGTGGGAAGGAAGAGGAGAAACAATACACAACGTTACGAGTGAGGAGAAAGAGCTCAAGAGAAATAGCACAGAGAGAGAAGGCCAAGACAGGAAAAAAGAAAGATGTCATGCACTAAGCAGACAGCTGTTGAAAAGGGAAGCTGTGATGCCACTTTGTAGAAATCAGAACACCCTGTTCCTCTCCAGAACTTCAAAATAAGCACCTTTCTGGGATGGAGCTCCCAGCCCTCTGAAACAGCTGTAAATTTCACCTGGGTTATGGGCCTGCCTGCCAGAAACATTGGGATCTTAGTCTCACCTTTTGCTGGGGCACGCACTTCTCCTCCTTCCACCTTCTGCCATGCTCTGCCAGCTCCCCCTGACTCCCTCCCTCCAGGCCTGGAACTAAAGGGGCAAAGTGACGCTCCTCAGACCAGCCCTCTGGTGTCCATGGTGCCCACGCTGGAGCACCCCATGAGCACCCGCCTGTAGGAGGGGGTGTGGCGACAACTGGGCTCTGTGATAGGCTGGATAGGACACCCTGGCCGCCTCTCCCCCCTTCCTGCTCCTGTAAGGATCTGGGCACGTGTTTCTAATTGCGGAAAGGCTGCCTTGGCTTGGCCTGCCTTACCTCAGCTGTTTTCAGATCTAGGAGGTTACCAGTGCTGGCTGCCAAAAGGCACTGATAGGCAAAGAAAACACGGAACCCTGTTTGAGTTCTAACGCGCGCAACCTGAGGCTCTGATAAGATTCCAGGTCTCCACCGGGCCAACCTGAGCTATCTTTCCTTCTCTGAGTCCTCAGGGAGACCTGGAGGGAAACTGGGTATGAGTGAGGAGACAGAGCCAGTTTCCTAGAATCCTTCACAGTGCCCAGGGCGAGACATTTTCACGTGGGGTGAGGAGTTGCATTATAAAGTCTCAAGTTGTTGACTACCTAAAACAAAGGTTGTATTATGATACATGTAAATAACTTGACTGATGAAAGACAAAAACATCAAAACAAAGCAACAGCAATAACCCCAGAATAAATGAAATGAGCCCTTCCCTATAAACTAAGCTTTGATCCCAGCTTCTGAAAGGCCACAGCCAGGCTGTGAAACAGATCTTGCTACCATGCCACAGTAACATTTTGTACTTCTCCAGCCTCTTTCATCTGGAGGCATTCTTCCAGCTAAGCTCCCACCCACGCTGCCCCACCCCCTTCCCGGCTCTCTCTTCCCCTTCCTTCTTCCCCTGACCCCTCAGTGCCAGTTGCTAGACCTGGAGTTTCTGCTGAATCACCATCTGGTACTGAGTTTAGCCAAGAAAACCCAAACTCCCAGCTCAGCATTTTCCAAGAGCTGAGTAGTTCTCTCTTCAGCAGAAACTAAACATGGCCTCTGAGCTAGGGGTGGTGGGGGGAATGGAAGGCAGCTGGAAAGCAGGGGAGACAGACCTAAGGCACCATGCCACCTCGGGGAAGCCCCTTTTGAATCCTACTCATTACCGTTCCAGTCCCGGCCTGAAAAATTCCTGTTATCTCATGCCCCAGTTCTCAGGGTGGTTGTCTCTCCAACACATAGCAAGGGGAATGGGATGTATTCTGCAGGGTCTGCACAGAGCTGAGGAGGGCGAGCCTGACTTTCCATCATCCTCAACCTTTGAAGAGAAGGTGTGGGAGGTCTAGTTGGTTCTTGGACTGGAAGACTTGTGGGCTCTGTTAGTGTCACTGAAGCTTATGAACAGGGACCCAAGCGGCAAAATTCCCAAGACTGGTTCGGTTATAACCCTATTCCAATGGCAGGTAGTGTCCAAACTTGCTAAACTCTCATCTTTCCCCCAAAGCTCCCTGTGACACTAAGCCTCACTCCCATCAGTCTTGACTTTTATATTCTTGGGTATGTGATATAAATTTGGAGTGTCACATTAACCCTTACGAGTTCACCAGACACAATTAATGCCTGAACTTCATAAGCCACAGGCTCTGGCCTCTCTGGGAAAAACAAAGTAATCCTGAGAGTCGACAACAAAAGGCGAGAGGAGAATTTTATCTTCTATTGGTTCAAGAAAGTTAGCAAGTTGTTTCCATCCTGGTGGAAGCTGAACTACTGGAAAACTCTATTTTAGGAGGCCTCAATCCCACTCATTATTCTCCCAAGGAGGTCTGGACACATTCCCAGGAACAAGCTCCTCATTCCCCAGTTTCCAGGACTTGGGCTATGTGCACCCTTTGAACAGCAAACACCACTCTGAGATTAAAAGCTGGAGACCAGAAGAGACAGTATGGAAAGCCAGGAAAGAGGAGGTCATCTGGACCAGCAATTAAAGCATACTGAAACTGAAAAGAATGCTTTTTAGTCAGCTACCCTGACTTCTCAGGTAGCTGGTGGGAACAAAGAGCCTGGTCTGAGAACAGAACTCGATTTAGACTAATTGACAGCAGTGTCCATCACGAGTGGATCCCTAGGGAAGAAGATCTCCATAAAACTCTAGAATTCACCATGATATTTATAATTGCTTATTATGGTATATAAAGCAGTTACTGATAGTTTCTTCTTCTTAGAGCTCAAGACTGGGTCACTCTTATGGAAATGTAAGATGAGAATAACAAAGATACCTTCTCTCTTAGGGCTGTGGGCATGAGGAATACTCCAAAAGCCAACGGGGAGCCTGTTTCCCCACCGTCTCTCTGCCTGCCTCTCTGTCTACTTGTGATCTCTCTCTGTGTCAAATAAATAAACAAAATCTTAAAAAAAAAAAAAGACCCAGTGTTGTCCTTGATTTATTTCACCTGCATTCCAACAAGAATGTGCCATCCTTGACTCTCTAGTCACTCTAATCACCAGGTCCTGCCATTTCTACCTTGTAAAGGCCAAATACATCTATTTCTGTATATTCCCAGAGCTCCATCCCCGATTCACATCACTGTCATCCCTATCCTGGATTTCTGTAACGACATTGTACCTGGTCTCCTTGCCTCTGATCTTATTCCCCTCTCCAATTGATCCTTTACCCTTGTAGCCATGAGTCTTCTAAAATGTAAATATGATCATGTCAATCCTTCCCACTGCTCTTAGGGTAAAGTCCAATCTCTCCAGCATTGCCCATAAAGCCCTTTTCTGGCTGGATCTTCACTTCTATCTGTATCTCCTACCTCCTAGTCTATGCTGTGGCTATACTGAATTACCTGGAGTTTTCCCAAGGGGCCAGGTTCTTTCTTGTCCCCAGACCTTGGCACATGTTAATCCTTCCAGCTATAACATTCTCCCTGCCCCATCTCATTCCACTTTCCTCTCCATGCTGGATACTGCTTGGCTATCTCCAACTGGTCTTTCCTTAACTTATGTGTAGTTTTCTCCAAGACTTTCCTTAACCACACTCCCCACCCCCATTTCTGTTATATCTAGCTCTGCCTGGATGTTGTCCTCTTGGAGGATTTACTACGTAGAACTGAAATTTCCTGTGAACTTGTCAGAATCTTCCAATGGATGGTTCCCTAGTACAGGATCTAAGTATCCTCATGTAGCCACAGTTCCCGGAGCAGACACTCACAGATTTGAAAATGATTGAATGATTCTGTATCCTGTGTGGTACCTAGAAGACACACAGGTAGACTCGGTAAATGCTGATTAAGTCTTAATTTCCCGTTGCTGTTGCTGCAAATGAGACAAATGAGGGGCTCTTTTTGGTTCACTGTCATATCTCATGCCCAAAACAGTATCTAGCACATCATGGGCACTTAATAAAAGTTTGTTGAATGAACAGAGTGTCGAGATTCTCATTTGCATAATGCTTCCCAAGAGTCTCAACCCCTTTCTGAGTTGTATCACTCTAGAGCAGGCTTTGGACCAGTAACCTGAGGTGGCCACCCTGAGGAAGACTTCCAACCAAAGACTTGCTAAGGGCTCCCCAGGGGTTTGCGGGGGCAGTGGAAGGCAGAAATGCAGAACACATTGTGACTGCTTATCGTAAATACTGGACAGTTGAGATATTTCATTTTGATTTGTATTAGATAAACTAGATTGCTCTCTTTTAATAGTCAATTAATCACCACGTCCAGTTGATTCTACTCTGAAATCTTTCTTATTTTTGTCACCTTGTAACTTCATTTTTATTTCAGATCAGGACTTCTCGGGCCTGCACAAATGCTTGGCTTGCTAACTCATCTCACTGCTTCAGGTGTCACAGTCTTTCTCCACTCAAATGTGAACCTAATCATGTTACTCCTCTGCTCAAAATCCTTCCATGGTTCCCGTGTCTTGGATGAAGACTCCTCTCTCCTGCATGATGTACGGGATCCTTCCAGAACTGGCTCCTGCTCCCCTGTTGAACCTCATCTCCTGTCACTCTCCTGGGCTTTCCACACAAAAGTACTTGCTTTTCTCCAACAGGTCATTTTTCTCTCGATGCCAGGTCTTGATTGTGCCCTTCCCTTTACCCTGCTGTTCTGTTTCATGCCTCTCAGGAGCTACCTATTTATCTTGGAAGATTTAGCTCAATCTGGGAGCCTTCCCTAGTATTCCTCTCCCAACTTTGAAGCACCTCTCTGGGTTGTACTTTTGTCATCACATTGTATTGTAATTATTTGTTTGCATACCAATCTCTTCATTAGCCTTTAATCTCTTCCCAGACTCTGTATAAATAATGCCTTATCTTCACTCAACGCAGGAGCTCAGTCTGGTGATTAACTGATAGATTTGCAGTTTCTTTCTTTTTTCCTTGGGAAGCCACTTACAAAATACCTTTAGTCTTTACGAATCATAAAAATGAAAAATGGGGGTTTAGTCAAATTGACCACTCAGTAATAAATTAAGATATTTTTCAATATGCAGTTGACCCCTGAACAACAGTTTGAACTGACCAGTTCTACTTACATGTGAATTTTCTATAGTACAGTACTATAAATATATTTTTTCCTTATGATTTTCTTAATAATATTTTTAGCTTACTTCATTGTAAGAATACGGTATATATAATACATACAACATATAAAATATGCATTAATCAGCTGTTTATGTTATTGGTAAGACTTCCAGTCAATAGGAGGCTAAGAGTAAAGTTTGGGGGGAGTCAAAAGTTATATGTGGATTTTCAATTATGCAGGGAGTCAGTGTCCCTAACTGCTGTGTTGTTCAAAGGTCAACTGTATTTAGATTTTAAATGTTGGCTAGCTAGAAGATGTACAGAGAAGGAAGATGACTTGAATGTATGGGAATCAAGTGTAGGTGGTCTATGTTTGTCTGGATTCAAATATACGAGGATTAGGAGCCACCCAAAGAACTCTGGGGGCTAAAGACAGCAGGAAGGCACTGCTGCTCAGGCATCTGAGGCAAAGGGTTTAGTGCGTGGCGATAAATTTGGGCCTAGAGAATGTGAAACCTCAAAGGCAAATGAACCGAGATTAAGGGACTTAGAAGTTAGGAACGACTAGAACCCTCTGATGTCAAGGGATTAATTTGCAAGAGACTTGCAAAACAACATACAGGTTTATCGATCATAGCATCCTGCATCAAGGACCTGGGGACTTTCCACAGAGGAATTGCAGAGCAACTCGGGGTTAAAAGTTATATGTAACAGTAAAGTCCTTTCCCTTCTAAACTGCTTAAGGGAAAAGAAAAGGAAGGAGAAGGAGGAGAAAAAGAAGAAGGAGAAAAAGAAGAAAAAGGAGGAGGAGAAATCTGAAGCCCTAAAAAACCAGCCTCTTAGGTATCTCAGTAGGAAGATGGAAAACAAGATAAGAAGCATTTTTTTTTTACTTGTGAAATACATGCAGGGCACTCTTGTCCCCTCAGGGAGAGAAAGGAGAAGGAGCTTCTTTAGTACAGGCATTCAGGGGAAAGAGGAGACTTGAATGAAAAGAAAAAAATTCTCCTTCAGATCCTGGACATGACCCCAGACCCCAAAGAGAGGAGGGAGGCCAGGAGCTGCCTGAGTGAAAGGTGACCCAGTCTCAAGGACAGGGAGACAGATAGATCCTGAGAGAAAACCCAGAGTAAGGGAGCAAGAAGCACAAATGGGGGACCCCAGAACACCTGATACTCCTTCAGTGCCACTGGGACCACTTTGTTTACAACTAGAAACTCAGGAAGTAGCCAAAAGATAGAGCTAAATGATACAACAGCAAGCTGCAGAAATCACCTATCCATATGTATATGCCGAGATACACACATGTCTATATGCCCAGACACGGAGGGATGCATTTTATTTAGAACTGGACGGATCCCTATCCACAGTTAGCACGGTTACTGGGCACGGGAGAGGGGTGATGATAAGGGGAAGCTCCCTTTATATATTCCTTGAATCTTTTCCCTAGAGAATATAGTCATTTATTTACAAAGTAGTAAAAAGGGAAAGAAAGAAAAGAGAAACACTCAAAGCACATCCTAGAAGAAGGCACCAAAACCAAGTTTCAACACCGCCTATTCCCTTCTTTCCTAATTCCTTCTTCCCACTAGTATGCTTGCTCTGGAGAAGGGAGAAGGCTTTCCATTTAATTAAAATGTAAAATACATTCTTTTTTTACTGCCTGGTGGCTAGGGATATTCTGCTGACTCAGCAGTGAATAATCAGCTTTGACCTACATAATAGAGTAACTCAAAGTGGCAGCTGCAGTTGCAGAAGCAGATCCAAATCTGCAGTTCCTTCTCCCTTCCCCCAAGGCTCCTTGCAGGCAAGCCGGTTCCAGCAGGTTCTCTCCACCTCTCCAACCCCCATCTGGCTGTCCCACCACCATTTTTCATCCAGTGTATTCTGGCCCCACCACAGAACCACACTTGACCTGATCTCCCTCCCACAGCCAGTGCCAGGCAGGGGCTTTGCCGCATGGATCTCCCTGCTGGGCTCCCCACCTTGTCCTCTACCTCTCTCCAAAACACATCAGTGACCTCTCCACAGAGGGTGGCCTTTCCCTCAAAAACTCTCATCCTACAGTGGGTCAAGCCTGCCCTTGGCATGCCAGGATGACCCAGCAGAAAACAGAGCCTCTGGTTAAAATACACTCAGAAGAGCCCAAGCTCTCCACTGGTTCTCTCAAAAATATAGCTGGACTGGGCCCTGCTTGGCTCTCCTGCCAAAGAGCACCAGGCCTATTTTCACACAGCCGGCTGGCCTGGCACCGGCTAAGAGGAAGGTGAGGCCTGGAAAAAAAAAGGTAAGAGCATTTAAGGGAAGCCTTCCTGACTGTTTGGTTCCTATTTCACCGGATACCTTTTTTTTTTTTTTTAAGATTTTTATTTATTTATCTGAAGGTGAGAGAGACAGAGCACCCAGGCACCCCTTCACTGGATACTTAAGAGATGATTTGAGGGGCCTGTGAAAGTGGGTTCCAGAAAAAAAAGTATTCAATAAACCAGAAAACAGAACCTTTCTTTGCACAGACTTGAAGCAGCTGGGAGTGTTTGGTGAGAAAAATGTGAGTGTGTGGCTACATCTGCTCACACACTCCTGAAGGGAGAGGGGTCCTGGGCTCCACGTGGCCTTCCCATCTGGGAGGAAGGGGGTGGCACAGGATTAAGGTGAGGACCTGCTTTCCATTTCCCCCAAAAGGAATAAGGAGAAATAAGTTCAGGTTTAAGAAGATTTTTCTCCTTATGAAGGTGAAAAAGTACTTGAACACCTATCTCAAGGACACTGAAAAACTCCTGTCTCTGGAGGACAGAACTGACCAAGGTTAAGTTCAAGATAATCTCCTTGCAGTTCTCTTTAGGAGGCAGAGGACAAACCAGATAAGCTTTACTGAACCTTGGATGGCAGAAATTGGGAGAGGAGGGGACTTTGTCATGTGGACATCAGAATTTCTAATTCTAGTTCCTCCTTTCCTCTGTGCTAGCAGTGTCCAGGTGAGAAGTGGGCTGTGGAGGGGACGGCGCGCAACCTATCTTTCTGGAGAGGCAGATAGTCCTAATTTCCTGTTCTGAGGGGACATCTGTGGGGCTATATTACTGCAGAGGGTCTTTGCACAGGGGTCACCTACCGTTGGCAGGTTGGGGGTCAGCAAAGGAAGTTGTAGGGTCAGCAGTCCAGGGAACTCGATCCTATGGCCTGCTTTCTCTCCTTGGTGACCTGTCTAAGGGTTCTCAATTTCTCATGGGAGAGTAAGGGTGGCCTCTTGTCTGAGACACTTCAGCAGTATCAGCAGGAAAAAGGAAGCAAGTTTGCGTGTGCGTGCACGAGACACTGAAATAACAGTGGCCAGCACTTATGGGGTCCCCCTTCCCACGCCCATTAACCTGGCTGATGGCAGAAACAGCAACTCTTCCTGCATTCCCACGCCCCTCCCCACACCTCTCCCTCCCAGCTCTGGATCCAGCTAGCAAGCAAGGACTGAGTGACTACCCTCAGTGACCACCCTCAGTGACTACATGACCCTGTGCTAAGAACATGTATTGTCTCATGCAATCCTTGCAACCATAACCTCCTGTGCAGGCAGGATTACAACCCCCCTCACAGTGGGGTGGGGCGCGGAACTTTGCCAAGCCTTTGCCACAATTAGAAAATGGTGCAGAGAGATACAGCCTCAAGCAACCTGGTTCTGGAGCCCACATTCCTTTGCCTCCAGGGCCATAAGCAGACCTGACCGAGCATAAGGAATACAGTCCAAACAAGTATGTTGGCCCCTGAGTATCACCTGTCTGGATGGTAGGGGTTTAGCCCAGGGCTGAATATCACTGCCAAAGAGGGCACACTTGCCAAGGAGACCACTCCTTGGATCCCAACTGGCTGCCCTGTGAGAGACTTTGGGGTGGGCAAGTGATGCCTCCCTCCCTTTCCCACCAGCACGACAGAAGGGTGTGGCTGGGATGGTCACTGCTCTCAGCTAAGTGTATGTGTGTTGAAAAGTATGGTGGGGCAGGGGTCATGTTAACTCCAAAAGTGGAGCCTTTGAAAAAAATCCAAATATTTACCTTGGAAATTAGTTTTGTGGGGGGCACCTGGAGGGCTCAGTCGGTTAAGCGTCTGATTCTTGATTTCAGCTCAGTTCATGATCTCAGGGCCCTGGGATCTAGCCCCTCATCAGGCTCCCCGCTCAGGAGAGAGCCTGCTTTTCTCCCTGCTTTGCCCCTCCCCACCAAAATAAATAAATCTTAAAAAAAAATTGGTTTTTGGTTTAAAGATATAAAACACCCCAACCCATTGAGATCCCTGAGAATTCCTTAAAGTACGAGTTGCAGAACTTCTCTACAATAAATCTCTAACTATTCCAGCTCACACACATCTTTCCCCCTTCTCTGAATTTTTATTGCAATTGACTCTTTACCACAGAACCTGTGTATATAGCTTTTTTCCCCTGTTAGGCAGGAAACATATCAAGGGTGTGGGGAACCACAGAAAAAGCATTTATGTTCTCCCAACTCACATGTTTACACTCTCCTCCCAAAGAGTTTTAAGATGTGAGCTGGCAGGTTGAGGTGGAGGTGGATGAAGCCAGAAAAATCTTCCTGCAAGCAGCAGGAAGCTCCAGCACAGTGTACGGCGTACGTACGTGCTAGAAAGAGAAGGAGTTAGGAGACCCGGCTCCACTCAGGGCCTGTCACCTTGGGTATGTCACTTGCCTGGCTCCTTTCCTTATCTGCTTTAGGAAAGTGATAATCCAGGCCCTGCTTACCTCATGGATTTGTCATGAGGCTCAGATCAGATAGTATAGATGAAAGTGCTGTGAAAATTACTGTGCCTCTGAGTAGCTACCTACATTTCTTCTTCTTCTCCTTTTTTTTTTTTTTAAACAAGCTCATTATTCAGAATCAATTCATCCAAAACACCCATGTAGGAAAAGCAATGGGGGAAAATAATAAAGGAGGGAAGGAAAGAAAGAGGGAGAGGCAGGAGAACCAGAGGCATGCGGACCGCCAGGAAGGCCGAAAGAGGCCATCCTGAGAGCAAGGCCCAGATGGCACTTACATAAGCAGATGGCAGCCAGGAGTCGAAGGCCAGACTCTGGGGGGAAGCAGGTGGGGAAGAGCGGCTGCAGCACATAGTTGGAGAAGGTGAGGGCGATAACAGCCTGGTTGGTGGGGTAGATCACCAGCACTGCAATCCATAGTCTCAGGAACCTGAAGAGGGAACAGGACAGAACTTGACCCAAGACAGCTGTAGGGACCCCCACCCCCACCAACGTGCATGGCAGGGATTCACGAGTCATGGGGGGAAGCCTGGGCATGTCGCTGGGCAGCGTTAAGAGAGGCGGGTGGGCTAATGGGGTGCGTCTCCTTTTTGTTTTCCGGGGTACTGAGGACTCAACCAGACAGCTGGCCCTCCGCAATGACAAGAAAGTGGTTTGGCGACGAGGGGTGAAGAATCTGCTAGCATGAACACATGTCTTGGCTTCGCTTCTCTCTCCCCTGTCCTCCTACTGTCTCTTCTCTCTGCTCTGGGCCCCAGCATCCAGTGGTGGAAAATAAAATTGGCAACCCCAGAATTCTGACAGCCGGGACATGCTTAGGGTGTGGCCGCTTAAGCAACTGCCAGGGATGGCACTGAGCGGGGTCATGAGAGGGAAGTGGCCTCCACACCCTTGGCCTCTGGTGAGTGCTCAGCTCCTCAGTAGCAGGGCCACAGATGCTGAGGAAACTCAAGCTCAGGGCCTGGCCCGCAGTAAGCCATCATCTTTGGCTGTGTGAGAAGAGGGTGGTCTTAGGTGGTCACTCTAATTTGTCAAGATAAGACGACTTTGTTTTGTGATGTGCTTTCCCTGAGAGTCTATAGTCAGAGTTGTCATAAAGTTCTATTTGCTGTCACCCATAGACTCTTGCCCGCTGAGGTCAACAGAGAGGTCAAAACTAGAACCTGGTTCTTCTGCCACCCTCAGGAGAATCAAGGGGACATATAGCTACACTAACAACTATGACAGGGAGGCAAAAGAGGAATCCTTGGCACACTGGCAACCACTGGCCTCGGCTTCTAGACCACCCAGGTCTCCACAGATCCTCTTACCCAGCCAGTCCTCCAAAGATGTCCTTGACGTAGGAGTAATCACCTCCAGATTTGGGGATGGTGACCCCAAGCTCAGCATAGCACAGGGCTCCCACAGCGGTGATGAGACCAGTCACAATCCAGACAATGAGAGCAAGGCCCACAGAGCCGGCGTTCTCCAGCACACCTTTCGGCGAGACGAAGATTCCAGAGCCAATGATGTTCCCTGTATGAGGCACCAAAGTTGCCAGAAGAGACAGTGGAGTCAGCACAGTTGATAGGACTGAAATTTGCAGGAGTGGTCTCATCTCTGGTTTGATTCTAGAATGCTTTTGGAATGCATAAATCACCTTCAGGCAGGTGTGTCTAGTAATAATTTACATGTCTCCTTTAGTCCTCAGTATAGAGTCAGATATCATTTCTCCCATTTTACAGAGGAAGAAACTGAGTCTTAGTGATACCAAGTGTACTGCCCGAGTCCACATGGTAGTAAGTGGTGGGTTGGGTATTGAATCTCAAGATCCTCTTACTGGACTGTACCATGGTCCACCCGAGGTAACAGAGGTCTTAAGACTAACGAAATGGCAAGACTGGAAAAGCAGGCTGTTCTCAGAGACAATCTGCCGGGTAGAAAGCTTCAAAAGTGAGCCTAAGGGCAATACATTTCAGACAGACTGTGGTCATACCCCATGACTGGGGGTTTTCAAGACCTATGAGCCTCGACAGCACTCCTGGAGGCTGGCTTTCACCCCAGAAAGGATAGCCCCACTCTTGGTGAGGAACATGAAATAACCCTATAAAAACAATCCTAAAAATAGTCCTAGTCCTACAAAGTGGTTCATAGAAGTGCGATATGTGCAAAAGTTTAGCACTACATTCTTGAAAGGTTGTGCCCCTCCATTGTTTCATGTGACCCTCACAATTACCTTCTGAAGTACAGAAGGAGGAGGAAGAACAGGTATTCCTCTCTCTATTTTGCAAAGAGGCTAAGACACAGAGGGGTTAATTGCCTTTTCCAAATTCCACGGCTACTGATGGGTAAAATTGGATCTAGAAGTTGGTCTCCTGATGCTTAATCCAGTGCGTTTTCCACTAATCTATTTCTGCTTCTGTGTGCAAGGGACTGACTTTCTCCTGAGAGATGAGGCTGGCAGCAAGGACTGAATGGTTGGCTTTTGGGATGCGCGTGCTGGGTAGGGGAGGAGTAAGAGGGTGGGAGCAGCTCCTGACATATTCCTTCCCAAGCTTCCCTCTACTTCTTGTGATTCAAGGTGGTGATCAGGGTGCACTGCACAGGTGCTTTGAAAACTCTCCTCTGAGCCCCACCCAGCTGTACTACTAAAAGTCTGAAGGAAGAAGCAGAGACTAAGTGGATCCAGGTAGAAATGGAGAACGGGAGTATTATGAGGCCAGCTTGGTTTGACAGTGTTCTGAGGACATCACATATTCCTACCACCTCTCTTAAGGGGTTCAGATCTGGGCTGAACAAGATGCAGAGGACAGGATTTTACACTCAACTTGCAAAAATGACTTTCAGATCTCAAACATAACTCAACCTCAATCCAGTCCTGAAACTTCCGCTTCTAAATCAAAATTCAGTTTTTAATCCCAGACCATGCATCAGTTATTTCTGTCAAAGGGGACAAGAAGAGAATATTCACTTTCTAAAAGCAATACATTTTATTCCTCTGGGATAGCTTTTCACACTAAAAATCTGTAGTGTGAGATGAATGGGAAAGGGAAGGGGTCTAGGCAGGTGGAAGAGCAGTAACTGTGAGACGGACAAATAGGATCTGCAGCTGGATGCCGAGGGAAGGGAAGCACATTTGTCTCAAACTTGCCTGCCTTCTTTTTTTTTTTAAGATGTTATTTATTTATTTATTCATTCATTTATTTATTTGTCAGAGAGAGAGAGAGAATGTGCACACAAGCAGGCAAAGTGGCAGGCAGAGGCAGAGAGAGAAGCAGGCTCCCTGCCAAGCAAAGAGCCTGATGTGGGACTCGATCCCAGGACCCTGGGATCATGACCTGAGCTGAAGGCAGTGGCTTAACCGACTGAGCCACCCAGGCATCCCTCAAACTTGCCTTCCTTCTCTGCAGATAGTCCGACCCAATGGAACTGGGCTGCATATAGAGATGACGCTAAAAGAAGAAACAATACCTCATGTTCAACTTTGTGATCTAAACATGAGGCAAAGAGAGATAGAAAAAACGAGATTCTGGGCCCCACCAGTTCTTAAAGGCTTTTCCTTTTCTCGTGCATTTATTTTAAGTCCTATGATAGGAACAAGAGACATCTTTCAGCACCCCGCCCCCCAACCAGTTTCCACGTGTGCTTTGCATGAAGATTGGGCTAGTGGAGACTTGGAGGCCTTCTGGTGGCGTGTCAGGACTCAGGACACAGTTACCCTAGCAGGTGACCCTTAATCTGCCAAGCGAAATGTGCCGCTGCCCCCTGTAAGATACCAAGTGCCAGAAGCTGAGAACTGGAGACGGAGTTGCTAACAGGGCAAAGGTGATAGGAAACTCCTTGTCTAGCAGGAATTTATCGGAAGAGTAATTTGTAGGGCATTTCAAAGGCAGCCATGAAGGGAGTAACACACCTAGATTATAAAACTAGTTCAAGGGGTTAGAAAAACGATCAGTACAGGAGAAAAACAAGGTTTGACTTTGGTCTGCAACGTACTGAAAAGGGAGGTGATGGGGGAAGAGGTAGGTGTTTCTCAGAGCCAGGAATGGCTGTCACAGGGAGGAAGTAGGCATGAATGTTATTGAAGAGATCCTGTCTTCTCAGGAATGAAGTGTCAAAGTTCCACTAAGGATTCTCAGAAAACAAATACCACGTGGGGCTCAGGAAGCACTTCTGTTCTCCAGCTTTTGTTCTGACATTTCCAGAGTGTGTGCTCCTTTCCTCATTCCAGGTGGAGGCAGCCACTGGAAGATGGGATGTGCAACACCAACAGCCATTTACACATTCTGATCACTTCCTGCCTCCCCTTATTCTAGATATGTCCTTCCATGGGGCTGCTGGAGTGATGGTGGGGTTTGTAATAAGTTGACATTGGGACAAGAATCTTCATTTTACAAAAACTGAATTCTATCCCTTGCCCTACGATCTTAATTTTGGTCAAACTAAAATTACAAAGATAAAAAACTTAAAAAAAAATTATGCTATAGCTAAAACGGAGTGCTAGAGAACAGGAAGGAGAGGAAGGTCTCACTTTGATTCTAGGAAGTCGCTACCTAGAAAAAGAGAATCAGATAACATTTCCTCCACCTGAGCAGTCTCTGGAGCTTCTGGAGGGGGAGGAATGTCAGACTAGCTGAAAGAACATTCACATTACCTTTACTCAAAAGGAATGCCTACTATATACAATCTTGGTGTGATTATTTGATTAATATTTCTCTCTCACACTGGATTATGAGACTCATGACAGCAGGGACTCTATTGTTTCCCTTCACCTGTAAAGTGTCACACAGTAGACACTCCATATATGTTTACTGAATGATGTCAGACTTCCATCTAGAACTTAGCTCCACAGAGCACTATATGTGTTTCTTTGGAATCTCCAAATCCCGTGACGTATGTCAAGTATGTATTGCAGGCCAGTGAATAAAGCAACCTACTTATTTCACTGCTGAAGGGTGATCCGGCTATTATTACCATCTCCAATTTTTTTTTAAAGATTTAATCTATTTGAGAGAGAGAGAGAATATGAGCAGGGGGTAGGTGGGGAGGAGCAGAGGGACGAACAGATTCCCTGGGGAGCAGGGAGCCCAATGCAGGGCTTGATCTCAGGACTCTGAAATCATGACTTGAGCCAAAGTCAGATGCTTAATCGACTGAGCCACCCAGGTGCCCCTACCATCTCCAATTTATAGGGGAGGAAAATAGGGCAACTATTATTTCAATTTTCCAAATGGGAAAAAATGAGGGAGGTATTACCATCCCTATTTTATGGATGAAGAAACTGAGACACAAAGAAGTAGTATTTTTCCTAAACCACAGAGTAATAAGTTAGTAGTAACTGGATTAGAACCTAAATCTTCTGTCATAGCCTCAAGCTTTTCCCAGGGAATAGTCAGTTTTACCAAGATGATGCTTATTATGAGAAGATGCTTATTAAGATACTGGAACACATATCCGATTCCTTCCTTCTACCGCACCATGTTTGATGGTGATTTACAAAGTGCTCTCATTTGTTACTTTATTTGATTCTCGGAACTACTTTCCTAGGTGCACAGGGTGGATATCATCATTCCTATTTACTTTTGCTAAGACTGAGTTTTAGAGAGGAGAGGACACTTGACCAAAGTCTCACAAAGCTTAGGCAGCAAGGCCTGGACTAGAGGCCAAGTCCTTGGACTTCCGGCCTGGGTTTCCTCCACTACTCCACATGGCCTCTCCTCTAGAAATTGCATAATAGGACTTTTACACTTGGACCCTGTCCAAAAGAGGTTTTTCTGGAGTGGCTCTGAAAAAGGAGAAGTGGGAAATGTCTTTTCTATTTTGACTATGAAGCTTTCTTGAGAGGCTGAAAGAAAGTTGATTACTGTGGAGATGTGCTTCTCCATTGTTTTAGTCTTAGACTCCTTGTCTATAAAACCATTCAAGAATGAGATGCCCATCCATCTGGTATAGCCAATGTTTCAATCCTCCCTTTCATCCACCCCAATTAGTAAAATAATCATGTTATCACATAGATCTTCTTTGGTCAAAAGGGGTCCTAGGTTGCCTGGACAATGAGGTCCAGCTTGGCTTCTTCTGTCAAAGAAAAGTTAAGCAAACCACTCCGTTAAAAAAGGGGCCAGGTTGTATCTGGGGGCAAGTCTTCACTAGAGAAATGCTGGAATTAAGAAAATCCATGTTTGCCATGAATAACCACTGACTTCCCCACTTGTGGGCCAATACCCATGTGACTCCTATTAAGGCTTTACTCACATCCAGGCCTGTCCACACTAGAATGCTGAGGCATCAAAGAATTTCCTAGGGCATGGATTTACAGACTTCTAATGCCCAACAGACCCTCAGATACAAAAGGCTTTGGCCTTCCTTATTAACTCATGCTAGTCTCAGAGTCTAGTCAGAGCTCCTCCTACAGCTTGGAGGTTCTGTCCATTTCCATAATGTTTAGAGAAAGCCAAGGTGAACTTTCTTTTCTTTTCTTTTCTTTTTCTTTTTAATATTTTATCTATTTTATTGGAGAGAGAGAGAGCATGAGCAGGGAGGGGTAGGGGCAGAGGGAGAAGGATAAACAGACTTCCCACTGACCAGGGAGCCTGATGTGGGACTTGATCCCAGGACCCTGGGATCATGACCTGAACCGAAGGCAGACGCTTAACCAGCTGAGCCACCCAGGTGTCCCTAAGGTGAACTTTCTTTATGTTTCTTCCTTAAAGTGGCTGAGAAGATTACAGGATTTTCAAGACGGGGGGAAGATGGAAGCAGAGTCTGGTATGTTGGGGGCTTTGATCCTCATGACAGGAAGCTCACCCTGCAGACACTTTCCCATCAGGACCGTACAAATAGCTACATCAGAGTGACAGCAGGTAAGACTCTGATACATGCCCTTTGGAGTTGCCATTCTGAGCAGAATAGAGATGTGGAAGGTGCTGCAGGACTCCCACTGTTTTGGATCCCTTACTGAAAAGTGAGGAGGGCACTAAGGCTCAGAGTTGGGGGAGCCACTGATTCCTTGCTTTGCCACCCACAAGCCGTGTGACCTGAATTTCTCTGACAGTCCCTTCCTTCACCTCCTGAATGGAATGATTGTTCCTGTCCTGACAACCTAATGGGTTTGTTGTGGGGATCAAGGGAGGAATACATGTGGGAGCACTTTGTAATCTGTGAAATACTAGCAAATATAAGGAACTGATAGAATTTATAGCAGTAAGAATAAAATCCATCTCTAGAAGAATCGAATGGACTTGCTTTGGAGGCTTGGCTCCAAAACAGCACTGCAGAGCCAGGACCATGAAGCATTCTCTGAGTCATTTGTCTGCTTGTCTAGGTATAATTTTTAGGTGCCGCAGGTGGGCGGCCAGCAGGTAATTGCATCTTAAAAAGTATTTACTGAGCACCCACTCTGTACATGCTTGCTTTAAAAGGTAATTGGGAAGCACTTGTTCACACATGGACTTTTAATGACATAGATGGAGCCAACCTCCACCCACCAGCCTCTGAAAGGCAGGCATCCTGGCCTGAGGGGCTACGAGTGCTGAGCCCTCACATATGCCCATTAAAGATTCAATTCTGGCTTCCAGAATTCCCGTCTTGTTGGGGAACCAGGCACCAGCAGAGACAGGTTTTATCTATCTCAGTGGTTCCCATCCAGGGGCAATTTTGTACCATTTCCTCCAGCCCCAGGGTACAGTTGGCAATGATTGGAGACAGTCTTGATTGTTACAGTTGGGGGAGGAGGGTTCCACTGGCATCTAGTGGAGGCCAGGGCTGCTGCTAAACATCCTTGGATACACGTGACAGCTCCCCACAACAACGAAGTATCTGGCCCATACATTAACAGCACTGACGTTCAGAAACACTGTTCTAACCTCAGGCCTCACTGTCATTATCTGGTTAATCCCTAAAGTTCCTTTTATATGTGCTTTTATATGTGCTGCCGAAGCAAGCACTAAAGTTCCTCTTAGATTAGAACTTGGATGATTTTTTTGAAAAGATTTTATTTATTTATTTGTGTGAGAGAGTGCCCAACCAGGGGGAGCAGCAAGCAGAGGGAGAAGCAGGCTCTCTGCCAGGCAAGGAGCCCAATGTGGGACTTGATTCTAGGACCCTGGGATCATGACCAGAACTGAAGGCAGACACTTAAGCTACTGAACCAGCCAGGTGCCCCAAGACTAGCTCATTTTTAAAAAGATTTGTTTAGGGGCACCTGGGTGGCTCAGTTGTTTAAGCATTTGTCTTTGGCTCAGGTCATGATCCCAGGGTCCTGGGATGGAGTCCTGCTTTGGGCTCCCAGCTCAATGGGAAGCCTGCTTCTCCCTCTGCCTGCTACTCCCCCTGCTTGTGTGTTCTCTCTCTCTCTGACAAATAAATAAATAAAAGATTTGTTCATTTTATTTTTTTATTAACATATAACATATTATTTGCTTCAGGGGTACAAGTCTGTGAATCATAAGTCTTACACAATTCGTAGCACTCACCATAGCACATAGCCTCTCCAATGTCCATAACCCAGCCAATATTTGTTTATTTTAGAAAGAGAGAGAAAGCATGAGTGGAGGGAGGGGCACAGAAAGAAGAGGAGGGAAAGAATCTCAAGCAGACTCCCTGCTGAGTACTGAGCCCGATGTGATGCAGGGCTCTATCCCACAACCCTGAGATCATGACCTGAGCTGAAATCAAGAGCTGGACACTTAAGCAACCGAGCCACCTAGACACCTGGAGAATAAGTGATTTTTAGGCCAAGAAAATTTTTTATTGTGGTAAAAATCATATAACATTAAATTTACCATCTTAACCATTTTTCAATATACAGTAAATATATTCACATTGTCAAACATCTCCAATGGATGATTTGTTTTTAACTGACTGCTATCATTCAACAAATACTTTCTAAGCATTTGCCACGTGTCAGGCTGAATACTTAGGGATGTGAAAATGAGTAAGACTCAGTCCCTGCCCTCAAGGAATTGTGTGAAGTGAGGACACGTAAGTGGACACGTTGGTGACAACAACTGTGCTATATGACAAGATATCAAGCAGGAAAGGTCACTGGCGTGGGCCGCTCACAACAAGCTTCCTGGAAGAGGGGAAGTACAAGACGGATGCTGATGTGTAAGAAGACTCAAATCAGCAGCGAGGAAGGGGAAAGCCTTGGCTGGCTGATAAACAGGTCAGGCTTGGTCTGAACTGGCCAGTTCTTCTCATCTGCCTGATCGGTCCAATCTAAATTTCTGAACCAGAATTACTGAGTATGTGTCAGGAAATTGGAGGTGGGAGGGAAGTAAGGATGATGGAGGAGGAGGAGCTCAAGGAGAGAAAGAAACTAAAATTTATTAAATATATACCAGGGGAGACCAGCTTTATTTTAATACTCCACAAGAAACTTCCACTTACAGGTAAGTAAACTGATAACTAACTTGTTGCAGATTACAAAGCGTATAAATGGGCAAGCAGTTTGCAAACTTAAGACTATCTCCTGAGCCCCTCCTCTTCTGCTACATTATCAATGCTTCCTCCCTTTCAATGACACGCTGATACAAATCGTAAAAAAATTCATTATATGCGCTCTACTCCGGCATCAGAGCCTGCTTAACAAAAGCCGCCTTATCCCTAAGGCAACCGGACCCGCCTGTATCAGCTGCTTACTAAATATGCAGAACCGTACCCTAAAGAACCAGCCAAAGCATTTATGTATTTCAAAGATCTTTAAAATCTATCTACAGATGAGAAAAGGACATTGATCATTCTGCAGCAAGAGTACTCTCTCTGGGTAATCCACCGTCACAACGTGAAGCAGTATGAAGTTGCCTGGATCACCTTCTGGCATGTTGTGAAACCCTCGCCCCAGAAGTGACGTCACTGCTCATGCTGAGGTTATTTAAAGTAGGGAGCAAACCAATGGGAATACTCGTGACTGTGACAAAGGATGAGAGATGAGATATAATCAATAAAGCTTTTCAGCTCGAACTTCATTCATTCTATAAATAAAATAGCTTGAAATAGGTCTGAGGGATACTTTTTGCTTCTTAAAAACGAAATTCACCAGTGCTCAGCACAGGACCTAGCATATAATGTGCTGAGTAAGTGTTTGTTGAATGTTAAAATATAGACTAGTCTCAAATCCTGTGATCAGCAGCTCCTACCTCCATCCCAAGGAGCAGCCTGCAGTTTGCCATTTCCAGATTTCTTGGAAGAAGGGACTTGGGGAGCCTGCTTTGTGGGCTTGTTCTGGGAGGGGTGCAAGGCATAGTCTTTCTTGCTCTGTGTGCTCAGCCAGGAGTTAAAAATTGGAAGGGAACAGTTCCTAGTCACCAAGCTCCTGAATGGTTGTTGTTTTGGGCGGTTCAGAATATACTATTGGATTTGTTGCTCATGCCTGCTTTTTTGACACCCCTATATCATCACCCCAAACATTAACAACAACAAAATAGGAGCAATGGCAGAAATTCCTGACGTATTTCTTTATAGGTAGCTGTGATGCTGGATTAACCCTCAGAGGAAAGCAGAAACCCTTGGTAGCCAGGCAATTTGAGAAACCCCAATCTGTATGCCCCATACCTCCATGCCACTTTAATAAGCTGGTTTAATTCAGAAAAGCTATATATATATGGTGCCAGCCTCTCCAAGAAGTCATTTGATCTGTGTACAGGGTATTTTTGTTGTTGTTGTTTTTCCTAAATAAAATGAGCTATTTGGTTCTGTTTCTTAGACATAATTTTTTCCTTGCTCGGTTCCTACTGTTTTCCCCCAACCCCAAGAATCTCCTAGACACTCAATCTGCAGAACTCTGCTCTTGTGGGAGAATGTATTATAGCCCTGCCAGTAGCAGGCTCAACCAGATTGCTCCTTGAGCTCTGTGGTTCCTGGAGGCAGGAAGCATGCAACAGGATCCCGGTCCCCAGCTGCCTGCTGTGGAGCATTTTGGTTAAGCCCAGCGGCTTCAGAGTTCAATGACCTGAAGGGAATCCTGGCTCTGTCATTGCCCACTTATTCATTCAAACCCTGCTTGTCTATGACTGTACTGATTACATGAAATTAGGAGAGAATATTTAGAAAGCACTGATCAGGTACTATTGTCAGTGCATCGTAGTGCTCAATAAATGGCAGCTACTTATTTTTAAGATTACACTGCTGGGTATAGCCTTTCTCTATTCACCAAGATGTGTTTGTTTTGACAGGCCTCCTACTTGGTTTCTGTCTCGAGTTTTCTCTGAGAACAATGAGTTTTAAGCATGTTTTTATCTTGAATGAACCAAATCCTAATCCCTCTGTGTTTTTTTTTAAAGTTGAAGTACAAACTCAAGAAGCAATTGTCACACTCCATCACTCTGGTTAACATCCAATAGGCATTTTAGGGATTAGAAAGCTAATAAACATCATATTAGAGACTAAAATGTAAAATCTTCTGAAGTGGTGGAAAATGCATGGGTCTGAAAATCTTTTGGACTTGAAAAATTTCCAAATCACCCCAGTGCCATTGTAGTATGGTCATACAGATAGCTATACTTCTTTGTTGACAAATCCCCTTAAAAAAAAAAAAAAAAAAAAAAGTCAGGGGCGCCTGGGCGGCTCAGTAGTTAAGCTTCTGTCTTTGGCTCAGGTCATGATCCCAGGGGCCTGGGATGGAGGCCCTCAGCACTGGGCTCCCTGCTCCACAGGGAGTCTGCTTCTTCCTGTCCTTCCACCTGCCGCTCCCCCTGCTTGTGCTCTCTCTCTCTCTGTGTCAAATAAATAAATAAAATCTTAAAAAAAAAAAAAAAAAAAAAAGGATTTCCTCCAACCTTTTCAGTATCAGACATCTATGGTCTTTCCTGACTCCGATGTCAGGGTTATGGTCCTCCATGGCCCACTGCCCCACCACAGAATACACACTGGCTTTACTCCTTTCCCTTATGGTGGCTAAGAGCTTTGGCTCTGGAGTTAGGCCATCTCAGTAATCAGTTGTGACCATGGGCAAATTACCTACCAGATCTGTGACTCAATTTCCCATGTTTAAAAATAGAGATAACTATGATACCTACTTTCAGGGGTTGTGTTCAGGATTAAATAGGGTAATATACATTAAAAGTTCATAGCACAGGAACTGGCATTTAGTAAGAGCTCAAATACCGTTGTTTTTTTTTTTAAATTTTTTTTTAAAGATTTTATTTTTAAGGAATCCTTATACTTAGTGGGGCTTTAACCCACAACCTTGAGATCAAGAATCATATACTCCACCCACTGAGCCAGCCAGGCCCTCCGCTCAACACTATTTAAAAAAAAAAAAATCTTGTTAGTGGAAAAGAGTGGTTTTATAGCTAGACCTGCATTCAGTATTGTTTTGCAGCAAGTATACCAAGTCCATTCATAAATATACATGTGCTAAAAACAAAATGGTCTGACATACTATGACTATTTTTTTTTTAGGCTCTTCAGCTGGTTTGGTGCCTCCAGATCTAGATTCTGGGTATGTACCTACATATGTAAATTGCATAAAGTAACCTAAAGAGCCAGGAACTCTGTGGGCACCTCTACCATGGCTGGGAAAAACTCTGGTCCATAGAGGAAAGGTGTGCATGTGGGAGAGTTAATAGGAGCATGGTCTGTGCTGACCAGATCCTGTAGCAGCTGAGCCAACCTCAGGCTGCCCCGCCAAGTCTTACTGCAATTGTACTAGGAATGTTACCTTTTACTCCCAATCAGCTGAGTTAGGATTGCTCAGCTCCCCTTTATACTGGGGCACTTCTTTGCTGGGAACACACCACTAACTGCTTCATCTGTAAAAACAAATAAGGACCTCTGACCAGGGTCTAAAGGAAAGCATCCCTTTAGGACATAGAAATAGTAGAGAAGAATGCTTAAAAGCTGAGTTTAGGATTCAGATAAGCTTTAGGTTTGAATCTTGCCTTCAATACTTTTTAGCTGTGTGAACTTCAACAGGTTGCTTATCCTTCTGAGCCTCTATTTCCTTACCTGGAGAAAGGGTAATAAGTGCCCCCCAAGAAGGATATTGTGAGACATAAATGGGATACTGATGTTGGGTAATTGCACAAGTTTCTGGCATATACATAAGTGCTTAATAATGACAGCTTTTGGGCACCTGGCTGGCTTAGTCCATGGAGCATGCAACTCTTGATCTCAAGGTTGTAGGTTCGAGCTCCACGCTGCGTGGAGAGATTGCTTAAAAAAAAAAATCTTAAAAAAAATAATGATAGCTGCTCCATGGGGCACCTGGGTGGCGCAGTCCATTAAGCATCTGCCTTTGGCTCAGGTCATGATCCCAGAGTCCTGGGATTGAATCACCCGCTCCCCCCATCTGCGTTGGGCTCCCTCCTCAGCTGGGAACCTGCTTCCTCCTCTCCCTCTGCCCCTTTTCCCTGTTCTTGCTCTCGCTCTCAAATAAATAAAATATTTAAAAAAATTTTTTCACTTCTCCATCACACTCTCTTTAGATTTTGCAACGACCACACATTCATGGTGAAATCTAAGTTCATCTGTTGCCAACAGATTTCCTTAGCCAAGTACATGAAGAGCAATAGTCTCGTTAGAGTAGGGCAAAGGTGATGTTAAAAAATTAAAATGGCCTGGAGTGTCTGGCCAACTCAGTCAGTGGAGCATGCAACTCTTGATCTCAGGATTGTGAGTTCGAGCCCCATACTGAGTGTGGAGCTTACTTAAAAAAAAAAAAAAAATTAAATGGCCCAAACTAATTGATTTTTGGACTTGATGAAATTATTTCTTTCTCAAAGATTTTTCAAGCCAGGTTCCCAACAGTCCTTCAGATAAACACTTCTTATAACATATTCAGGTTTTTTCCAAGAGCCAACTAAATACAATAATCATTTGAGTTATTGTTCCATGTCAGACTAAGTACCAAAGATTCAAAGATGTAGAAGATACATTTTTTTTTCCTCAAGGAAATAACTGTTTAGTTGTTACTCTTTATACCTGTGAAATCTCCCAGAATCACCTTCTCTATTCTATCTTTTCCCATATCCTTTAAGATGTTTCTTAATCTAGTGCTGGGTGAGAACTTCTCACTCTTTGTGTTTCCCACCATTCATCTAACTTTGTCCTCATTCAACTCCTACATAACTCAACTATATCATTAGTTTAAAATGTTTTTTTTTTTTGTTTGATGTGTATGAACCTCATCTCCCCAATCAGATTATAAGTAACTCTAGGGCATGGGTTTCTATTAGTTCATTCTATATTCCTTTAACACCTGCCATTCTGTTATTCCTTATTTATTTATTTTATTTTATTATTTCCCCCCCCCCCCGCCCACTACCCCTGTTATTCCTTATTTAGATCATCAAGGATGACTGTCAATGAAATTTTATGAGCTTGTACAAAACACATAGTTTAACTTATCCCTCTAAGTCAATTGGGTATGAAATAGATGGATTTGGGGCAAGTGAGCTACTTTCCCATACAGCATCACCTGATCCTCTTAGGAAATTTCCTTTCTCTTTTTGTCTTCTAATTTTCTCTCTTCCACAGTGTTGGAAGATCACTAAATTCTGCATGGAAAAATGCTATTTCTATTTTTGCCTTTGGTCTTGAAAAGGCTTGAATCACTGTCATTCTTGAAAAGGCTTAAATCATTATCATAGAAACCCCTCTAGAAGAGGATAGGGCAGCAGCTTAGCACATCTGAAATTCAACAGCCATGCAGGAGGAGAAGCAGAAAGGATTTTGCTCCCATATCATCCTAAAGGGGAAAACTGCATCTTACCCTAGCTTAAATGGAGTTGGAATAGTGCCTATTAACTCTACAAAGATTCTCACACTTTGGAAAAACATCCTGATTTCTCTGAAATCACCTATATAGGACCTTTCTTCACCACAGAGTTATTATTCTTATCACTGTAATGTCAATGGGAACATTGGGACCATTCTCACACCGAAGCGCAGTCCACAAGGTTGTGGACAAATCAGTAGTTACACTAACCCATCTGAGATTTTTTCAACATTTATTAAACTGTTGAAGGGAGAGACAAGAACAACCTCAGTATATAGGAAAACATCATCTACCCTTGAATACCTGCACATATACAGGGTGGGTGAGCAAGACCAAGGCAGGAAGGAGGTTTGATTGTGCTTGTGTGCATGTGGGTGTGCACATTTGTGTATGAATCAGAACCCTCCCAAAGGGAGGAAAATGCTTAATCCTATCAGTCAAACTGGTGAAAGAGGTAACAGGCTCTGGGCTATTTATAGACCTTAAATTGGCATGTGCTGTACATATTGAATACTTTGCTGGTCTCATTTTTTTTTAGAGCAGTTGAGATAAAGGAAAAGCAAAGAAAAGGTAATAAGATTCAGATCATGACTGTAATTTTAAAAATAACATCACCTTTCTTATAACTGTAGATGCCTGGAAAATTTCCCAGAGTCAGAGAATGAGATAAAACGGGATTCCATTTTGAAAACAGAGTGGAGATAAACCGATCACTGAAGTCTAGGTGTAGAGGTGAAGAGGATTATCTGAATACTGTACTGATTTTATTTGATTTCAAGGGTGTTCTCCAGTGTCACTATCGCTTGGGTGCCAAAATGCCTCTGTGCTGCTGCATATAACATGGGGTTATCCAGAGACACTGACTTGAGGGCAGCGGGACATAGTAAGCCCTCAAAAGGAACTCTGGAGAGATGACACAAACATAGCTGTCCTGATCATCCCACGTCCCTTTCTCTGCGGAGAGGGTAAGGCCCTCTACCAAAAACAGCAGAAGAAACGCTCACCCTCTGAAGTAAGGACAGTAATGAGCCATTGCCTGTCCATCTCCAGGGCCTCTCTGGAAAGAGGAAGATGTGTTGTTTAGAGATGGAACCATATTTGGGTTCCTCTGCCCAGCAGACTGCGGTTAAGGGGTTGGAGTGGCCTGCACTGGCACTCTCAGGTACACTTGGGCCCCCCAGCTCCGAAGTCTTCCAGCTGGGACACATTTTACCTATCAATTTCTCTTTGACTCCACATTCTAGTCATTCTAGTTACTCCTATTTCCCTTGGAGAACCTCATAAGGTCTTCGATAAATGTTAAGAGATGGGCGGACTTGCTAGGCAACCAGAGAAACTGCAAACTCTATGTTTAGGGAGAGGCATGACCCATCTCATCTCTCCTTTTCTTCCATGATTTATTTCCTCATCTGTGAAATGGGAATAACAGCGCTGTCGCATTTACTTTACAAAGCGTGACTGCTGCACAAGATGAAAAAGCTACAGACGGGCCAGGCATTATCACTGCTGTCGTGGCTATTTTTGTTATTACACAGTCCCGAGGCCCACAGTTTCTCAGGACTTAAAACGACTCAATATCTACTAAACTAAGTAGGTCTCAAAAGCCTGTCCCCAGCCTGTTAAAGAGATGACTGCATGAAAGCTTGTTAGAAATTCAGGTTCTCTAGCCCCACCATAAGCCAACGGGATCAGAGCCTTCAAGTGTGAAGCCAAGAGACCTATATTTTCAACAAGCTTCCAGGCAATGCTGACCATCAGCCAGGTGTGTGAGCCCTATTTGCTCCATTCCATGAACACCAGATAGAACTGCTCAAATACTGGTTTGAAGGAAGAGATGGATGACATACACAGCTTCCTAGACCCCTCAGACATGACCAGTGGGGGATGGGTTACAGCACAGGTGAATGACAATTCTTTTCTCGGGGAGTAGGAAGCAAAAATAGCACTTTCGAGGAGCTAAGTTTCCACAAGAGGACCACCAGAGAAGGGAAGGAGTGGTGGGTGGGAAAAGTAATTGGACTCACCTACAATGATACCACAAGCACTGACCAATCCAATCTCTTTCTTCAGGGCTACTCCGCCTCCTCCGGAACCAGATTCGGGGCTGGCCTCCGACTCGCTTCCACCTGGGTGGTTTTTTTCAGTGTTGTTTCGGTGCCTGGCTCCTTTTTCCATCTTTCTCGTAGGATTTCCACCTCCGAAAGGTATCTCTCTTTCTGAATAAGTGTAGTTGTAAATATATTTTAAGAGACTGTCTTTCAAATTGAAACGTCCTTTTCTGAAACAAGGACCACTCCTACCCCTCTTAAAAAAGACTCAGGCAGATAAAAAGAGAAAACTGAAAATATTCCTATTCCGTATTGACACTTTCTTGTCACTCGTGCTTAGAACAAGGAAAGGACTGTTAAAAGGAGGGGGGGGAGAGACATAGATATTTAAATATAAAAATAGAACTGTACCAGCTACTCCGGCTGGAATTTTCCTGAAGGGGATGTAGATCTTCAGAGACCAGGATGGTTCTGCAATGTGTACCAGGCAGTGGCTTATTTTAGACTCTTCAAAGATAGTCTGGGTTTCACTCAGCTCTGCCCCTAAGAAAACAAAGATTGTCTTTACCTCCCCTTAGCCTTTTCTTTTTGATGAAGATAAGAGTTTTCATTAACTGAAGGGAAAACAGGCAATCCTCCGGTACTTTCTTCTCTCCAGAAAAACAACTGTGGACCAGACCGGTTTGCTCTAGATCTTGTTTCCACCTGCTGTGGGTTTGTTTTCCCCTCCCCGTCTTCTGTTTTCTGCTTTTTCCAGATGTCCTCTTCTGTTTCGTTTGTTTTCCTGTCCTTGTTTTCTTTCTTCTGAGCTCCGTCCGTCCTCACAGCACACACTGCCCCATCTCTCTAGGTTATGGGAGAGTGACTCTGGCACACACGATTGTGCTTCCCTTTTAGCATGGGGTTTTATGTGCTGAGCTAGCTCCGCCCCCACCTCCTCGGTCTCTCCATCCTCAGTCCGTCTCCTCCCTCCTCTTCAATTTAAAT
Source organism: Meles meles (assembly GCF_922984935.1). Classification (NCBI taxonomy): domain Eukaryota; kingdom Metazoa; phylum Chordata; class Mammalia; order Carnivora; family Mustelidae; genus Meles; species Meles meles. The sequence goes on from NC_060071.1 coordinate 77,821,849, forward strand.
ATTAGCACACAGCCCCCAAAGATCACCGAGAAAATGGATTAAAATATTCTGCCTTGTAATCATCTCTCATTCTCCATCTTTCTCCTTGTGAGAAGTGGAAGTAAAATCCTTCCATGTCAACTGTTCTGGGAGAGTTCGTTAGCTGGTATAGCATTACAGGTCATACAGCATTTGCGAGCTTTATAAATAAGGGACCGGTTGTGCAGACACTTTAATGCCATCAGAAATACACCGGCGACTGTGCTAAAATATTTATGTCCGGATCATTTGAGGATACAGGAGAGAAGGTTGTAAGGACCTTGTTTTCAAGTTTCTGAAAGTAGGAAATGCACGGCTGGGGGAGGGGAATGCAAAGAATTAAGAATAATGGAAAAGAGGTTCATTTAGTATAATTGTGAGCTGTGAAGGGCATAAGTGAAACAGAACCACCAAAAGAGGTGGTAGACTTACTGTTCACATCTCTTATTTAGTGTAAGCTAAGACAGGACAAAAATGACTCCCATCTTAGACCCGGGAGAGAATGACACAAAATCTGATAGAATGGAAACTTTCATAGCTTCTAATACTTTTTGCATGGAAAAATTATTTGAGAGATAGCCCAGGCAAGGAGTGGGACGCTTTCAGCACCTCTCTGACCATAAAGCAGCTTCCCTTCCTCTCTCTGCCTGCCTCTCTGCCTACTTGTGATCTCTGTCAAATAAATAAATAAAAATCTTAAAAAAAAAAAAAAAGAGATGGCCAACTAGAGGCACCTGGGTGGCTCAGTCCTTAAGCATCTACCTGCGGCTCAGGTCATGACCCCAGGGTCCTAGGATCAAGTGGCATGGGGCTCCCTGCTCAGCAGGAAGCCTGCTTCTCCCTCTCCTGCTCCCCTTGCTTGTGTTCCCTCTCTCTCTGTCAAATAAATAAATAAAATCTTAAAAAAAAAAAGAGACGGCCAACTTATTACCATATTGATATTGTGTCTTGGGTTCCCTGAAGAATTTCACCCAGGAACTGCTGCCTTATGGTGAGAACAACGATATCTACTCTATTTGTAAAGTACATTGAAAAACAGCAAGAAGTAATATAGCAGGCCATACTATAAACCTAAAATAAAATTGTTTTGGATCTGTATTAAATAAATTATGCAAAAGCACTTGATTTTAAAGTGGGCCTAAAAAATAAAACTGATAAGTAAGTACAGAAATTTGGCCTCACTTTTTGGAAAATGTTCCAAAGACTTCAGATTTTAAGGAAAATACTTAATTGCTTCAAAGAGGGATGGTTGGGGTGCCTGGGTGGCTCAGTGGGTTAAGCTGCTGCCTTCGGCTCAGGTCATGATCTCAGGGTCCTGGGATCGAGTCCCGCATCAGGCTATCTGCTCAGCAGGGAGCCTGCTTCCCTCTCTCTCTGACTGCCCCTCTGTCTACTTGTGATCTCTCTCTGTCAAATAAGTAAATAAAAAATAAAATCTTAAAAAAAAAAAAAGGGATGGTTGAGCTATTGTAGCAAAGACTTTCCAAATAAGATAAAGTCCAGTCCACAGTATTTCCACTTTGCCCTTTAACCACTCAGCAAGTATAAGAAGTTTCAAAGGTTGGGAGTTCAACTTTTTCTTCAAGATACAGCAAGTTGAAAGCCTCAGCAAAATAAATAAACAAATAAATAAATAAATAGGATTTTTAATAAAGACAGCAGAAAAGTGAGGAAATATATAGCACAAAACTCCACGGGAGGGGATGAGTCATGGCAATTTTGAGTTGCCTCTGGCCTTTCCTGAAGGACAAAGCATTGAGAAAAAATTTGATGGATTCATTTTTAAACAATGCGATTTGAAGATTTCTACCCAAATTTCAACATTAATGTATAAAAAATTATCTTTCTCCTTCTCAAATATGAGTTGTTTCAGTACAATATATATTTTTAATTTAACTGATATAGATTTAATATGAGATAAAACATGAATGTGCAAACTGACCACAGAATGGCAGGCTTTAGTCAGCTGAATTTATGATTAAAGAAGTGAAGGAGGATCAAACACATTCTTGGGATGTGGTGGTACTACGCAACCACTAAAATACATAGTACTAGAGACTCTTCCCCCCCCTTTCAACAGGCTCATTTATTCATATTACATGGCTCGCTTCAGGTTGGAATCTTTTTGTGAAATAAACCCTAGGGATGTCAAAATTCTATATGACTAACACTGAACACAAGAGAGTACAAAAGTCTTGATGTAATATGCTGAAAAAAATCTACAGAAATGATTAACTGAAGTTTCTTATTGAAATTTTGAACACTGAATTATTTTTTACTCATTATTCTACATTTACCTTTATATCTTTTATTCTTCTTTCTACACTTAAATAGTGCTGCTTTACAATCTACAAACTGTTTTATGCCCAATAGCTCAGGGTTTTATTATTTTTTTTTATTCTTTATTAAATACTTCAGGTAGACAAGGCAGTTACTTTGCTTATTGTGAAGATTAAGAAGCTGAGCCTTGGAGAAGTGTCTTACCTGAGGTCAAAGACGACAATCTATTTCTGGGCAAGCGGATGCCAATAGTTTACACATGGAGAATTTTCCTGGGACATATAGCTACTTACTGATGTCTCAACTTTTTTCACCTAAGGGAAAGTCTTTGGTCAGGGCCATGTCCACATCTTCTTGAGTTGGTGTCATAACTGTGCCTTTTAGGGGCACCTGGGTGGCTCAGTGAGCTAAAGCCTCTGCCTTCAGCTCAGGTCATGATCCCAGGGTCTTGGAATCAAGTTCCGCTTCGGGCTCTCTGCTCAGCAGAGAGCCTGCTTCCTCCTCTCTCTTCCTACTTGCGATCTCTGTCTGTCCAATAAATAAATAAATTTTTTTTAAAAATGTGGCTTTTAAAGATTTTATTTATTTGTTTATTTGTCAGAGAGAGAGCACAAGAAGGCAGAGGCAGAGACAGAAGCAGACTCCCTGCTGAGCAAGGATCCTAATAAAGGACTCGATCCCAGGGCCCTGGGATCATGACCTGAGCTGAAGGCAGCGGCTTAACCGACTGAGCCACCCAGGTGTCCCATAACAGTGCCTTTTAGAGAGCCATCTTGATGCCAACACTTCATATCTGTTCAGTGAGACTCACAGGACTCAGTCTGCCCTCCCCTCCAAAATTTGTCACTCCCTTCACATAGTCCTCAGTTTGACTATTTTCCAACTGCATTAGTACAGCTCTATTTCCAGTATCTGGGTGAGTGTTTATTGTTGATTTGCACACTTACGATGGGAAGAAAGTGGTCATTTCAACAAAGGAAAGTGTGGGTAAAAGGGTCGTTTTCTTATGAATATGGACTTGCTGTATGAGGCTGACACCTACTGCACAAAGAAAGATATGGCACAGGAACACGCTACTTGTATATTTTGTACAAAAACAGTCATGCTATCATATACAGTCCCTTTTTGAAACAACAGTTGAGAAGTATCTGTTAATAAAGAGGAATAGAGCACAAAGCTCATTTACTCATTCTTTTTTTCCCCCCTTTGGGACCCAATTGTTCTAAAAGAGCTGTGAAGTCTGAGATCACAAAGAGAGGACCCAAATCTCTTCCTGGAGGAAACTCATAGTCCATGCTCCTACTCCATTCTTCTGCTTGCACCAACATGACCAGAGTCAGAGGAAACCCTGGTTTCAATTAAAGCCAGCTTTCTTCCTAAAGTCATAGTGACCATTGGCCTATGGTCAAACAGTCAAACAGTGGTTTCCTGAGCTAGTGGTTCTGGGACCCTTTATTTCATTCAAAATGGAAAGTAGATGAGAATTAGTGAGCAAAGAGGAAAGAAATAAAAAAGTAAAAGCCAAAACAAGTCAGAAAGAAAAGAAGATGAAATGAGGAGATGGAGTTAGATAATAAGCCCTTTTTGGTGTATGCTCTGTTTGGATTTTGGGCATATTCATAAGTTCAAAGGAAGTTGTATCTTCTAGGGTTTATGCAGTTCTGATAATTTGGATCGAGAAGATCCTGTTTTGTTATGATGGCCAATTAATTCATGCTCTTCTGGAGATAATGATGAATCCTTGCTCTGACACTAGAGACCAAAATTCCAACAGATTACTCTTCTGTCTGCTGCACTTGGCTGAATTCCAGGGAGCTAGCCCAGCGCTAGCAGGAAAGAAAGAAAGGTCCCTGAGACAGCTGCATGTCCTTAATTCCTTTGCTGGGGCAAATCTGTCTCGGGACCTTGGTATTCTTTCTAAGCATTTAGGTGATTCAAATTCTGAGTACTTAAGTGTGGAAACTTCCAGTTCCTAATTGGTTTTCACTGAGGATTTATGTTTACCAAAGATAAAGACTCTTATCTTTTAGGATATGGAAAATAAGTTCCCTGAAATTAAAGATTTATTTTGTTCATTGCTGTAACCCCAGTACCAAAAATGGTGCCAGAACTCAGTAAATATGATTGACGGACTGACTGACTGAATGAATGGTAATGTACATTAATGCATAATAATTAAATAATATCTGATGGACTGATGTGTGGATTTATTATACTAAGATGTAGTCCTCAGTGCTTAGATAGAAGCTGGACTGGAGATGGAGGAGAAAAACACAATCAAATGTTTGACTTTGAAGATCATTTCATGTGGAACACAGATCTCAACCAGGCCCCCCAACAATGCCTGGCATTCTTACCACTGTCCTGCACTCAACGGAGTCTTTCACTCACTTTCATTCTCTTCTCTGCAAATACCATCCCCCAAATCTTCACTTCCAGTTGATGTCCTTGCCTATTGCTTCATGGAGAAAACAGAAAGGCAAAGAGAACTTCCATATTCTCCAACCACTAACTCGGTCAGTCGGTCTGCCTGAAGCGCACCCACATATTCTGTCTTCTTTCCAATAGAAATGGATGTGCTGTGCCTGTTCCTATGTATCTTCCTGACTTGTGTACCAGCTTCCCAGACTAACACCTACTCAGGGACTTTGCTCCTACAATTATTCCCCTTTCTCCTGCATCATCAGTTTTTCACTCTTTAGGGGATTATTCCTATCAGAAACAAACATTCTGTAATACTTCCCAGAAAGAAAGAAAGAAAGACCAACCACTAGCAACTTCCCTTTGCTCTACATTCCTTTTCAGCTTCCATCCAACTTCTTTGATCCCTTGTTTTTACTTCTTCACCTTATTCATGCTTGAACCCACTACACTTAAGCCCTCATTTCCATCACTCCACTGAATCCATTCTTGTCAAGTGACCAATAGCCACCACATATTCCAATCTTGTGGCCATTTTTCAGTCTTCGTCTTACTGGTCTCACAGCAGCATGGCTCCTGGACATCCAATTTCCTGGCTTTCCGCTTCCTCACTGGCCTCTTCATAGGCTCCTCAGCTGGATCTTTCTTCTTCCAACCTCTCCTCTTCTCTAATGTCCCTGACTGGGTGATCTCATCCCGTCCTATGAACTTCAGAAACATCTATACACTGATTTTCCCAATATTTAGATCCAGCCCTCATTTCACTCATAAACTCTAGAGTTAGTTATATTTTTTAAAAAGATTTTTATTTATTTATTCATGAGAGACAGAGAGAGAGAGAGAGAGAGAGAGAGAGAGAGAGAGAGAACGTGAGCAGCAGAGAGAGAAGGAGAAGCAGACTCCCCAAGGAGCAGGGAGCCTGACATGGGACTTGATCCCAGGACCCCGGGATCATGACCTGAGCTGAAGGCAGATGCTTAACCAACTGAATCACCCAGGCACCCTACAGTTGCTATCTAATTGATGTCTCTGCTTGGATGTTTAATAGGAACCTCAAACATAGTATGTCTAGCGCCTTCATGCATCTCCAAACTCTCTCTTCTTCCAGCATTCCCCACTTTAGGAAATGGCAAATAGATAGTTGGTCGAGCCAAACACCCTGAATTCAACCTTGACTTTGGTCTCTCTCACGTGCCCTACAATTGTCTTGTCAGCCAATCCTGTTAGCTATAGATTTACTCTTATCTAGAAATGAATCCCTTCTTAACATCTCCACTGTTACCACCCTAGTTCATCACCATCTCACCCTCAGCAATATCACTTGGACTATGCAGTAGCTTTCTAGTTGGTCTTCTCATTTCCATACTTATTCTGTGACAAATGTCCTCCTCTCAACACAGCAGCCAGAATGATCCTTTATAATTATAAACCAGGTCATGTCACCCTCTGCTCAAAACCCTTCAATGGCTGCCCGACATACAGAAGATTCAGATCTGAAGTCATCTTTATCATGATCCCATTGGCCACTTGACATTTATATTCTTCTGCTCTTCCTTCCACTTAGTACTACCAGACTCACAGGACTTCTCACTATTCTTTGAAGGCTGAACTTTGCCTCAGGCCTTTGGACTAGCTAGGGCCTTTCAGGAACACTTCCTCTAGAGAGTCACCCTCTTTGTTCTGTCATGTTATACATGTTTCCTCAGTAAACGTTGCCTCCTCACAGGGTTGCTCTGACCACCCAATGTACCTTATTTTTATCAGCACTGCTTAACATCGTATGTTTGTTTGCTTGTTTGTTGTTTGTCTCTTCTGTTAGAATGTAAGCTCCAGATTGTTGAATTTTTGTGTTTTTTTGAGGTGGGTTATGGTCATGGTTAAAGAATATTTTTCTGTTAGGGGCACCTGGATGGCTCAGTTGGATAAGTGTCAGCCTTTCAGTTCAGATCATGATCCCAAGGTCCTGGGATCCAGCCCCACAGAAAGCCCCACATCAAGCCCCTCACTGGACTTCCTGAGCAGCAAAGAGCCTTCCTCTCCTTCTTCCCCCTGCTTGTGCTCTCTCTTGCTCGCTCTCTCTCCAAAATAAATAAATCTTTAAAAAAAGAATACTTCTCTTTTAGAGATATATGCCAATATATCTATGGATTAAATAATATGACATCTTGGACTTATTTTAAAATAATATAGGGGGAAGGATAGAAAGGTAGGTTATTAATAAAAGAAGGTCAACTATGAGTTGATATTATTTAAGATGGATAGTAGGTAGATAGGAGTAACTTGGGTTGTATATGTTTAAATTTTTTCATTCAAACAAACAAAACTTTGCTTGTTTCTTTACCATTATATCCCTAATGCCTAAAGCAGTGCTTGGCATATAGGAAGACTTTGTTAAAGAAAAAAAAAAAAAGAAAGAAAACAGGTTCAAAATGGAGTCACTTGTGCTAAGCCCTATGTCGGCAAACCAAGGCTTTATATCTAATCTAACTGCATTTTCAGCCTCTCCCAGCAATGTGAACTTTAATCAATCTGGTATTACTTGATCAGCACTAGTGAGGAAATCTTCCTGATAGACCCCCTGCCCTTCTCCCAAAGGAAGGTAACCTGGCCTGAAATAATCCACTCTTTGTCAGAAAATTCCTTTTTCTGTCTTCATCTGCCTATGAAAATCTTCCATTTTGTACAGCTCCATGGAGCCCTTTCCACTCTCTAAATGGGATGTTGCCTGATTTATGAATTGCTAAATAAAGTTAACTATATCTTCAGATTTACTCAACTGAATTTTGCCTTTTAAAAAACTCATAAATACATATTCATTCAACAGTCATTGAATACTGAATCAGAAGAATAAAGGTATATTTTCAAAGTAAGTTTTAATTATTTACTGCCAATTGTTGAAAATCTAAATTCTAAGTTCCAAACGAAGATTTTATAAAGAGTACCCCCTTCTGGGCCCCCAGTCCAAGAATGTCCTAATTGTGAGGATGCCAAAAGCTATGGTATGTGGCTAATTTGATGATAGCTATACCTTTAATTATTTTCCTTAAGACTAATTTTTAAAAACATAGCTTTGTTTTTTCCTTTTTTTCACCAAACCATGGTAATTAACTGTGATCTCCCATACTAGAATGGCATAGCAAAGTTGGGAAGGAAATACAAAAGCCTAGGTAGGTGAAAATTTATGGATCCAATCACTTACAACTTTTGCCAGGCTACAGTGTGGAGATCACTGATATTCAATATAAAAATCCCTAAAAGAAAATGTGTCTTTTAAGAAATTTCCAATACTACACAATTTATTAGACTAAAAGCGAAAGCAATTCTAGTAGAAATTGATTGTATGTAACTGGGTGTAATTAATTTCATTAAACTACTCAGCCAATCTAATCAACTATTTACTGTGCTAAGAATATAATGATGAGCAAAGACCTGCTCCAAGGACCTCAGGCATGTGATGATTAATTTTGTATGTCAACTTGACTGGCCACAGGGTGTCCAGATTAAATATTATTTCTGGGTGTGTTCATGAGGGTGTTTCTGGGTGAGATTAGCATTCGAATCAATAAACTCAGTAAAGTAAGTTGCTCTCCCCAATCTGAGTGAGCATTATCCAATCTGTTGGGGGCCTGAATAGGACAAAAGACAGCAAATGGAGGAATTTGTCCTTGTTTTCCTATTTTTAAATCTGCCTGCTAGAGTAGGGGCATCTCATCTTCTCATCTTCTCCAGCCTTTGGATTGGATTTTAACCGTTGCCTCCCGTGATTCTCAGGCCTTTGGACTCAATGAATTACACTACCAGCTTGCCTGAGTCTCCAGTTTGCAGATAGCAGATTGTGGGATTTCTCAGCCTCAATAATTGCATGAGCCAATTTATCATAATACCTCTAACTCCATTTCTGTCTCTGTATCTATTTTGACCTCCACAGGCAAAGCTCAGAGATATCGCACATTCAGTTCCAGTAAAGCAAGTATTGAAATAAAGCAAGTCAAATGAATTTTTTTGTTTCTCAGTGTATATAAAATTTACATTTGGGGGTGCCTGGGTGGCTCAGTCTGTTGGATGTCTGCCTTCCTTTAGCTCAGGTCAAGATCCAGGGTTCCTGGGATTGAGTTTCTCACTGGGCTCCTTGCTTGACGGGGAGCCTGCTTCTCCCTATTCCCACCTCTCCCCTGCTTGTACTCTCTCTCTCTGTCAAACAAATAAAATCTTAAAAAAAAAAAAGACTAACACAGAATTAATTTTTAAAAATTACATTTACACTGTATTGCAGTCCATTATGTGTAATAGCATAATGTCTAAAAAAAACAATGTACATAACCTTAGTTGTAAAATGCTTTATTGTTAAAAAAATGCTAACCGTCATCTGAGCTTTCAGCAAGTCGTAATCTTTTTTGTTGGTCGAGGGTCTTGACTTGATGTTGATGGTTGTTGACTAATCAGGGTCGTGGTTGCTGAAGGCTGGGGTGGCTGTGGCCATTTCTTAAAATAAGGCAACAGTGAAGTTCACCACATTGATTGACTCATCTTCTCACAAAGAATTTCCCAGCACATGAAAGTCCTAGATGGCATCTTCTTCCAATATAAGGCCATTTCACCTACATGGAAAATGTGTTCTTTTTTTTAAATGTATTTATTTATTTCTTATTTTTTAATAAACATATAATGTATTTTTATCCCCAGGGGTACAGGTCTGTGAATCGCCAGGTTTACACACTTCACAGCACTCTCCATAGCATATACCCTCCCCAATGTCCATAACCCCCCTCCCCCTCTCCCAACCCCCTCTCCCCCCAGGAACCCTCAGTTTGTTTTGTGAGATTAAGAGTCACTTATGGTTTGTCTCCCTCCCAATCCCATCTTGTTTCATTTATTCTTCTCCTATCCCCCTAACCCCCCATGTTGCGTCTCCACGTCCTCATATCCGGGAGATCATATGATAGTTGTCTTTCTCTGATTGACTTATTTCACTAAGCATGATACCCTCTAGTTCCATCCACGTCGTCGCAAATGGCAAGATTTCATTTCTTTTGATGGCTGCATAGTATTCCATTGTGTATATATACCACATCTTCTTTATCCATTCATCTGTTGAGGGACATCTAGGTTCTTTCCATAGTTTGGCTATTGTAGACAAGGCTTCTATAAACATTCGGGTACACGTACCCCTTCGGATCACTACGTTTGTATCTTTAGGGTAAATACCCAGTAGTGCAATTGCTGGGTCATAGGGTAGTTCTATTTTCAACATTTTGAGGAACCTCCATGCTGTTTTCCAGAGTGGTTGCACCAGCTTGCATTCCCACCAACGGTGTAGGAGGGTTCCCCTTTCTCCGCATCCTCGCCAGCATCTGTCATTTCCTGACTTGTTAATTTTAGCCATTCTGACTGGTGTGAGGTGATATCTCATTGTGGTTTTGATTTGTATTTCCCTGATGCCGAGTGATGTGGAGCACTTTTTCATGTGGAAAATCTGTTCTTTAGTGTAGCTACCTTTAATTACCTTAGCTGGATCGTCCTGGTAACTTGCTGTGGCTTCTACATCAACACTTGCTGCCTCACCTTGCAATTTTATATTATCGAGATGGTTTTTTTTCTTTAAACCTCACTAACCAACTTGTAGCTATAAACTTTTCTTCTGTAGCCTCACCTCTCAGCCTTCAAAGAATTGAGGAGAGTTATGGCCTTAGGCTTTGGTTTATGGGAATGTTGTGACTATTCAGACCACTAACACTAACAGCAATAAGGCTATTTTGATTTCTTATCATTTCTATGTTCACTGGAGTAGCACTTTTAATTTCAAGAACTCTTCTTTGGGAGCACCTGGGTGGTTCAGTCAGCTGGGCATCTGCCTTCGCCTCAGGTCATGATCCCAGAGTCCTGGGATCGAGCCCCACATCAGGCTCCCTGCTCTGTGGGGAGTCTGCTTCTCCCTCTCCCTCTGCTGGCTGCTCCCTCTCCCTCTACCTGCCGCTCCCTCTGCTTGTGCTTTCTGTCAAATAAATATATGAGATCTTAAAAAAAAAAAAAAAAGAATTTAAAAAAACCCCAACTTTTCTTTGAATTCACAACTTGGCTTAATGTTTGGTATAGAGGCCTACCTTTCAGCCTATCTTGGCTTTTGACATGTGTTCCTAACTTAAGTTTAATAATTTCTAGCTTTTGATTTAAAGTAAGAGATACATTTGGGGCACCTGGGTGGCTCAGTCAGATAAGCATCTGACTTAATTTCAGCTCAGGTCACGATTTCAGTGTCATGAGATCAAGCCTTGTGTCAGGCTCCACACTGGGCATGGAGCCTGCTCAAGATTCTCCCTCTCCCTCTGCCCGTGCCTCCAGTTTGCTCTCTCTCTCCCTCTCTCTCTCAAAATAAAATAAAATAAGATAAAATAAAATAAAGCAAGAGATGTGCAACTCTAGCTTTCCCTTGAACACTTAGACACCATTTAAGGTTACTAGCGGGCTTTATTTCAATACTATTGTGTCTCAAGGAATAGGGAGGCCCAAGGAGAGGTAGAGAGAAGAGGGGATGAGTGGTCAGTAGAGTAGCCAGAACACACACAACATTTAAGTTTGCCATTTTATATGAGAGCTGTTCGTAATGTCCACAATTACAATGGTAATATTAAAGAACAATGATCACAGCTCACCATAATAATAATAATGAAAAAATTAGAGCATTAAGAGAATTACCAAAATGTGACATGAAGACACCAAGTGAGCAAATGTTGTTGGAGAAAAATGGCATTAGGGTTCCCACAAATCTTCAATTTGTAAAAAATGCAGTATCTGTGAAGTGCAGTAAAACTCTATCTCCTCTATCTAACCTCTATCTCTACCCAACCATCCATCCGTCCATAGTACCCTATTGGTTCTGTTTCCCCGCAGAACTCTGCATAATACAAGGACCTTAGAAACAGACACTTTAGGTATTTCTCTTTCCTCCTGAAGTCCTCAGCTTAGTTACTTGGATTCCCCAACAAAGAATCACTGGACATTGAGGAAAGCTCTAGCATGAAATCCATAGACAATAAAAAACATGGATGAGGCAAGGAGCAGAAAAAAACTTCCCCAAAATTACAATTCATATATTCAAAAGGGTGTTTAGAGTGAGAATAGAGGACCCAGCTCTGAGCCCTGTTTTTAGCTCCATCAGGTCATACCAGTCATTGGTTTCAAAACCAAACTCCTCTCAGCTACTCAGACAAAACTGTTCTTCTCTCCTGTGTTCCCATTTGCTAGCCCATAGCATCTTGCTATCATAGTATCATGGTCTTAATCAACCAGGCCTGAGACCTTCATCTTTTTTTCCCTCCCTTTCCCTTAGCCCCATATCCAACTGGTCATGAAGTTCTGTTGGTTCAATCTCTGAAAATTTGTCTCACAACTGTCTTCTTATCCCATAGCTGTTGCCCTATTCCAGAAATCCTTCTCTCTTTTCTGTCCCCACTGCAATAGGCTACCAACTAATCTCCCTGCCTGTGACTTTCCATCCCTTCATTCTGTCCCTACAATTATAAAATATGGGGTTGATCACGTTTCTCTCCCGCCCAAAAGCCTCTGATGGCTCTCCATTATATAAAGCAGGGGTCCCTATAGCTGGCTGACGGAGCACCACAATTACCCCAGGAAATAAATATTTGGTACAGGGGAAGTGCTTAATTTCTCAGGTAGACCTTCTCCTATGGTACCCTCTGGTGGCAACTTCATGCAATGGCCTATCTTCATATCACCCACAAAATTCTGAGATTCTAATTCAGTGGCTCTGCTTGTTGCTTGAGGAAACCACTAACTTATAAAATAAAATTCTGAACTCTTGTATAGAAGCTTCAATCCATCTTTCCAGCTTTTTCTCATAACCTCTTTTCCTCACCTTCCCTTTTTATGTTCCACTCACTCTTCCCCTTCAATCACACTGGACAACCCTGTATTTTCCCACATTGATGTCCTTACCGATGCTTTCCCTCCACCTAGAATTCCCCTCCCCTCCACCTCTGCAGGATGAAACTTACACTAGGTTCATTCAAATATCTGTTCATTTGGAAATCTGTCCGAATTAACCTGACCTCTCTTTACTCTGTTCCCACTCCGTATGTCTTCAAGGAAGCCTTCCCAAATCACATGCTTTCATTGTTCTAGGTGTTTTGTCTTTTATGACAGTAACGTACTTAATGGATATATATTTATCTGTGAGATTTTTTTAAGTGTCTTTTTCTCCTACTATACTGTAAGTACCTTGGGCAAGAGCCATATCTGTTGCCATATACAGTTGGTACTCAATTGTTTGTTGACTGGGTGAATTAATGTTTCTGAAATGATCACATATTCTGCTTTGTAGTGTGTAGAGTTGTAAATACATAAAGATTCCCTTGTTAGGTCACAGGCTCTTTAAGGGGATAGATAATATCTCTTATGTCTTTGTACCTCCCCCCATTTCCATGTAGCTCTGCACCTGGGATACAGTAGGAGCTTAGACACAACTGCCCTAATAGAACCCCAGGGAACACTAACTCCATGAGAGCCAGGACTTTATCTTTTTTCTTTGTTATATCTCCAGTGGCTAGAATTAGGATTACTGATCCCAAAGTGATATATTTATTTATTTATTTATTTCCCAGTCTGGTTGGAGAGAGAATGAACTGAACAATAATAAAAGTGAGACAGGGTCATGATAGAGATATGCAAAGGATGCTCTGGGAGCTCCACTCTGTGGACAGGCCAGAGTAGGCACCTGAAGAAAGTGATTTCTTTCTTTCTTGATTTTACTTATTTATTTGACAGAGAGAACACAAGCAGAGGGAGTTGCAGGCAGAGGGAGAAGGAGAAGCAGGCTCCCCCCTGAGCAGAGAGCCCAACACAGGACTCGATTCCGGGACTCTGGAACCATGACCTGAGCCAAAGGCAGATATCCAACCGACTGAGCCACCTGGATGCCCCTGGAAAAAGTGATTTCTGAATTAAGCCTGGAAGGATGAATAAAAGTTAATGAGGATGATATGTCAAGCAAAGGAAACAGTTTGCACAAAGGCACACAAGTGAGAGAGTATGACTTAAATTCAATGAGACTGAAGTGCATGGTGACCAAACATTGAGAGATACAAAGAGAAATGTAGATCATGAAGAGCTTGAGTGCCATGCTCAATAAATTGTCTTGAAAGTACTGGGAAGTTTTAAGCAGAAGAGTGATTGGATCTGGCAACAATGGTAGGATGGAATAGACTTGGGCAGATCTAGAGGCAGGGAGCAGTTTGGAGGCTATTAATCAAAGCAGGGAATAAAGAGGGATTAAAAGAAAGCAATAGTGGTTAGGGGTGCCTGGGTGGCTCAGTTGTTAAGTGATTAACACACTTGATTTCAGCTCAAATCATGATCTCAGGGTCATGAGATCAAGCTCCATGTCAGGCTCTGTGCTGAGTACGGAGTCTACTTGTTCCTCCACCCCCTCGCCTGCTTATTCATGCTCTCTCTCTAATAAATAAATAACAAAATCTTAAAAAAAAAAAAGATTCTCTCTCCCCTCCTCCCTCTCTAAAAAACTGCAAGAGTGGTAAAATGGAAAGACAGTGGATTCAAGATATGTTTATAAAATATATAAAATTAATGAACAATTGCGTGTCTAGAAAACTACTTTTAGAAATAATTGCATGGATGCTCAAAGATAAATAACACGAAGACATTTATTACAGCTTGTTTTTACAATAATTAAAATTTGATGGATACTGTGTCCATCAATATGGGATTTATTAATTAAATAAGGTACAATGAACCAAAACATGCAAATTTGAAAAAGAATGATGTATAAAAATGAAATTTTAACTAGAAACAAATTGTAGATGTGTATATCATATTTTTGTTTAAAGGTGTATAATATACATGTATGTTGGTATATGCATTGAAAGAAATTATAGAAGGATTTATATAAAGGCTATCAACCATGTTTGTCTTCAGGGAATAGGATAAGAGCAATAGGCTCTCACTTCCCAATTTATAAACTTCTGTTTTAATTTTTTTTAATGGACAACTAATTTTTTTTAAAGATTTTATTTATTTGATAGAGAGAAAGCAGGAGAGCACAGGCAGGGGAATAGCAGAGGGAGAGGGAGAAGCAGGACCCCTGCTGAGCAGGGAGCCAGATGCTGGACTCAATCCCAGGACCCTGAGATCATGACCTGAGCAGAAGGCAGTCATTTAACCAAATGAGCCACCCAGGTGCCCCAGACAACTAATTTTTTTAAAGCAACATGTTATTCTGGACAGAAAAAAACAATATTTTTCTCTTTCTATAAAGGACAATTGTGAGACAATTGATGAAATTTGAATAAGTTTTCTAGATTAGATAATAGTACCATATAAATGTTAGTTTCTTGATTTTGTTAATGGTACTGTATTTATGGGAGAAAATGTCCTTGTTTATGAGAAATATACACTGAAATATTTAGAAGTAATGAGGCATGCTTGCAAATTACCCTCAAATGGAACAGAAAAAAAAATAATAGAGAGAGAATAACAAAGCAAATGTGGTCAATGCCAACATTTGGAGAATCTGGACTAAAGTAAACAGAAATTCTATGTAATTTTCTCTAAGTCTGAAATTACAAAAATGCTTTAAAAAAGGTATAGAACAGGGGTGCCTGGGTGGCTCAGTGGGTTAAAGCCTCTGCCTTCGGCTCAGGTCATGATCCCAGGGTCCTGGGATGGACCCGCATCAGGCTCTCTGCTCAGCAGGGAGCCTGCTTCCTCCTCTCTCTCTGCCTGCCTCTCTGCCTACTTGTGATCTCTGTCTGTCAAATAAATAAATAAAATCCTAAAAAAAAGGTATAGAACAGAATATAAAGTATGTTACTATTTGTGTGTGTGTGTGAAAATGGAATATATATATATACATTTGTAAATATATAAATGATCTACAGAAGATATGCAAGAAGCAACACTATTAATGCCTTTGGAAATGAGGATTTAGTGGCTAGGAACAGGGGGTAAAAGTCTAGTTTTTCACTGTATATTCTTTGATAACTTATGAATTTTCACTAAATAATTTGCCTATCAAAAATAAATATAATTTACAATAATAAAACATTTTGTAAAATGAAGTATTTCAAACATACTCAAAAGTAGAGAGGAATACAATGACTCCCACATGCCAGAATCATTACCCCAATTCCACCCTTATCAAGATTTTGTCATATTGCTTTATTTATTCTTTCCCCCTCTATTTCTTTTGTCTTCTTTGCTGACATTTTATTTGTTTATTTATTTGGCTCCATTCCTACTGCGGAGCCCAATGTGGGGCTTGAACTCACATACCTAAGATCAAGACCTGAGCCAAGATGGAGTCAGATGCTTACCCACATGAGCCACCCAGGTACCCCTTTGCTGAAATATTTTAAAGAAAATTTCAGACATCATTCTACTGCTACATATCTCAGGAAGTACCTCTTTTTTTTTTTTAAGATTTTATTTATTTATTTGACAGACAGAGATCACAAGCAGGCAGAGAAGCAGGCAGAGAGGCAGGCAGAGAGAGAGGAGGAAGCAGGCTTCCTGCCGAGCAGAGAGCCCGATGCAGGGCTCGATCCCAGGACCCTGAGATCATGACCTGAGCCAAAGGCAGCAGCCCAACCCACTGAGCCACCCAGGCGCCCCAGGAAGTACCTCTTAAAACAAAGAGATATTTTGCTACAAAATCACAAAGCCATTATCATATCTAAAAAATTAATAATCCCTTAGTATCAGCTAATATCCAGTCCATAATAAAATTTCAAGTGTTGAAAAAGGTCCACATACTGTATATAAACACTGCATTCTAGCTGGTAAATTTACTTTCCATTGGGTATATATGGGTTAACAATTCTGAAACTGTTTTACATGTATACTGGGGTTCATTTAATAAATAAATGTACAATGGATGTTGGGAGCTAGGGTTCTCACTGTCAGAAAGAAGACAGGAAGAAAACAAGAAGGAAGGCCTAGAATGAACCCTGTGGTAATGGTTAGAACTGGAGACATCAGTATGAACTCATGTTTAACTTAGTACATATGCAGATAAAAAGAAACAATGACAGAAATACGTGTATACACAAATTAGTATACACACATATATTACCTAGGGCTGTCCACTGAGGGCCTAGAAGCAATGACATCCCTATAGGAATGGTCACACCTGTGCTCGGATTTTGGGTTCAAAATACTGTTCTCCAATAAAAGCAACCAGGGATTCCTGGAGAAATGTCTGATTTTTAGAACTAGGACAAGGAAAATATAAAATAAGTCTGGAGCATCTTGTGATACCAGAAAGGAAAGAAGTTTCAAAAGGTTAGAGGAGTCAACCTGAGGAGTTCCCTAATAGCCAAATGGAATAATTTGAGCAATAAAATCGTGCAGTATTAGGTTAAAATCCACAGTGTAAAATAAATATAGATGTGTGTATATTGATATAGTTAAATGACTGAAAACATAACTGAATGGTGGAGTAGAAACAAATCTTCTTTACAGAAGAATTCCAAATAATGTATGTAGATATTCTCCCTTATAGGAGGTGGTGCTTAAACACTGTTTCCCCACTTTGATGGTGTGCTAGACTTGTAGTCTTGCTTCCAAGGAATGTAGAAAGGGAATAATATTTGAACTTTAAAGGCAGAATCTCGCAAACATTACCTTAACCAAGTCATCAGATTAACATCACCATTTTGTCATGTTGATATCATGAACACCCTGATGTGATGTGATGAAAAGGGCACTTGCATCTGTGTGGTATTCTTTTTTTTCTTTTTTTAAGATTTTATTTATTTTATAGAGAGAGAGTACGCGAATGGAGGGGGTGTAGGAGCAGAGGGAGACGGACAAGCAGACTCTGGACTGAGCACAGAGCCTGACAAAGGCCTAGATCTCACGGCTCTGAGATCATGACCTGGCCCGAAATCAAAAGTTGGATGCTTAACCGACTGAGTCACACAGGAGCCCCTATGTGTATTGTTGTTTAAAAACTGTCATCCACAATGTTGTGCAACCATCACCTCTAGTTCCAGAATTATTCACCACCTCAAACAAATTCTGTACTTATTAAACAGTAACTCCCCAATTCTCTCCTCCCAGTCCATGCTAACTTCTAATTTACTTTCTCTATGAATTTGACTATTCTAGATATTTCATGTAAGTAGATCATACAATATATTTGCCCCTTTTTAAAAAAAGATTTTACTTTGGGGTGCCTGAGTGACACAGTTTGTTAAGCGTCTGTCTCCTTGCTCAGCATGGAGTCTGCTTCTCCCTCTCCCCCTGCCCCTCACCCCACTCAGCACTCACTCTCTCTCCCAAATAAATTTACTTGAGAGAGCGAGAGAGAGTGGAGAGTGCAACAGAGAGAGAAGGAGCAGGGGGAAGGGCAGAGAGAAAAGCAGACTCCATGCTGAGCAGGGAGCCCAACCTGGGGCTCAATCTTAGGACCCTGGGATCATGACCCGAGCTGAAGGCAGATGCCTAACTGACTGGGTCACCCAGGTGCCCCAATATTTGTCCTTTTATGTCTGGTTCATTTCACTTAGCATGTTTCCAAGTTTTCTTCATGTTGCAGCATATATCAGAACCTCATTCCTTTTTGTGGCAGAACAGTAGCCCACTGTATGGGTATAGCACATTGCTTATCCTTTCATCTGTTAATGGACTCTTGTGTTGTTTCCACCTTTTGACTGTTGTGAATAATGCTGCATTAATATTGTGAACACTGATATATAAGTGTCTGTTTGAGTCCCTGTTTTTGTTGTTGTTGTTTTTTTAAAGATTTTATTTATTTATTTGAAAGAGATCACAGGTAAGGAGAGAGGCAGGCGGTTGTGGGGGGGAGGGCGGAGACGACTCACGGCCGAGCAGAGAGCTTGATGCGGGGCTCGAGCCAAGGACCCTGAGATCATGACCTGAGCCGAAGGCTGAGGCTTTAACCCACTGAGCCACGCAGGTGCCCCTGAGTCTGTTTTTGATA
Organism: Meles meles; assembly: GCF_922984935.1. NCBI lineage: Eukaryota > Metazoa > Chordata > Mammalia > Carnivora > Mustelidae > Meles > Meles meles. The sequence continues at coordinate 77,840,543 of NC_060071.1, forward strand.
CTCAGTGACATAAAGCTACAGTGAAATTTCTGGGTTATATGGTAAGGCAGTTCTATGTTTAACTTTTTGAGGAATCACCAGACTATTTTCTAGCAAAGGCATCCCTGTATATTCTCACCAGGAACACACCTGAGTTTCAATCTCTCCACATCCTCCCAACTCTTGTTTTCCTTTTAAAAAAATTATAGTTATACTAATAGAAGTGAAATGATAGCTCATTATGGTTTTGGTTTTCATTTCCTCGATGAGTAATGACAGTAATGATAGAGAGCATTTTTTTCATGTGTCTTTTGGCCATCTGTATCTTTTCTTTGTAGAAGCATCTATTTAAATAATTTGTTCTGGTTTTTTAAAAGACTTTATTTATTTAGAGAGTGAGCGAGATGGGGAGGGGTCATGAGGTGGTGCAGAGGGAGAGGGAGAGAGAATCCTAGGCAGATTCCACGCTGAGCATAGAGCCCTATGTGGGGCTTGATCTCACAACCCTGAGGTCATGACCTGAGCTGAAATCAAGAGTTGGATGCTTGGGGTGCCTGGGTTGCTCAGTGGGTTAAGCCTCTGCCTTTAGCTCAGGTCGTGATCTCGGGTCCTGGGATCGAGCCCCATGTTGGGCCCTCTGCTCAGTGGGGAGCCTGCTTCCCTCTTTCTCTCTGCCTGCCTCTCTGCCTGCTTGCGATCTCTTCTTCTCTGTCAAATAAGTAAATAAATAAAAGCTTAAAAAAAAAAGAGGGGTGCCTGGGTGGCTCACCGGGTTAAAGCCTTTGCCTTCAGCTCAGGTCATGATCCTGGGGTCCTGGGATCGAGCCCCGCATTGGGCTCTGTGCTCAGCGGGGAGCCTGTTTCCCCCTCTCCCTCTGCCAGCCTCTCTGCCTACTTGTGATCTCTGTCTGTCAAATAAATAAATAAAATCTTAAAAAAAAAAAAAAAAGAGTTGGATGCTTAACCAGTTGAGCCACCCAGGGTCCCTGCTCTGTTTTTAACGGAGTTGTTTGTCTTTCGTTGTTGATATGTACAAGTTCTTTATATATTCTAGATATTAAACTTTTATCAAACATATCATTTGCAAATATTTTCTCCCATTCTGTGGATTGCCTTTTTGTTCCTTTGATAGTGTTCTTTGATACACAGAAGTTTTAATTTTAATAAAGTACTATTTATCCATTTTTTTTCCTTTGTTGCTTGTGTTTTTGTCATATTTAGAAAGCATCACCAAATCCAAGGCTACAAAGATTTGCCCTCATATTTTCTAAGAATTTCATAGTTTTTGCTATAACATTTAGATCTTTGATTCATTTTTAGTTAATTTTTGTATATAACATAAGGTAAGGGTCCAACTTTATTCTTTTTCATATGGATATCCAGTTTTCCCAGCACTATTTACTGAAAATAATTTACTGAAAATTGTTTACTGAAAATTCTTTCCCCCATTGAATGATCTTAGCATCCTTGCTGAAAGTCAATTGACCATTGATGTGAGGGTTTATTTCTGGATTCTGAATTCTATTCCATGGTCCGTATGTTTACTCTTAGGCCAGCGCTACTTACTTTTGTAATAAGTTTTGAAATTGGGAAATGGGAAATGTGAGTTCTCCAACTTTCTTCTTTTTCTTTTTTTTTTTTAAAGATTTTATTTATTTATTTGGCAGACAGAGATCACAAGTAGGCAGAGAGGCAGACAGAGAGAGGAGGAAGCAGGCTCCCCGCTGAGCAGAGAACCCGATGCAGGGCTCGAACCCAGAACCCTGGGATCATCATGACCTGAGCTGAAGGCAGAGGCTTTAAAACCCACTGAGCCACCCAGGCGCCCCACTTTCTTCTTTTTCAAGATTGTTTTGGTTATTCTAGATCCTTTGAAATTCCATATGAATTTTAGGATGGGCTTTTCAATTTCTGCAAAAAATACCATTGACATTTTGATAGCGATTGTATTGAACCTGTGAATTGCTTTGGGTAGAATTATCAACAGTGTTAAGTAGTTTTCCCTGTACAAGTCTTGTACTTCCTTGGTTAAATTTATTCCCAAATATTATATTATTTTTTATCTTATTGTAAATGGAGTTATTTTCTTATGGACAACTAATTTTTTGACAAAGACAATCTAGTTGAGGAAAGATAATCTTTTCAATGGATGGTGCTGGAACAACTGGACGTCCACATGCAGAAAACAAAAACAAAACAGCACACACATAAACATGAAATAACTTTAATCCATACCTCATACCATATAGAAAAATTAACGCAAAATGAATCATATTCCTAAGTATAAATTCGAAACTATATAGTTTAGATTTCTAGAATTTCTAGAAGAAAACATGGGAAACTCTTTGTGACCTTGGGTTAGGCAAAGATATCTTAGATATGACACCAAAAAGTACTCCATAAAAGAACAAACTGATAAACTGGACTTTATCAAAAATAAAACCTTCTACTTTCCAAAAACCATTATTAAGAGAGGCTGAAAATACAAGCCACAAACTGGGCATATATTTGATGAAGGAGTTTCTTCAGAATATATGAAGCAGTCTCAAAATCAAAAAGTAGAGAATAAATAACCCAATCAAAAACTAGCAAAAGATTTGGACACTTCAACAAAAATATGTATACAGATGGCAAATAAGCACATGAAAAGACGTTCCCCATCATTAGTCATGAAGAAAACACAAATAAAACCACAATAAGGTACTACAACATACTTACTAGAATCATTAAAATTTAAAAAGACTGAACATACTAAGGACTAGCAATAACATACAGAACCGGAAATTCTCATACATTGTTGGTGGGAATGTAAAATGGTACAACCTCTTTGGAGAAGTTTGGCAGTTTCTTTAAAAGTTAAATATATAGGGCGCCTGGGTGGCTCAGTGGGTTAAAGCCTCTGCCTTCGGCTCAGATCATGATCCCAGGGTCCTGGGATTGAGCCCCCGCATCGGGCTCTCTGCTCAGCAGGGAGTCTGCTTCCCTTCTCTCTCTCTGCCTACTTGTGATCTCTGCCTGTCAAATAAATAAATAAAATCTTTAAAAAAAAAAAAGTTAAATATATAGGGGCACCTGGGTGGCTCAGGGGGTTAAAGCCTCTGCCTTCAGCTCAGGTCATGATCCCAGGGTCCTGGGATCGAGCCCCATACCGCGCTCTCTGCTCAGCGGGGAGCCTGCTTCCCTACCCCCTCTCTCTGCCTGCCTCTCTGCCTACTTGTGATCTCTGTCTGTAAATAAATAAATAAATAAAATCTTTAAAAAGTTAAATATATACTTACCACACCTACTATATGATCTAGCCATTCAGCTTCTAGGAAATTACCTAAGAGAAAAGACAGCATAGGTGCAAAGATTTGTGCATGAACATTTATAGCAGCTTTATTTATAATAGCTCCTAACTGGAAACAACTCAAATATCCATCAACAGATAAATGGACAAATTGTAGGATATATATACTACTCAGTATAAAGTGTAATGTGAATGAAGTAAAGTGAAATATTAGTCAGCAACAAAAATGAAAGAACTATTGAAGGACACTTTGGTGGCTCAGTCATTTAAGCACCTGCCTTCCACTCAGGTCATGATCCCAAGGTCCTGGTATTGAGCCTGGCACTGGGCTCCTCATTCCTTGGAGAGACTGCTTCTCCCTCTTCCTCCTGCTCTGCCTACTTGTGCTCTCTCTCTATATCTCTGTCAAATAAGTACATAAAATCTTAAAAAACAAAATAAAACTATTCTTTCAGCCATTAATTGTGCTTTTTTCCCCTCATTCTTTTATTTCTGAAAAAAGTTATGTTTTTTTATTGAGATTTGTTAGTTCTTATTTAATACGTTCTCTATCCATGTCACTTTTCAGTTTTTCTATTTCTGATTTATGCTCTTCTTTCAAAACATCCATTATTTACTTCATTAAAAAATGTTTGAAGGGCACCTGGGTGGCTCAGTTAGGCATCTGCCTTCAGCTCAGGTCAGGATCCCAGGGTCCTAGGATCAGGCCTCACATGGGGCTTCCTGCTCAGCCGGAAGTCTGCTTCTCTCTCTCTCTCTCTCCCCTTCAGCTCCTCCCCACTGCTCATTCTCTCTCTCTCTCAAATAAATAAAATCTTAAAAAAATATTTGGTTGAAATTTTCATCTGTTCTGTGACTACATTTTTCTAGGGTGTTACTATCTATAGGAATGTTACTCGCTTTACTCTTACCTTGTTCCCACAGTAACTTGTATGGGGTTAGGTCATAGTCGTCACTTGTACCCATCCTTAAAAGAAGGAAAATTTCCTCAACTACCAAGAAGAGGAACCCTTGCCTCTTGCTAGGTCTGGCGAGTCCAACTTTCCCGCCCAGTACGTGCCCGGGGGCTCCGCCCACGCCTCGCGCACGCCCCCATGCCCCGCCCCCTCAGCCCCCCCCCGCCCCGCCCACGCCTCTCACGAGACAAGTCGCCAGCTCCATGCCTCCGCTTGGTGCCAAACTTGGTGTATATTTTCCCGCCATTTCCAGCTGTTCGTGAGGAGAACTGGATGATTTCGGTGAGATCCCAGGGCTTCTGAGATCATGGCGGCCAAGCGGGCCGGGAATGTAGCTAGAAAAGAACTACTGGTGGTGAGACTGCTACATCGCCATTACCTCCAGAAGTCCGGCAAGTCTTGCCCTCGAAAGCCCTTAACTGCCCTTCTTATAAGGGGTTCCTGTGGACAACTCATTTGAGTAACACTGTTGTTGCTCCCCTTAGTCAAAGCAGGGTGTATATATATTATAATGGGACTTTTTCAGTAGTTTTTCAGACTCACCTGCTGTAGAAGTTAGTGTATTGTGAGCAATAAATCGAAAGCTAAAACTCATGACTGTGTGTAATGCCTTTGCACTGATTATTCAGAAAGTCGTGATCGTGAATCTTTTCTTTTGTGACAAAAATGTTAAGGTGTGGTGCAAACTAGCCATCATTCTTTTAGCAAACCTCTCCATAAGCTACTTAAAGACTCTTTTTAAAGAAAACACTCAGGTGGAGAAAAAAAATGTTACCTTCTGTTTAGGTTATTTTCCTAATGTAATTTTAAAGGAAATCAAACTAACAGATATTATATTCTTTTTTTTAATCTTTTTTTTTAAGATTTTATTTATTTGACAGAGAACACAAGTAGGCAGAGAGTCAGGCAGAGAGAGAGAAAGAGAAGCAGGCTCCCTGCTGAGCAGAGAGCCCGATGCGGGGCTCGATCCCAGGACCCTGAGATCATGACCTGAGCCAAAGGCAGAGGCTTTAACCCACTGAGCCACCCAAGGTGCCCCAGTAGATATTATATTCTTAAATAACATAGTCATGGAATGAAACATGTGAATTCATTGTAGGTATGAACTAATTACAGCTTAATATGTTTCAGCTTATTTATTTAAATATGTTAAAACGTGTTTTTTTAATATGTCAATTTTTTTAATATGCCAAATTTTTAATATGTCAATTTTTTCATTTAAAAATCTTTTTTATGTTTTTAAATGCTTTTTGATTTGTCAATTTCTTCCTTTAAAAATCTTACAAAGTCACATTTACATAATTATATATTTCACCAAGTATATGGATGGAATTAATATTGGCAGAAAATACAGGATGTATGGTTGCCATATCTAACACAAAGGTTTATTTGATATGGTAGCCAGAGCTTGACACAGGAAGTAAGAAGACTCCAGTTCTAATCCTAGAGCTGACATTAACTAAAGATGGAACTTTGGACAAGTCATTGAATTTCAGTGAAGGTGAGGTGTATCTTTGAAAAGTGATGGGATTGGATAAGATGTTAAATGATTTTTCTTTTTTAAACATTTTTTTAAAGATTTTAAAATTTTATTTATTTGACAGAGATCACAAGTAGGCAGAGAGGCAGGAAGAGAGAGGGGGAAGCAGGTGTCCCACCAAGCAGAGAGCCCGATGAGGGGCTCCATCTCAGGACCCCGAGATCATGACCCGAGCCGAAGGCAGACACTTGACCCACTGAACCACCCAGGTGTGGCAGACACTTAACCCACTGAGCCACCCAGGTGTCCCCAAGATGTTAAATGATTTTTGAAGCCCTTCCAGATCTATGATTCTGAGAGTAGAAGGGAAAGTATACAAGCTGAGGCAACATTATCATTCACAAGCCATCTTTCCCTTAGATAAAATATGTACCAAGTGGCTAATATGAGATCCATTATTTGGTCCACTATTTCCTCATTGCTTCATCTCACTATCACAGGGAACTATTAGGAAAGAAATGAATGGTTCTTTTTTTGTTAAGATTGCTTTTTTCTGATTACAAATTAGTACATGAATTAATCCAGAAAACTTGGAAAACAAAGCAAAACAAAAATGTAAAGGTCATACACACACACACACACACACACACACACACACAAACACAAATACTCATCTCACCATTCCAAAAAAACAAAAAAACTCAGTGTTCCATTACTTTTCTAAATATATACGTATTTTTCCTTTTTTAGAAATGGTTTAACATGGTTTGCGTTCTGATTTTTTCCACTTCGAAGGTATATGTACTTCCTTACGACCAACTGGAATCCCCACAATAATAGTGCCTACATCCCCAAAAGATAACAGAAGCTAAGTAAACATTGTTACATAGATTTTGGAACATCTGTAATTATATTATGCTCCCGGTTATTTTTCCTCTTTCTCTTTGTCTGTTCCAGAATGGATTGGTTTCACTGCAACCAATGTTTCCGAAAAGATGGGGACCATTTCTTTGTCACCAGCTGTGGCCATATTTTCTGTAAAAAGTGTGTGACCCTGGGTGAGTGCCTTAACTATTTTCAGAGTCAGGCAAAAATGTTTTTAACCTAAAAATAATGATTAGCCATTTCTCTATGTGACTGGGGATAAAAATCACATATTGGGCCAAAGTTAGTGTGGATACAGTAGGAAAATGTTGATTATGGAAATTTGAGGCACCCATTAATAAAGAATGATTTAGCAAATGGAATATCTAATAACTGAACACCAGAAGGTACTTGTCAGTGTTTTGAGGCCTGTGACAGGGAAAGCCACAAGGTATATACAAGAAATAGCTCAGAAGAGGGACTTAGGTTAGGGTGCTTTGATCAGGGAAAGATTTCGTAGAAGAGCTGTTGCTTCAGTTTTGAATAATAAACTGGAGTTGCCAAGTGGATAAGGCAGGGAAGATCATTCTAGTTTAAGAGAACAATATGTATAAAGGCATACCACATTAAACCTATAGTGCAGGGGGCTACGCATCATTGGGATTGGTAGAGCATAGAGACTAAAGTAAGAAATGGTTAAGAGATGAGGCTAGAGAGGTGGGCAATGGCCAGATGTTGGAAAGTTCTATGTACAAAATTGAAGAACCTGAACTTTATCCTGCAGGTGATAGAAAGCTGGGGAAGTTTCTTTGTTTTGTGTTTTGTATTTGCTAGCTCACTCTGGCAATGATATGAAGGGAAGACTGGGAAAAACCTTTAGTCCTCAAGGAAAGAAGAATGAGGTTACTAGCCTCTGGAGAAGGTTTTTTTCTTTATATGAATCTCATGACCCTTTTAACTTATCTGCTAAAGTAACAAAACTGTTTATCATGGTAACAGCAGCTCACTTGGAGAGGTTTGTCTTGGTGAAGCATATGTCATGTGATGTTTTCTCTTGATGTGGCATTTGTCTTAATCAATAACCAATACCACTACTAGAATTTTAACTTAAGAGAAAGATTAGGAATTTTAATTTTTACATGTTTCAGTTTGGGTTAATTAGAGAATGAGAGCAGGAGAGCTCCAAAGCAAGTTCTAGGAATATTAGCAAAGTGAGAATAAAGCAGGAATAATTGGGAAGTTTCTTGTAGTGTTTACAGTTTGCCTGCTGTCGGGTAGATGGGGAAAAAAAAGAGCAACATACAGTTGAAACCATTGGTACTCTTGTGTTCTTCCTAGTACTCTCTTAAGTATACTCTAGTACTCTTGCTGGGTGGTTAGAACTGCCCCCTCATCTGCAGGAGAAAACTGGAAATTCTTAAAGAGGAGATGGGTAGGGACGCCTGAGTGGTTCAGTTAAGTGTCTGACTTTGGCTAAGGTTATAATCTCAGGGTCTTGGGATCAAGCCCTGTGTTGGGCTCCAAGGTGAGTGGGAAGTCTGCTGGAAATTCTGTCTCCCTCTCTCTCTCTTCCTCTGCCCCTCCCCCTACACTTCTCTCTCTCAAAAATAGATAATAAACCTTTTTTTAAAAAAGAGGAGATGGGTAGAGCTACAGTGTGAAAGCCATACTTGTCATCAACATACAAGTTTGGAAATACTGAGGTTGAGAACAGAGAGCTCAAGATGATGTCCTTTTATAGCACAAAAATATTCTAAATTCAGTAAGAAACTGTTTCTTGCTAGCCTGCTTGACTGTTAACCATGTACTTTAGGAAGATCCTACCTCTTGCCCATAAGAACCAAACATTTTTTTCCCTTTCCTTCTAGAAAAATGTGCTGTTTGTGGAAGTGCTTGCAAGCATCTGGCTCTTTCTGATAATGTAAGTTTTTCTCCCCCTGCCACAAACCATTATCCCATTCCTGGTCTGTAGGACGTATACAAGAAGTACAGTAAATGAGTGACGAAGCACTGAAATTTTAAAAAAAGAAAAGGAACAAAACTCACAGATAGCAATTGTGAACAAAAGGGGGGGTAAACAACAGATAGAAGAATTATCTGTGGCTGCTAATACAGAAGTATGAGTTAAGGAGGATTAGAACATAAAATCGACATCTCTGAGGACAGTGGTAAGCTTTTTCCTACTTAGCATAGTGAAATAATATGATGCTTTAGAAAGGGTGGTACATCCTTTGCCATATTTGTCAGTATCTTTTTTCATTCCATTGTGGATATGCTCAATGTTTGTCTTTCTCTCTCTTCATAGCTGAAACCTCAGGAGAAAATATATTTCAAAAGCCCTGTGGAGACAGCTTTGCAGTATTTTAGTCACATCTCTCAGGTATGAGAAACAAAAGTGAAGAAAATCAAATTCGCTAGGAAAATTCTAATTGCATCTTATTTTTTTTAAATCAGAGTCTCTTTGATTTATTTGTACACAATATTTTTGTATTTGTACACAATGGAGAGGATTGACTGTTCATTTGCTTTCTTCCCTAAGGATACAAATCTCAACAGTTAACTTTTTTACTGACCCCAAACCTGTGATAGACTGTAAAAACCACTATGTAGCTGATATCTTGCCTTATACATCCTCATTCTATTAAGTAATTTCTAAGAATAAAGAAGGCTTTCAGGATACCTGGGTGGCTCAGTCGATTAAGTGTCTGACCTTTTCTTGATAATGAATGGCTCAGGTCATGATCTCAGGATTGTAAGATCAAGCTTCACATCCGGTTCCACAGTGGACATGGAGCCTGTTTAAGATGCTCTCTCCCTCTCCCTTACCCCCTCCCCTTCCCCCCTTGAAAAAGAATAAAAAAGGTTCTAGGAGCTTTATCATCTTTCCGTGCAGACTAATGAATCCTCTAAAAATTGCTTTGGATATACAAGCCTGACCCTGTAGTCAGTGGATTTAATGGGCTAGCTCTCAAATTTTTGCTTAAAGACCTATGTTCAGATGAGATTTCTTAATTCCTATTCTCATTTTTAGTGATCTTTTTTAGTAATAGATATATATTTAATTTTTTTCATGTTTATAATTGGTTGCTTGAATTTCAGAAAATATTTTTCTTTCCTAATACATCATTATATTCGTATACCATTGACTTGGTCAAGAGCAATAGAAATGTGGTAGGAAGTGGAGAGAAGACAGAATAACCATTTGAGAGTTCCCAAATTGTAAAAACTTTGGTTTTCCCCTTCCACTCTCCAGTTCTCTACTGAGATTATTTTATAGCCTAATGGGATTTCTATCTTGGTGTATTTCTTGAGTGATTTAATCACTGTTTTTTTCTTTTGTACTCTTACTTCTCATTCATATGAGAGTAATCCTTTCCTTAACATGAAGATGATCCTTTGTCATGCTCTGGCTGCAGATAGTAGATTTAATTTTCGTTGGTGTCTCACCCCTCAATCCTAACTCTGGAAATAGAAGAAGAGTAATTAAAGCTTTCACTGCGTTCAGCTTTTAGTTGCTTGGGTGAGTCATCATATTTGAGATACTATTTAACATTACGGGGAGATAAAATCTAGCTGAGACTCAAGGAGAAATGTAAACAAGGTCACATGAGCAAGAGAAAGAGCAGACTTTTGGTTAATAACTAAACTCAGGACTAGCTAATGATCAGTAGAGAAATTATATGTAGTCTGAATTCTAACTTACCTAATCAAGGGACCAATTACACATGGTCAAGTAATCAAGATAAAATAAATGGAAAGGGTCAGTTAATCATCACTTTAGTCAAGGACCAGTTTGGTGAAGTCAGCAATGTCTGAAAATGTGTTTTCCTAGTCTGTGAAGTTGAAAAACTGATCCAAATAATATCTAGATTGCCTCATTCAGGCCTCGGCTCAAATTTTTCTTTCTCAGTCAGACCTTTACTGACTCTCATATATCAAATGGTAGCCCCAGCACTGTCTGCTGCTTACCATGCTTTATTTTTCATCATAGCTCTTATCTCTAATGTTGCATACTTATTTATTGTCTGAATCCAACACTGGAATGTAGGCTTCATAAATTCAGAGATTTGGTAGGTTTTTGTTGTTGTTGTATACCCAGCCCTTTGGATAGCTCTTAATATGTAGTAGACACTAAAAAATTGTTAAATGAATGAATAGTATATTGATCTATATATCCACTTGTGTTTTAATCATCCCACAACTCTTGAAACAACCTGCCAAGTGTATTTTTCTGCTGTACTACTCTATGGCCAATAGTTAAAACTTCCTGTTTTGAAATCTTTACTCATCTCTAGATAAAACTAAATATCTTTGGGGATTGGAGAGCCTCTTATAAACCTGTGAGCTTTCTTCTAATTCTAGGTCATAGATTATCCATTACTAGCCATTATCCATTATCCATTACTAGCCATCCTTCAAGTGCATGCCAGTAATTGTTCCTTCTTTGGTAAAGCTTTCCCTGATTCCTATAGGCAGATTTTTGCACTGTCCTTTGTAATCCTATAACACCTTACTCTTACCTCTGCAAAGGTGTTTTAATTTATTTGTTCTTCTGTCTCTCTCACTTAACCAAAAGTTTTTAAAGACAGATAAAAACTTTATATTGCCCAATGGCAAATGAGATACCTAACACAAATTAAGTGAATAAGAAAAAATGTTTGTTAAATGAATGAGTGCACATTAAGCCTGGGAGGGAGGTGGAAATGATTCAAAGTAAGGTCAGAGAGGCTTGAGCCAATATATAGGGACTTGTAGGCCATGGTGAGGAATTTAGATTTTCTTCTAAGTGGCAGTGGACACCATTGAAGGGTTTTAAGCACAGAAATGGCATTATCTGGTATATACTTTTTTAAAAAAGATTTTATTTATTTATTTGACAGAGCTGAGACACAACGAGAGAGGGAATACAAGCAGGAGGAGTGGGAGAGGGAGAAGCAGGCCTCCTGGCGAGCAGGGAGCCCGATATGGGGCTCGATCCCAGGACTCTGGGATCACGACCTGAGCCGAAGGCAGAGGCCCAACCCACTGAGCCACCCAGGTGCCCATCTGATATATACTTGTAAAAGAGAATCTGGCTGCTGAGTGGAGACTAGACCATAGAGAAGCAGGGAGACCACATAAGAGGCTTTGGGAGAGGTCTAAGTAAGACTTCTTGAGCTAAAATGGTAGCAATAGAAATGGGGAGGGGTAATCAAATCTTAGATGTTTTCTAGGAAGAACTGATAGGACCATTGTTGATTTGGATGTGGGAAATGAGAAAAAGGGAGGAATCAAAGAAGACATCTGGGTTTTTGTCTTGAGCAAAACAAGACAAATATATGGGATGATTATACTCTTCACCAAGGCTGAGAAGACCATTTGAAGAAAAATACCATTTTGGAGATATTAGGGCATAGATGAATGTTAGAACTCCAGGAGGAGAAATCACGAAGGCAGATAGATTTACTATTCTGAAGCTCAGGACATAGGTTAAGGATAAGATATAAATATGGAACTCATTATGATATAGATAGTTTTTTTAAAAGACTTTATTTATTTATTTGACAGACAGAGATCACAAGTAGGCAGAGAGGCAGGCAGAGTGAGGAAAGGGAAGCAGGCTTCCTGATGTCGGGCTCGATCCCAGGATCCTGGGATCATGACCTGAGCTGAAGGCAGAGGCTTTCTTTAACCCACTGAGCCACCCAGGTGCTCCAATATAGATAGTTTTTAAAACCTTGGGACTGGATAAGATGACCCAGAGAAGGAGCCCCTACAACATTTAGTGATTAGGTCGAGGAGAAAGAGAAGTTAGCAAAGAGTAGCAGTGGGTGAGTGGAAGCAAGGAGAGTGTAGTATCCCAGAAACTAAGAAAGGGAAAGCGTTCAAGAAGGAAGAAATAGCCAGGTGGGCCAAATGCTGCTGAGACGTGAAAATGAGGGCAGAGGAGGGAAGACTGGATTTGACAGCATGAGGATTATTGGTGACACTCACAAAAGCATGTTGTGTAGAGTCTTGGAGAAAGAGAAATACATTGGAGTGCATTGATGGGTATGTATCTACATTCTGATCACTTCTTCACCTCCCAGACCTCTTCTCAGCCCTCTGTAGTGTGGTTTTGTTTAGACTATCTCATGGAAATTGCTGCTGCTAAAGATATTAGCAGCTTCCTTGTTGTCAAATCCAGTGGATACTTTTTTGTTGTCATTATTGTACTTGATTTCTCAGCAGCAATCTAGGCGTACTCTCTCCCCCTTAAAATATTCTTTCTTTGGCTATTGTAACCAACTTCTTTCTCCCTTTTGTATTTATCTTCCTTTGTCCATCTCTCTCTCTTTTTTAAAGATTTATTTATTTATTTGACAGACAGATTACAAGTAGGCAGAGAGGCAGGCAGAGGGAGAGGAGGAAGCAGGCTCCCCGCTGAGCAGAGAGCCTGATTCAGGGCTCTATCCCAGGACCCTGAGACCATGACCTGAGCTGAAGGCAGAGGCTTTAACCCACTGAGCCACCCAGGCATCCTGTCCATCTCTTGAATAGTTATATTTCTGAGGTTCTATACTCTCCATGGATAATCTTATCTACTTCCTTGCTTCAGTTATCATGACATAGGGATCATTTCTAATTCTATGAAGTCCAGTAAAGATCTCAGCTTAAATGTCACCTCAGAAGAGAGTTCTCTGACTGCTGTATCACCCTTTATTCTCTGTCCTAGAAACCTTTAAAAAAAGAGATTTATTTATTTGAGGGAGAGAGGGAGAGAAAATGTGAGAGCAGAGGGATGGGCAGAGGAAGAGGGAGAGGGAGAAAAGCAGACTCCCTGATGAGCAGTGAGCCTGATGCAGGGCTTGATCCCAGGAGCTGAGATCATGACCTGAGCCGAAATCAAGAGCCACCCAGGTGCCCCTCTCCTAGAAACCTTTTTGTTTCCTTAATAACACTTGGATAATTTGCAATTTTTGAGGCGTTTATTGTATGCTCCATAAACTGTAAGCTCCAAAGAGGTAGAGACTAGCTTTGTTTTGTTCATCATTGTATCCCATGCAAAGATCAGAGTTTTGCTACCTAGGAAGCACTCAGTAAATCTTTGCTGAATGAATGAGTGCTCCCTGCCCGCCCCAACTTTGGGCCTATATCCATTTGTTGACTTGATATCTTCACTAATTCCATATGTCCCAAACTGAACTCAGTATTCTTAACACCCCTCCACCCAGCCCACCCTTCATGTACACATAGAACAGTCTACTCTTCCTATTTCTGTCATGGTAAATAACTACCATCCACATTATGACCAAACTACAAATCCTTGAGTCATCCTTGATTCATTCTTCTCTTTGCATTTCCAATCCACTATTAAATCATATTATTTCTGTCTCTCTAAAATACTTGAATCTTCCAGGGTGTCTGGGTAGCTCAGTTGGTTGGGCATCCAACTCTTGATTTCAGCTCAGGTCATGATCTCAGGGTCCTGAGATCTAGCTCCATGTTGAGCTCCACACTCAGCAGAGTCTGCTTGGCATTCTCTCTCTCCCTCTCTCTGTACTTCCCCCTGACTTGTGCATGCATGCATGCACTTGTGTGTGCTCTCTCTCTCTCTAAAATAAATAAATAAAATCTTTAAAAAAAAAACAAAACCTTGAATCTTTCTACTTTATCTCCAGCTTCTAGTTCAATTCATCACTGTTTCTCTCCTGGATTATTGTAGTGGCTTCCTAACAGCTCTTTTGATCTCCAGTCTTTTCTTTTCCTATCAATTCTCCATATTGAAGCTAGGAAACCGTTCTTTTTTTTTTTATTTTTAAGATTTTATTTAGGGGCGCCTGGGTGGCTCAGTGGGTTAAAGCCTCTGCCTTCGGCTCAGGTCATGATCCCAGGGTCCTGGGATCGAGCCCCACATCGGGCTCTCTGCTCTGCCGAGAGCCTGCTTCCTCCTCTCTCTCTGCCTGCCTCTCTGCCTAGTTGTGATTTCTCTCTGTCAAGTGAATAGAATATTGAAAAAAAAGATTTTATTTATTTATTTGAGAGAGAGAGAGAGTATGAGAATGGGGAAGGTCACAGGGAGAAGCAAACTCCCCACTGAGCGGGGAGCCTGATGCACTTCTCCATCCTGGGACTCTGGGATCATGACCTGAGCCAAAGGCAGTTGCTTAACCGACTGAGCCACCCAGGTGCCCAAGCCAGGAAATCATTCTATTTTTTTTAAAGATTTTTATTTACTTGAGAGAGAGACACACAGCGAGAGAGGGAATATAAGCAGGAGAAGTGGGAGAGGGAGAAGCAGGCTCCCTGCCAAGCAGAGAGCCCAATTTGGGGCTTGATCCCAGGACCCTGGGATCATGACCTGAGCCAAAGGCAGATGCGTGACTGAGCCACCCAGGCACCCTGGAAATCATTCTAAATAGAGGTACAATCAGGGGGTTGCCTGGGTGGCACAGCTAATTGACTGACTCTTGGTTTCTGTGTGGGTGGTGAGATGGAGCCTGTGTGGGGCTCCCTGCTCAGCAGGGAGTCTGCTTGGACTCTCCCTTTCCTTTTTCCCCTCATGCTCACTCCCTCTCTCTCTCAAATAAATGAAATCTCTAAAAAATATATAGGTATGATCAGTTCATTTCCCTACTTAAAACCATTGAATACTACTGTTTCTCTGAGAATAAAGTCCAACCTTTAGCATGTCCCAGACGGCCAAATCGTCTTTGGTGCCTGTTTATCCTTTTAGTCTCATATCTTATCCTCTCCCCCAACCCCCAACTATAATTAATAAGACACACTGAATTTATTTTGTTTATATAAATTATTTTCTCTGTCGCTTCCAGGCCTTTGTACATGCTGTTCCATCTGTCTAGAACATTCTTGTCCCCAACCATATACGGGGATAAGTACACACAGTACTAACGATACAATACCATATTGCCATATTATATTATAATTTTCTGTTTGCTCATCTGAGTCATCCCATGAGAATGCAGCAGTTATTAACTAATCTTATTCATCTTTTCTGCAAGTTCCTGACATAGTACCAGGAACTAGTAGGATTCAGTAAATACTTTTTGAAAGAATGAATAGAATAATCTTTCCTACTGAAGTTTTCCTTTAATGTCATATATGAAATATGGTGAAGTGATAATACTAAGAAAATTATTGAAGTAGAAATATTGAAACTAAATCTGCCTGTTAGCTGTAACTTTCTTTGAATCATTCATACTCCCTCACATGTAATTTGAAATAATAATACTCATCTAGTTTCTTGTAAAGATCCAATGAAATAATGCTATGAAAGCATTCTGAAAGCTGTAAAATACTATATTAGTTTAAAGAATAATGTGGAAAACTAATAATAGATTTATGGAAGGTAACAAACCTATAGGAAAATAATTAAAGATCATATAAGTAAAAAGTTTATATATATATATTTTTTTTAAAGATTTTATTTATTTATTTGACAAAGAGAGAGAAAGCACAAACGGGGAGTGGCAGGCAGAGGGAGAGGGAGAAGCAGGTTCCCCACTGAGCGGCGAGCCCGACACTGGGTTCCATCCCAAGACCCTGGGATCAGGACCTGAGCTGCAGGCAGATGCTTAACCAACTGAGCCACCCAGGTGCCCCACAAAGTTTACATTTTTAAGTTGTTTTCAAAGGGAAGTATAAAATACCTTCCTAGCTTTCTTTTCTAAGATTTTATTTATTTAATAGAGAGAGAGGGGAAGAACCCAGAGAGCGAGTGAGAGGGAGCCGCAGACTCCCTGCTGAGCATAGAGCCCAATGTTGGCCTCTATCCCAGGACCCCAGGATCATTACCTGATCCAAAGGCAGACACCCAACCAACTGAACCACCCAGGCACCCCCCTGTCTAGCTTTTAAATAATAGCTTTATAGACATATACTTTACATACCAAATTCACCCCCTTGAAGTATGTATTTCAGTGTTTTTAGTATTTCACATAATTATGCAATCACTACTACCTAATTGTAGAACATTTTTATTACCCTCCCTATATGCATTAGCAAACACTTTCCAAATCCTCTTTAGCCTCCCCAGCCCTAGGCAATCACTAATTTTCTTTCTATCGCTATAGGTTTGCCCATTCTGGACATTTCATGAATATGGAATTTTACAATGTGTGATCTGTTGTGACTGCCTTCACAAGCATAGTATTTTTTTAAAGATTTTATTTATTTATTTGACAGAGATCACAAGTAGGCAGAGAAGCAGGCAGAGGGGGGGGGGAAGCAGGCTCCCTGCTGAGTGGAGAGCCCGATATGGGGCTCAATCCCAGGACCCTGGGATCATGACCTGAGCCAAATGCGGAGGCTTTAACCCACTGAGCCACCCAGGCGCCCCACAAGCATAATATTTCTAAGGTTCATCCATGTTGTAGCATGTATTAAGATCTCATTAGTACTTCACTCCTTTTTATGACCAAATAATATTGCCTTGTATAGGTGGGTATACTTTTCACATATTCATTTACCAGTTGAGAGATAGTTGGTTTATTTCTGCTTTTTGGCTATTCTGAACAGTTCTGCTGTTAACATTTGTGTACATGTTTTTGTGTGGGCATATATTTTCATTTCTTTTGGATACATATGTAGGAATTGAACTACTGGGTTAAGTGGTATCTCTATTTTTAAATTTTTGAGAAAATGCCAGACTGTTTTCTCAAATGCCTGCAATATTTTACATTTTTACCTGCAGTGTATGAGGGTTTTGATTTCTCCATTTCCTCACCAACTCTTGTTTTTATCTTTTTTGTTGTAACCATCTTAATGGTGCAAAGTAGTATCTCATTGTGGTTTTGATTTGAATTTCTCTGATGACAAATGATGTTGAGCATCTTTTCATATTCTTACCGGCCATTTATATATCTTCTTCAAAGTTATGTCTATCCAGATCCTTTGCCCATTTTTAAATTGGATTATCTTTATGTTATTAGTTATAAGAGTTCTTTATGTATTCTAGGTACAAGTCTCTTGCCAGATATATGATTTGCATACATATTCTTAAGATTTTATTTGTTTATTTGAGAGAGAAAGCATGTGTATGAGTTGGGGGAGGGGCAGGAGAGAAGCAGATTCCCCCAATAAAGATCTCCATCCCAGGACCCTGAGATCATGACCCTGAGCCAAACATAACCACTTAACCAACTGAGTCACCCAGGCACCCTGATTTGCCCGCATTTTGTCCCATTCTTTGGGCCCATCTGTTTTAAAATTAAAAGCAAGTAACCCAAGTGTCCATTAAATAAATATAAATAGGAAGAATAGACAAAGTAGGACATCTAGTAGTGTAGGAAATAGGAGAGATTGATAGAAAAAGAAGGAAAGATATAAATTCACAAAAAAAGAAAAATTCAGAGAAAAAGACAGAAATGGATATATAATGACTTTCATAAATTTAGTGTTGGGATTGATAAACTTTCTCCTTTTTTATTTTTATTTATTTATTTATTTAAGATTTTATTTATTTATTTGAGGGAGAATGAGTCAGAGAGAGCATGAGAGAGGAGAAGGTCAGAGGGAGAAGCAGACTCCCCAAGGAGCTGGGAGCTGGATGCAGGACTCGATCCTGGAAGTCCGGGATCATGACCTGAGCCGAAGGCAGTTGCTCAACCAACTGAGCCACCCAGGCGCCCTTTCTCCTTTTTAAAAAAGATTAATTTATTTTTTATAGAGAGAGAGCGTGCGTGCCTGCACTAGTTGGGGGAGGGGCAGAGGGAGAGAATCCTCAGACTCCCCACTGAGTACGGAGCCCCTGGGCCTTAATCTCACAACCCATGAGGTCTTGACCTGAACCAAAACCAAGAGTCCAACGCTCAACCAACTGACACCCCAATAAACTTTTTTTAAAAGACCAGTAAATATTTCAGACTTTGAAGGCCATACAATCATTGCAACTACTCAACTCTGTTGTAGTACAGAGCAGCAATAGATAGTATGTAAACAAATGGGCATGGTGTTCCAGTAAACTTGATTTACAAAAACAGGCAGCTGGCCCGGTCAGTAGTTTGCTGACTTTGAGGTCATATGTTCTCCTAACATATACATAAGTAACTACCACATATGCCAGTTGAGTAAAATCAGGTCAAGGCCTGATCTCATCAGTAGGCCAGACCATTATTCATCCCTTACTTAAATTTTAAAAAATTGAACTGAGGTAATCAATGATGCCTTTGAAAAGTACTACTGCCTACTGAAAAGTAGAAGGTAATTTGGCAATATTTAGGACTTCTGAATCAGTACACTTGAGTTTTTTTCTTTTTTTTTTTTTTTTAAGATTTTGTTTATCTAGTTGGCAGAGAGAGAGATCACGAGTAGGCAGAGAGGCAGGCAGAGAGAGAGGGGGAAGCAGGCTCCCTGCTGAGCAGAGAGCCCAATGCAGGGTTTGATCCCAGGACCCTGAGATCATGACCTGAGTCTAAGGCAGAGGCTTAACCCACGGAGCCACCCAGGCACCCTACTTTAGTTTTTTTTAATCGCTTTACTGAGCAGGAGGTTGCAGTGTGAGAGGTAGTATTGCTTTGATCACAAATTATGCAACTCAAAACTGCACTTCCCACTTGGTGGGCTGCTATGGATTTCCTATTCAGAGTGGATACCTCTGATATCTTATAACAGTCCTTTAATTGTTTTCGATAAGGAAGCATTTTTAGGGATCTTTTTTGCTCAAATCTGTTCTCTCTGAGTCCCACAATAATCTATTTCAATTACAAGTCTGAACATGAAACTGCCTTTTCAAGACAGTGCTTTCATCACTGTGTTTCAGATTTTTCAGAGTGACACCTAGTTCTCTTAATGGTCTGGTTTCTCCTAACCTCTCCAGTCACATCCACAGTGACCACCTCACATCTTTTATACCAACGTAATTTTTTATGTAGGCTATTTATTACCCAATCTCTAAGGTAGATTTAGTTCTTTGCAGTTCTTTTATGTGTGCCTGGAATGCCTGATTTCCACACTCTGAAGACCAAATAGTTAACCCTTCTTATTTTAATTTAAAGATTTATTTATTTATTTATTTGGGGGTGGTGAGTGGGTGAGGGACAGAGGGAGAGAATTCTCAAGGAGACACCCTGCTGAGTGTGGAGCCTGATGCAGAAAATCCCAGCACCCTGATATCATGACCTGAGCTGAAATCAAGGGCTGGATGCTTAACCAACTTTGCCACCCAGGCAACCCCCAAATAGTTAACTCTTATTCATTCTATACTTTACACATATTTCTTCTGTTCTGCATATCACTTTGTGTTTTATTTATTGGTTCACATGTCTGAATGCCTTGTACTATGGTGACGAACTACCAAGGGACAAGAACCCATTCTATCCATCTTAGTATTTCCAGTTAAATGTATCTGCCATCCCACTTCACCAATTATCAGCTCATGGCCAATCGTCCTTTATCTGTACTTCCACATACCCCATCCAAACCATTTTGAAGGCATAACAGATACGTTATGATTTTACTTTTTTTTCAGATTTTATGTATTTATTTGACAGAGATCACAAGTAGGCAGAGAGGGAGGCAGAGGCCGGGGGGCGCAGAAAGCAGGCTCCTTGCTCAGCAGAGAACCAGATGTGGGGCTAGATCCCAGAACTCTGGGATCCTGACCTGAGCTGAAGGCAGAGGCTTTAACCCACTGAGCCACCCAGGCACCACTATGTTATGATCTTAATCTGGTAATATTTCAGAACGTGTCTCTAAAAGATGGGGACTCTTTTCTTAAATATAACCATGTTGTACTAAAATAACAATCCCCTAATCTTATCCAGTAATCAGTCAGTATTCACAATTCTGTAGCTGTTTCATAATTATTTTAAAATTGTGTTTGAATTGGGTTTTGTAAAGTCTGTATAGTTCAGTTGGTTGTTCATGTCTCTTTAGTTTCTATTGAACTTAAAGTTTCCACTCATTTCTTTTTTTATTATTTAAAAAAATATTTATTTTTGTATTTTATAGAGAGAAAAAGTGTATGTGCACTGAGGGAGGGGCAGAGGGAGAGGGAGAATCTCAAGCAGACAGCAGACTCCCCGCTGAGCATGGAGCCAGACTTAGGGCTCCATCTGAGGACCTTGAGATCATGACCTGAGTTGAAATCAGGAGTCAGATGCTTAACCCACTAAGCCACCAAGGTGTCCCTCTTTTTTTATTGTTATGGAAGAAAATGGTCTTTTGTCCTATAGAGTTGTTCCCTGAGTGGGTTTTGTTCATTGTACCCTTGTGAAGTCATTTAATAGTGCTTGTCTGTGCTCTGTATTTCCTTAATCAGATTATTTGGTTGGGGTTGGTGGGAGGCAAGCCTACTTTATAGCAGTGTTGTGCTCCGCCAAGAGGTATAGAATAGTCTTCCATCTCTTATTTTGTGTGAGGGTAGCAAATGATGAACTTTGCATAGATCCATTGATTCATTAGGAGCTGCAAAATGCTCATATTTAATCTATCATTCCCATCTCATTTTAAAAAAAGATTTTATTAATTTGACAGAGACAGCAAGAGAAGGAACACAAGCAAGGGGAGTGGGAGAGGGAGAAGCAGAGAGCCCACCAAGCAGAGAGCCCGATGTGGGGCTTGATCCCATGACCCTGGGACCATGACCTGAGCCAAAGGCACATGCTTAATGACTGATCCACCCAGGCGGCACCTATCTCATTTTTTTAGGTGGAATACTTCTATAAAGAGAGACTTCCTTTTCTCAACTATATGATTACCTTGAGATATAATTTGAAATACTAAAACCTTTAGATACTGTGAAATGAAGGAGTCAGTTTCATAAAAGATAGATAAGGCAAAAAAAAGACAAACCAGTAAGTTTTGAGAGTCAAAGTAGATAATGAGTTTACCAATACCTTTGAAGTAAATTAAGTTAGGTCAGGCGTATTTCACTGATGTTTGGGATGCTGTCCCTTGGCTAAACATTACATCTATCTGTAACATGTACTGCTCCCCAACCCCTTGCCACTTTAAGTAACTCCTAGGATTCTGAGTGGGGTTTTCTGCAGCTGCACTGTTCAGACTTTTTTTTTAATGATCATGTTTTATTTTTATGAAAACAACCACTTTTTTAAAATACTAAAGAAGACTATAATGAAATCTTATGTAAACAGAATTAGTTGAGTTTGCTTTTGATTGGAAAGACAAAAGGCTAGAGGCTATGTAAACTTTTTTTTTTTAAGCAAGGTCTTTTTTTTTTTTTTAAGATTTTATTTATTTATTTGACAGAGACACAATGGAGGGGGAACACAAGCAAGGGGGGGGGGGGGGAGAAGCAGACTCCCTGCTGAGCAGGGAGCCTCTTGCAGGGCTCAATTCCAGACCCAGGGATCATGACCTGAGTTGAAGGCAGAGGTTTAATGACTTAGCCACCCAGGCGCCCTGAGGCTGTATAAACTTTTAAGAACAATTCTGTAGTAAGGTGGCAAAAGCAACTTGCAAATTAGGTGCGAACAGAAAGTTTTTGACAAAGGTACCAAGATATAAGGAAGGACCTTAGACAAAAGGTTTATAGTCTGAGTAGGGAGGAAGCAGATGAGACATAAATACTGCTGTGTATTCAAAAGTAGAGCCTGACAAAGCTAAAACACTTTCTAAATATTAACTTTTGCTCTGATTCAGTAATCCCCTGAAAGGCACATCAGTATATCAAATGGTAAAACAAAGCAAAGGATAAAATTATTTGCCCATGCCCAGAAATAAAATTCAGGAATAGGTAATCTCCTTCTGTGCTTTTTTGCCCTTTACTGTAGCAGCATAAACAGCCTGCAAGTGCCCCTGTAGGAGTATCTCAGGGAAAGTATATTGGTTACCAGTGCTCTGTAATAGCTAGGAATGTGCAGGTTGAGTCCAGACGGACAGTAGACAGGTTAGAACAAGTTCTAAGCTTGAAAAAGTTTTTTGATATCACTCTTCTTGCTCAAGATGAAAGATTATGTTTTTAAAGGGCCATTCTACCATGCCAGAATATTCTCAATAAGATATTAAGAAGTTGGGGCTCCCAGGGGGCTCAGTTGTTAAGTGTCTGCCTTCAGCTAAGGTCATCATCCCAGGGTCCTGGGACTGAGCCCCGAATCTGGCTTCCTGCTCAGCCAGAAGCCTGCTTCTCCCCTCTCCCACTCCCCTACTTGTGTTCCCTCTCTCACTGTCCCTCTCTTTGTCAAATAAATAAATAAAATCCTTTTTAAAAAAGATATTAAAAAGTCATTGTCCTGGAAATGAGAAACTTTGGCTTTCCCTAATGCCAAATCCTCAGTTTTGGGGAGTCATGAATTAGGCCAGATCCTCCAGAAAAAAGTGATCAGTATTAAAGGATGAATTGATTGATAGATTTCCTTTTGTTACCAGAAGCAAGAGGAAAGGAATTATGGAAGTGTATGTCAAAGATCTATTTTGGGGGGTACCTGGGTGCCTCAGCGGGTTAAAGCCTCCGCCTTCGGCTCAGGTCATGGTCTCAGGGTCCTCCATCAGGCTCTCTACCCGGCAGGGAGTGTGCTTCCCCCTCTTTCTCTGCCTGCCTCTCTGCCTGCTTGTGATCTCTCTCTCTCTGTCAAATAAATAAATAAAATCTTAAAAAAAAAAAAAAAAAAAGAAAGATCTGTTTTTCCCTGTTAGGTGTGGAGTTTCCAGAAGAAACAAACGGATCTCCTCATTGCCTTCTATAAGCATAGAATTACAAAGTTAGAAGCAGCCATGCAGGAGGCACAGCAGATGGTGACCAGGCAGGAAAAGTAAGTGACAAATTAAATCACCAGAGAGCTTTTTTTCTTTCAGAGGAGCTGTAGTGCTTATTTCCTTATGGTTGCAAAGCCTGAACATTGCCACATGTGTTTATGTTTGTCTTGGGCAAATCAGGTACAGAATTTTTGATCCCCTCAATCCCCATTTTGTTTTTCCCTTTCTTCCCTGTAGGGGCCCTCCTCACTTTATAGCTTTCCTCTTGTACTTCCCTGACAAAAACTTTTTCTTTGGAGAAATAAAGCAAAGCTTTTCAGTGACACAGATGAGAGATAGCATTTAAAATGTTGCCTCAAGGAAGGCATATTTTGGAAACCTTTAAGCCAAAAGATGGAATCCTTGAAGGACATTTTCAGACAGCAGGAGGCCATGGGTATGTGTGGAACTATATGGAAACTCCTCTGAAATCATACTCAGTGACTGCTGATTTTGTCCTCCTGATTCTCCCAGCTCTCAGACTCTGCTTCTGCCTCTGTCTCCTGAATCCCTAGATCTCTGACAGAAATACCTTGTATAGTGGCAAGCATCTCTCTGTAAGCATTAACTAGATGTCAGTAATAATAAACATCAGGATTTGTATCCCACTGACCTACTGGAGATGATTATTTCTGTCTTTTGCCCAGAGAGCTGTCAGTCTTAAAGAAGGAAAATGGAGAGCTGAAGAAATGTCTTGCCATTCTAAAGGTGAATGAATTCCTTAATTCCTTACTATTATTTCCTTACTAATGAACTCCTTACTATTATTTTCTCTCCTACTTTTCCCATCTAACCGACTAGATGCTGTATAGAACAGTGTTGCCTAACCTTTTCCACATCATGGCATAAATAACTGATCATATTTATACAACAAGTGCACGGTAGTAAATGGTCGAGGCCACAGAAGACCTAGGAGGACTGGAAGGATCAATATGTAGCACACTGGTAACCCATTCTCAAACATCATTAAATCATGACATACCATTTGGGAAACTTCTCTTACTGAAGAGACATCTGTTGTAACTTAAAAGTTTCTCTTCAAGAAACCCAAGGCACCTAAGGACTCTTCCTCTTCCTCCAGTCCAACTCTATTTCCCAGACGTTTCTTTCTTCCTCAGAATGTTCTTTGTATTTGTATGATTTTCCTCTTGATCTTACTGCTGTAACTATTCTAGCATATTTTATCCTGTCATTTTCCTTTCTCTCCCCCATAGACTCTCCATCTTTTCCCACATAAATCAGTCTTCGGGATTCCCAATGTGTTTTTATGAAAAGGAACTAAAATTTTATTCTGTCAAAGCTAGTAATTTCCTAGGGAAACATGGCTGCTATTTTTTTTCTCCTACTGTAAGTCTTAGTAACCACAACTAGAGGACGTTGCAGCTTAGTTATCTAGCAAGTAACATTCATTGATTAGAACCCTAATCCTAGCTGCAGCTTCCTTCACTCCCATTTTTTTCACCTACAGGAATCTCCAAATTGGTACCAAGGAAGCAGGTCAGTTTTATCAGGCCCCATACTAGCCCTGATTGAAAATTGCTGTTCTTTCTTGACTCTTGGCTGTAACACCTGTGTGGGCTCTAAGGTGGAGGAGATGGTTGGTAAATTTATCTTTCACTTCCCCAGTTACTCACTGAGAAGTGCTGAAGTGAAATCTTGAATGTAATGCTCCCTCATGAAATCCTACTCATCCTTCAAAATTCAACTCACATGTCATTTCCTCTGTCAAGACTTCATTAGGAGGGGTTTGATATTCTGTTATTCATTAATTCGACAGATATTAAGTCCCTATTGTTTATCAGGTACCATGCCAGGTGCTGGGTGTACATCACCAGTTAATCTGTACCCTACCAACTATTAAGCGTTTTTTTACCTCAGCCCTGTATTGATGGGTTGAGTGACATGGCTCCTGCACTCACAGAAGTTACAGTCCAGTGTTCTTTCATGCTTCTGTACTTCTGATATGCCTACCATAACACTTAGCATTGCTTTTATTTGTTTTTGTCTCTCCCACTAGTCTGTGAACCTTTCAAATATAGGGACTGTATTCTAGTTATCTTTGTAATCTCAGGATCTAGGATGTATAAACACTAAGTAAATGCTTGTTGGAGAGATGGATGAGAGGATGGGAGTGAGGGAATGATGGATTTATGAGTGGATAAACAGACGGATAGAGACATATAAAACTGAGAGTACTTGGTAAGACACCAAGGGAAGGAAGAAAGGAAGACTTCAAAATTTCTCCTATCGTGGGCAGCAGAGGAGGATTCACTTAGGGAGTTAGAGAGCCAAGGAATCTCATATGAAAACTTTGCCTCCATATTTTGGGGTGATACCTGTAATACATGATAGTAAGCAATTCACACTCACTCAGAGAGTAAGCTGTTGTTTAAAACAATGATCTGATTGATCCTCTCGGGGTACTTAACTTCTGCTTAGAGCTTCCTCTTTTTTTCTTTTGCAGGTTGGCCACAGCTCGACCAGTGGGCATTACTTCTCCATCACAGTCAGGTAGAGAACATTTATTTGCCCAAATATCTGTGTGAGATGAATAAATCTCCTTTTCCCATATAGAAGATAGTTTCCTCTCAGAGACTATAATGCAATTTTCCTAATCTTGTGTATAATATGAGAAGAACATTCAACCAGATACCCATTTGTGCTGGGTTGGTTAGGCAAGGAAGGGCATGACTTGGATGGCAGCTCTTCATTCCTCACTTGATTTTCTTCCAGTCACTCCACGACCCATTTCTCAGCAGAGCAGCCAGGTAGTCAGGTGAGTAGGAAGCCTACCCAGCCACATGAAAACTGCTGGCAACAGTTGGAAGATAAAAGAAATACCTAGATACAGCAGAGGTAGGGACTGAGGAGACTTTAGGTCTATGTCAAGTTTCAACCCAGTTTGTTTTCTTTTTGTCTCACCTTATACAGTCGGTCCCCCTCTGTGGAATCTATCCCTTACAGAATGTCTGGCTTTAGTAGCTTGGGACAAGTAAGTAATATTTACCTTCTCTTCCCAGATTGAGATTTCCAGTGCTAAATGAAAGCAAAGATGTCAGGCAAGAGTATTAAGCTTATATTGGTTTTGGTATAAATTATCCAATGCCATGCCTGGGCTCTGTTTTTGTTTGGCAGTGCTAAAAAGAAAAAATGTTAGAAGCTAACACAGGGAAGGGTGCCAGAGTGGCTCAGTTGGTTGGGGCTGGTTTTGGCTCAGGTCATGAAATCTTGAGCTCATGATCTCATGGGTCCTGGGATGGGGCCCCATGTGGGACTCCACACTCAGTAGGGAGTCTGCTTAAAAGATTCCTTCCCTCTGCCCCTCCCCCAACTTTCTCTTTCTAAAATAAATGTCTTTTTAAAAAATGAAGCTGGGGCACCTGGGTGGCTCGTGGTTTAAAGCCTCTGCCTTTGGCTTGGGTCTTGATCCCAGGGTCCTGGGATCGAGCCCTGCATTGGGCTCTCTGCTCAGCAGGGAGCCTGCTTCCCTTCCTCTCTCTGTGCCTGACTCTGCCTACTTGTGATCTCTGTCTATCAAATAAAAAACAAAATCTTTAAAAAAAAAAAAAGGAAGCTAACACAGAGAATGCATGGGGTGAAAGTAGTGTAAATGTTCAATGGCTGAATTAACAGTAATAATTCATTTTGAAAGTAATAAAGTGTGTATCCTTCTTGGGCTAGCATACCTATTCTGGCAGAACAACATATGCTTCAATGTGTAGATACAGAGAAATAGCAAAGAATACAGAAGCCAGAGAATTATGATATATTTATTAATTGATGTTTAATTTTTGTCCATCAGGGAGCCAGAGGCCTGCAGGGAAGAAGCACTCCCAGGGACTCTCATACCGGTGAGAAGGGGAAAAAAGGGTCAGAAACCAACATATTTTGTGCAGATACCAGCAGATTTCTGGTCTTCTCTACAATTATGCCATTATGCATTTTCCGTGCATAAGATAATGCCATTTGTTTATTTCCAGACACTGATTCCAGGTATCTAGAGATATATTACTCCTTTTCAAATAATGATATTCCTGTTCTCAAACTAATAAGGAGAAACTTTTGAGCAATAGAAAGTCATTGAAAACCTCTGGTCGGGGCACCTGGGTGGCTCATGGGTTAAGCCTCTGCCTTCAGCTCGGGTTGTGATCTCAGGGTCCTGGGATGGAGCCCCGCATCCAGCTCTCTGCTCGGCAGGGAGCCTGCTTCCCCTTCCCCCTGCCTGGCTCTCTGCCTACTTGTGATCTCTCTTTCCCTCTCTGTCAAATAAATAAATAAAATCTTTAAAAAAAAAAAAAAAAAGAAAGGAAGAAAGAACGAACGAACCTCTGGTCAAAGACAGAGGGTTAAGTAAATAGATTTGGATTTTTTTTTTTAAATTGCCACAAGATGGCAGTAGAAGTTAGGTCCAAAAGGAAAGTTAACTAGCCAGGGATTATGTTAACTTGAAGGGTGTCAGGATTCTTTACTGTGAAATAAACTTAAAAATATTCCAGTGAAGAATACCCACTTAATTTCTTGTCTCTTTCCTCTTAGAACTACTTTTATTATTACTATTTTCAAGGGTATTAGCCAGTCCATAGAGAATATTTAATCAGAGAGGATTTCCCTTCCTTTCACAAGAGGCAATTGTGAAATTTGCCCATTTCTTTCTGGATAACCATTTTTGAAAAACACCAAATAGTTTTTTTCTTTGTTTTCATTCATCTCAAAATCTTTTCTAATTTCTTTTTTTTTTCCTCCTCCTTTGGACCATTGGTTATTTGGCACTGTGTTGTTTAATATCAACATATATTTAATTTTCACAGATTTCCTCCTGTTACTGATTTTTAATTTCATTCCATTGTGGTAGGACAAAATACTTTGTATAATTTAGATACTTTAAAATGCATGGCCTCGGGCTCCTGGATGGCTCAGTTGGTTAAGCATCTGCCCTTGGCTCAGGTCATGATCCCAGGGTCCTGGGATGGAGTCCCATGTTGGGCTCCCTGCTCAGTAGGGAGTCTGCTTCTCCCTCTGCCCCTTCTCCAATTTGTTCTCTTTCTCTCTCTAAAATAAATAAAATACTTTAAAATGTGTGTGTGTATGGGGCGCCTGGGTGGCTCAGTGGGTTAAAGCCTCTGCCTTTGGCTCAGGTCATGATCCCAGGGTCCTGGGATCGAGCCCCGCATCAGGCTCTCTGCTCATCGGGGAGCCTGCTACCCCCTCCTCTCTGTCTGCCTCTCTGCCTACTTGTAATCTCTGCCTGTCAAATAAATAAAATCTTTAAAACATAAAAATTTAAAAAAAATAATAAAGTGTGTTTGTCTATAAAACAAAGTCTTAGGAAGCCAAGGAGCAAAACTAACAGAATTGAAGAGAACTAGAGGAAAACTACTAGACTTTAGTACCCCACTTTCAGTAACAAATAGAGCAACTAGACAGAAGATAAGCAATGGAATAGAAGATTTGAACATTATATACCAACTAAATCTAACAGACTTCTTTAGCAGTTGAGCTTCTTGAAGTGTAGATTTTTTTTTTCTACCTAATTTGGGAAGTTGTCAGCCATTATTTCTTGAAATATTCCTTCTGCTCTTGTTCCTCTCTTTTTCTACAAATCCCATAATGCATGTGTTGATAAACTTGATGGTGTTCCACCAACGTCTCTGAAACTCTTTTCATTTTCCTTCAGTATTTTTTCTTTCTCTTCCTCACATCGGATAATCTCAGTGGACTTCAAAATGCTGATTTTTTTTTTCTTCTGTTTGTGCTGATGAGCTGCTCTAGTGAAGTTCTCATTTTTATTACACTTTTCAATTCCAAAATTTATATTTGGTTCTTTTAAATATATTTTTTATTAATATTCTCCATTTGCTGAGATACCATACTCATACTTTAGTGCTTTAGACATGGTTTCCAAAGATATTTGAGCATATCTAAAATACCTGATTTAAGGGTACCTGGCTGGCTCAGTTGGGAAAGCATGCAACTCTTAATCTTGGGGTTGTGAGTTCAAGCCCTACCCTGGGTATAAGATTACTTGAAAATAAAAAATCTTTAAAGAAAAGAAATATCTAATTTAGGGCTCAGTTGGTTAAGTGTCATCCTTAAGCTCAGGTCATGATCTCAGAGTCCTGGGATTGAGCATCATGTGGGACTCCCTGTGAGGGAGCCTGCTTCTCCCTCTCTTCCCTACTGATGTCCTCTCTTGCTCTCTCTCTCTCTCTCTCAAATAAATAAAATCTTTTAAATAACATACCTGACTTAAAGTCTTTGTCTAGACAAAGTCTAGGCTGGGCTTAGTCCAATGTCTGGGCTTCCTCAAGGACAGTTTCCATTGATTGCTTTATTTCTTTATATGGGTCATACTTGTTTCTTTATATACCTCATTTTTTTTTTTTTTTTTTTAAAGATTGTATTTATTTATTTGACAGACAGAGATCACAAGTAGGCAGAGAGGCAGATAGAGAGACAGGAGGAAGCAGGCTCCCTGCTGAGCAGAGAGAGCCCAACGTGGGGCTCGATCCCAGGATGCTGGGATCATGACCTGGGCCGAAGGCAGAGGCTTTAACCCACTGAGCCACCCAGGCGCCCCAATATACCTCATTTTTTGTTGGAAATTGGACATTAAAATAATATAACATGGCAATTCTTAGACTCAGATTCTTCCCCCTCCCCATGGTTTTTTGTTGTTGTTGTTCTTACTGTTTATTGTTTAGTGACTTTTTAAAAATAATTCTATAAAATCTGTATTGTCATGTGGAGCCACCAAAGTCTCTATTCAGTTAGTTTAGTGGCCAGCTACTGACTGGACAGAGATTCCCTTAAACACTTGGAACCAGTAAGTCTCTCAGTCTTTGCTGAGGGATTCTGTGTATGTGTTGGGGTTCTCTTTCAGCACTTAGCCAGGCAACTGACCTTAGCAACTGACCTGCTTGTGTGACCTCAAGGTAAGAGACTGGGGCCTTTTCAGGTATTTTCTGAGCATGCATACAGTCCTGCATATGCATATGTTCTAGGCTCCAAGAATGTATTGTTTTCAGAGTCCCCACCAACAATTCATTCCCCATCTCTTCCAGCTATGCTTTCAGGTTAGCCTATTATTTGCCCCAATTGATATTCATATTCTCAAGCAGCCCAAACAAATGCTTCTAATTGTTTACAACAAACACTCCTGGGGAAAAGGCTTTTCACAGGTGATGAACTCTAAGCTCCAAGTCCTGATGAGTTTGCGTTCCAGGTTGGATCAAATAAAGTCAGCCTTGCAAGTGGAGTCTTCCAGTTGCCACTGGACAGGTCAAATGATTATTTTCTGGGAATGAGGCTTTGAAAGAGTTCCAACCCCATTCCATCCCCACGATGATGCCAGAATGTTGGTTTTCAAGGCTACCACGGAGCTGGAGGAGAAATGGGAATAGGGGAAGTTAAAATGCCACAAAGTTCATTGTTCTTAAACTCATTTGGCTATTATTCTGGAATAAACATTCCCCAGACTGCTGCAAGCACTTTGTTAATTTACAGAGTTCTGAGAAAGTTGATTCTGACAATTTTTGCCAGTTTTCTTATTCCTTTTATGGAGAGAACTTTGGAGGTCTTTATGCATTTTTGCCATCACTCCTAACCAGTTTAATGACCCCTTGTCTTTAGCCATTCTTTCTGGTAATTACCATCTTAGAGGGGAAACCAAGCACAGATCTATTAGAGCACATCAAGGCAGTAATGAATCCTGGTCCACAGATTAATGAAAGAGATGGGGGGGCTGGGTGGCTCAGTCGGCTAAGCGTCTGCCTTCAGCTCAGATCATGATCATGGGATCCTGGCATTGGGCCCACATGGAGCTCCCTGCTCAGCAGGCCCTCTGGGTCTGCTCCTCCCCATTTGTGCTCTCTAAAAAAGAAAATAATAATACATATATAAATCTTTTTTTTTTTTTTTTTTTTAAAGAGAGAGGAAAGCACCTTTAGGAGACGCTGCTAGGTGATTTGTGAGCTTTTTCACTTAATATTAGTCCCTAAGCCTAACATATATACTGAAAATCTTTGGTGTCCAGTTTCTTGCCCTGGTCCCAAGCATACCTGAATGAATCTCTTCTCTAGTTCATGGGTTATCTCATAGCTTCACTTTTATGTTTTCCAGAAACCCCTTCACCAGCTTCTAATCACAGCTTTTCTTATAGGTAAGAGATTATGCTTCCTTTCACTGGGAATCTCTTCACACTGACATTCCGCCAGCAGTCTTGGGGTTACTTTTCTACTGGCTTATACCACTGAAGTTTAAAAATCTACCTTGTAAACGAGAGAGCATTTAATAGTACTGTGTCTTATATATGTCCAAATTACTTTCAGTCACAAGCAGGGTATTTATTTCCTGTCTTGTCTAAATATATAGGCTCTTCCTTTACATGTACTTTTTACCTTTACCTTCCTTTTCTCTGCTGATGCTTCTTTTTCCCCTCCTTAGGCCTTCACCTGCTTCTTCGGGACAGGGGACTTTTTCTTTCAGACCATCACTAAATAGTGGAAATTCAGGCCACACAAGAGTTCTCACCCCCAACAATTCAGGTATGTTAAATAACATTCCCAAAGGAATGGAGCTAAACATTGGCATATATACTAAATAAAGATTTTCAAGGTGAAAGGAAGTTAAGAAGAGAATGGACTTAATAACCTACCTTAAATTGCTTAGCTAAGTGTTTTTCTGACTAGTGTTCTACAGAGTAAGACCTACCTATTTACCCTGACCCATAAGTAAAACTGCCAAAGAACTGCCCAAGGGAGTTTTCTTTCACCATTCCAATTCTATCCTTCAGATCAGAGGGAAAGCAGAACCCCACTAGAGAGTCTTCCTGGTTTCCAGCTACCAGTTCAGCAGGTGAGCCCAGGCTAATCTAACTTGCCCGCATATGAAAAACTCACATGGTTAGGCCTACACATGAAATGCCTTTTTGGTCTCCTGTTAAGGTGGTAGACTATAACCAGTGGAGAATGACAAGAGTTTCAAATGTGGTAATCATATGTTCGCAATCTATCAGGATGGTCTCAATTTCAAAAATTCTAGACTACCAGATTAGCTTCCTAGTTTGGGGTTTAAACTGAGAGGTCTTGGCCAATGTGAACTAAGTGTGTAGACACAACTAACATTCCCAAAAGTTCCACAAAAAAATATTTCAGTGGAATAGATCTTTTGGGTAGAGGTACTGCTTGAACAAGGAAAAGCTATGTGCACTTCTCTAGACATGGTTAGAGTAACGCTTTATAAATTTACGGGACTCTGATACGATATAGGTAATAAAAGAAAAAGGGTATGGGAATGAGTAGAGAGGTTTGTAAGGAGCTCTACATGAAAAGTCTAGTCTTGTCTTTTAAGTTAACTTTTACGGCCCAGGTTTTGACGATATTTAGGCCCTTTTTCAATGCCAAGCTCCTGGTGACCCCAAGAACATCCCAAGATAGGTAAATATTTTGCTCTCGTATTCCAAATGCCCTTTATTTTCACATTGGCAAAAAATTAGGATCTAAGCCCTAAGAGGCAACACTGGGGAAATAACATCCCTGAGATCTTCACAAATGGAGAGGTTAACCTACAGATGAAAAAAGAATCTACAAATATCTGGCCCCTAATTGGATCCTGATTGAAACAAACTGTAAAAAAACAAAA
Source organism: Meles meles (assembly GCF_922984935.1). Taxonomy (NCBI): domain Eukaryota; kingdom Metazoa; phylum Chordata; class Mammalia; order Carnivora; family Mustelidae; genus Meles; species Meles meles. Next base: position 77,873,424 of record NC_060071.1, read on the forward strand.
ACACTTATGAGAAAGTTGAAAACTGAACACCTCTTGGATATTTGATATTAAGAAATTGTTAATAGTTTTCTTTTGTAGGCATAATGGCTATTATAGTTATATTTTTTAAAATAGTCTACCTTTTAGAGATAACATAGTAAAATATTTAAGGATAGGAAGTTAAATGATTCTCTGGGGTTTGCTTTAGTATAATCTAGTGGACATAGGGCATAGAGAGAGGAGAAATGAAAGAAAAACTGGCTATGAGTTATTTGTTGAAGTTGGGTGTCAACTCATTATACTACTTTACTTTTGTATTTTTTGAAAACTTCAATAATAAAGTTTTTTAAAAAAAGTTATTAAAGGAAGTGTCACCTCCCCAGAGGCATAAGAATCCTGCCTCACTGCTAATCCTCTTGGCATAGTCTCCAGTTTCCTCTCCATGTCTTCCAAGATAGTTTTTTTTTTTAATATTCTGCCTTATTACCATAAGACAATAAATGTTCTAAGATTTTCATAATTAGCAACAAATCCTTTGTCACACTAGGTGTATCAAATCTTAGTTTGGAAAAGTTAGTTCATCACACAATGGAGAAAACTATGGGGCAGTAGCAGTGGTGACCTGCTGTCTTGATAAACTTCATGTAATGGTTTGAGAGGGCCTTAATTACCCTTTTTGTTATAAATGCCCTATCTGCCTTCCTTCCCTCTGCTGCAGACTCTCTATGAACAGAGACAGATGGGATTAGCCAGGTCAAGAGAAGCATGGACTACTTCCAGATAGATCATCTTCAAGGTCTGATCTAAATATGTTGCTTAAAGAAGGCCTATAGCATCCAATACCCATTAAGTGCCTTGGAAAATGTTTCCCTGCCTTGTTTCCTGGTTTCACTCTCTTGACTTTTATGATATACATCCTCTATTATCTCCTAGGAAAATGGTCAGGCATTATATAAGGATAGTACTACAGGAAGATGTTTAGCTCTCTCCCACACTCAAGTAGCTCTCATTTCCTGCAACTTAAAGGTTGTAAAAACAATTCTTGGCATCATTGGGGGTGAGAGGTAATATACTCATTAAGTATGGTTTATTTCTTTATTTCATTCTTTCAGCTTTGGATATATTCTTCCATTGCCAATGTTAATAAGCAACAACGCTGTTCCTTGTCCTAATTTATTATACTTCTGTTGCCTATTGTTTCCTCTATGCCTAGTTAATTATGTTGGTTTTCCTTTGAGACCTAGACTTTCAGCTGACTAAAGTATATAGATAAAATAAAGGTGTCCTTTTATTGTTATTGCAACTCTATTGGTTTTATATTACAAGCTCTGAATGGTGGAATAGGCAGAGACTACCACAACTTAGATGAAACCTGTATTCTTCTTTGGGTACTAAACAGAAATGAGGAATTAAATGAGTCAGCCACTGGCAGGGAGACCAAAAGCAAAAATACTGAAAAAGTGTAAAGATAGCAGACATCTGCCAGAAATAAATTAGGTCCTGGAAATGACCCTGAAGCTGAACTAGGATTCCCTACTCTTTCTGGAACTCTGAATTTATTTTTAAAGGCATTTCTAGACACCTGGGCAAGAGCCTGTGCTGTAGCAGGTGCAGGAAACAAATCTGCCCAGTGATAGATACTAATACACTGCCTTTCAAAGTTTTTGTTCCTTTAATTTTTTTTAAAGATGTATTTATTTATTTTAGAGAGCGTATGTGCGCATGCAAATGGGAGAAGAGACAGAGGGAGAGAATCCTCACACAGAGGACCCACTGAGCACGGAGCCTGATCTCATGCCCCATGAGATGATAACTTAAGCCAAAACCATGAGTAGGGTGCTTAACTGACTGAGCCACCCAGGTGCCCCAAGTTTTGTTTTCTTAATCTACCTCAATATATCCTGCTGTGGAAAAAAAAAAAAGTATACTAAATCAGAATGTTAATGAATTTGGCTCCATTAATCTCTAAACCATAGAAGTGGCAAAGTGGAGGAGAGAGAAACAATTTTATTTGTGACTTCCACTCTTATTTCTAGATGGTTAACTCATTGAAATCTTTATATCTGACTCCATCTGATGGAAACCATTCTAAAACATCAATAATCAATCCAGTTAAAGAGCTGGGTCCCTCTGTCCCCAAGACAGATCCTATAAAAAGAGAGGAAAAAGTCTCAATTACACATAAATTGAACCAACACCAGAAAAGATGAAATATTAGTCTCTGTCAAGTTAGGCAGGAGGGAGTTTCAGGTTTGTAAAACCAAACCTGGAACCTACCTGCACCCACCTTCTGAACAGTAGAAACCATCCCTCTCCTTTATTCCTCTGTAACCTAATTCTACTTTTTAAAAGGACATTTCCCCTAATTCCCACATCCAATAAATATCCAGTCTAAATTATTCTCCACCCAATTATTAAACTTTTCACAAGCTCCATGGGGAAGATTTACCCTGAGACAAATAGTGAACAGAATGGGGACTTTGGAAAAAGATTAAAAAAAAAAAGTACAAGGCAAAAGTGGTCCCAGTATCAGAAATGAAAACATTCTGCTACCTGTGCAACTCAGTAACGAGGAAGGTAAACCATACAGTCACGTTGGTGTGCATTAAGGAAAGACTTGTGATGAGACTGGGACATACTAAGACTCTTCGCTGTATTATACATAGACTTGTGCTCAGAAAGAAAAGGCGTGTGAGGCAGCCTTACATTCCAGGGAAAATGGTGGGACTGGGGTCTGCACTGGAATCATCAATTGAATCAAAATTCTTTACTCTTCTTTTCCAGTCCTCCTATAGATGTATGGCCAAGGTCTGGGCTTTCCATAGCACACTAAGGGAAAAGAACAGCAGACATGAAGAGAGCAAAAGCCTTTTCCCAGCCCATGGTTTGGACCAGATCCTTAGCACTCTCTTCACTGAGACGAAAGGACTGATTTCTGCTCATCCAATCCCCACCTCTCTTTAGATCCTATGGTCATCCTCCCTGGTCAACCTTCACTACATCCCCAATCCCCCAACCTCAAGAACACAAAGCTTTTCAGTTGCCACAAAGTAATTTTTAAAATGTGGTTTCTTTGTTTAAACAGTTACTAAGTTGGTTCATCTTTTAGTAACAGACCTTCCCTCCCCTAGTGCCCCCGACTCAGTCCTGTATGATCACATCGTCATCATCATCATCCTCTTCTTCCTCCTCCTCCTCCTCCTCTTCATCCTCGTCATCTTCTGGCAGTTCTTCCTCCTCCTCTTCGTCCTCTTCATCTAGACAAACCACCACCTCAGCTGGCTCAGGTAATCGAGAGTCAAACCAATCCAATACCTGCTGGGTGCTAAGCCTTGATGCCTGACTCAGTTGAGGGATATCACTTTCCCGTAGCTGTTGATGGGCTGCCCAGTACCTCTCCAAGGGTCGTATATCCGGTGGGGGTGGGGGGTTCGGCAGAGGTGGTGTCTCAGCCCATTCATTCAAGGAGCGGGTTGAAGGTGGGGGTGTGGGAATTGCTGGGTCCTGGAAACTAGAGGCACCAGGTACTGCGTTGTCCCGAAACCATTTTAGTTGCCCATGCTTCAAGGCATAGCGTGTGTCACCAAACCACTGAATGATCTCAGGCCGAGGTAAACCAGTGATCTGTTCTAATTTATGGTAATCCTCACGCCGTGCCCATTGGCACTGTAAAAAAAAAGATTTGAGGATAGCCAGCTGCTCTTTGGTTTTGCGCTTGGTCTTTCGCTGGCGTTGCATATCTGGGGAAAGGTAATCTGCAGGGCCAACCCTACCTGGTACTGAGTTATGTCTTAGCCCCTGGGGCCAGGCTGGCTCCAGATGTGGGGGCAGTGCCTGTTCACTGGGTGACAGTGGCTGAGATATACAGCCTCGTGACTGGAGGGGTTTAGAGGTGGCAGTAGCTCCATTAGCCAGTACCGGGAAAGTGGAAGAAGAGGTAGAGGGAGAAGAAGAAGTCATATTAGATGTTGACTCCTGCTTACAACTACTAGCAAGTAGTGAGATTGGTGGGGGCTTATCCCGAGCATGTGGCTGGTGGACAGCTGTGGAGTGGTTCCAGGAAGCAGAACCTAGGCCATGTGACTGGTGGGGACCCCTGCCTGCCTGCTCCTTAGAGAAGCCACCGCTTTGAAGATCCTGCCAAAAATCTGATTGGTGCGGGAATGCCCTACTGCCAGGTACCATCAGGGGTTCCTTTGCTTTCTGGTGACTCAGCAGCTCTGAGGACTCCTCAGGTTCTACCTTCAATCCTTTCATTTGGGTGGGCTCACTAAGAGTCAGGGGTACTATTCCAAGACCCACTTGTTCTGGAGGTGGCAATGGAGAAGGAGGCACCTCCTCTGGGGGCCGCCCCGCATGATGAGTAAAAGAGAGAAGGGATTTGAAATGGAGCTGGTCCCGATGGTAGACCACTCGGGCTCGAGTCTCTTCTATTTCTTCAGATGACCAGCTAATGCCACAGCGGAGGCGCTGGGCCATGAACCAAGTCTTTACTTTCTCCATCTGCAGCCCATAGCGTAAGCAGAGAAGGGCAATGTCTGCTAGACTGGGATAGGGAAAGTAGCTGAAGGTTTGTAGCAAGTGTTCATTGCCATCCAGCTCACTGGTCTGGGCTGCTTGGGTCCACACAAGCTGTAGCTCCTCGGAGATTGGAGGCAGGCAGATGAGCCCCGCTGGGGAGCTATTAAGACTGCTGGCCTCTTTATTAGGAGGCATGGTGCTTTCTGATTTGTGCCCTTCAGAGATAGCTGTAATAAGAAGAGAAACAGCTCAATCACTGGGGCTCCTCTTTCAGCTTATTGCTCAATTTCTGCCAAACAAAATGCTGGACTCCAATACAATCAACTATCTATGTGTACCATGTTGGATTGCTTTTAAAGTGCTTTAATAATTTCTCATTTAATTTTCCTAACTTTATGAGCCTGTTAAAATTCCTGTTGTACATATGGAAAAACCAAAGTCTATAGAAGTCACATGACTAGTAAATACTATCACCAGGACAAAAATCTGTCTTTAGAGATTAAGGAGGAAAACTCATCCTTATGTAGCCTTAATTTTTCTCATTCAAACTCACTTCATCCTCTAAGTCCATGGAACAGGAGTCACAAAATGAAATCTCAACCATAAAAACATGAAGTGGAGTAATCTCAGAACTGATGCAAATTGCTTTAACTCCTGGCAATTTACGATTCTCAACCATAAAAACATGAAGTGGAGTAATCTCAGAACTGATGCAAATTGCTTTAACTCCTGGCAATTTACGATTATCTCTAGAATGTCAAGACAGGTGGGAAATACAAGAGAGGAGTATCTAGAAGGCAGGACAGCACTGTTCCACTGCCCAGCCCCCAGCCCCCTTTCCTCTTCCCTTCTTGATGGTGGAGTCCTTCAGGGAGGGGAATGATAGTGCCTTTAAGCCCTAAAACCAAACCTGCTTTATTTTCTCTCTGTAGGATAAGACACAGGTCAGATATCTGGGATAAATGGGGCTTACTCCTCCTGGGTTTTGGGGTCCTATGGGGGTAGAGAGAGGGAACTGTTTCCACCAAGTCATCCTCAGAACAAAGGTTAGCCCCTCCCCCCAGCCTTTGTCTCTTCCTACAGCTCAGTCTCTCTCTGGGGAGCCTGCAGAGCTCCCTCAGACTGTAACAGCCCCTTCACACAGGGCGGAAGGCCTGCCAGTCTTATCTCTGCAGCCCAGCTTTCTTCTCAGGGCCAGGTGGGCAGATGCACTATGTATCACAGCCAGGTCCTGCAAGCTCCCTAGCAGCACCACTGCTCCCGGGCTGTGGGTTGTGGGGGCTGCAGGGAGAGCCCCTGATCCTGCATCATGCCTGAAATACCTGCTCAGGTTATTTCCCAGAAAATTCTGTTGACCAGGTTTTAACTCAGCTCCCTGGCTGGGCATTAGAAACTCTTTAACACATCTGTCACCCTTTACTGTTAGAGGAATCCCATCTGAGTTTATATTTACTTCTGATATGTTAAGGATGGGACAGGATTCCTAGGTAAAAGCTACATGATGAACCGAGAAGAATCTCAAGTCCAGGACGTTACAGTATATAGTGGTATCAAGGGATTTTATATGACAATTAGAAAAATTTGGAAGCATTTTAATGAGTCTCCATTACCTTTTAACAATCTGATCTAATGAACTGAAGGCCATGCAGATCCTAAAGGCTGTACAGCTTGGAGAGAACCTGAAGAGGGTAAATGGAGGCGGCATGGCACAGTGGGTAGAAATGTGATCCCCGACTAAGGCCAACCTGCAGTCTGAATCCCAGTTCTGCCACTTACCAGCTATATGATCTTGGGCAAGTTACTGAACTTAAAGGAGCTTTAGTTTCTTCATGTGTAAAAAATGCACAGTGTTCCATGTCTATAAAGCTATATATTTTCACCAGGCACCTACTATGTGCTAGGCAAGACCTAACACAGCTGTTGGGGTGGGGGTCTGGGGTGAGGCAGATTTGAGGTTAACTGCAGCTCCACTCCTTCCTAGAGTGTTTTCTGTCCTTGGGCAAATTATTTAATCTCACAAAGCCTTAGTTTCCCCTCAGAAAGAAAGGCGGTGGAAACAGCACCTTCCTCCAAGTTTATGGCTAAATCAAAAAAATGCAGTTGATGTGATGCCTAGAACAAAGTAAAGGCTCAATAAATGGCAGCTTTTCTCATTACTTCAGCCTCACAGGTGATCTTGATATAACAGAATGCCATTCTCCTCCTAGACACGGAGGGAAGTGAAGCAAAGACTGCATTCTTTAAAATCATTGTTTTTCATCTCTCTTTTCAGGGTCCTAATTCTAATGAGCAGTGGAGAAAACCAGGATATCTATGATTTTATGCTCTTTACATTTTGGGAGTTGGATATCATTCCAGAATGGATTTTGCTGCTTTAAAAAAAAAAGTATGAAAACCACAGCTTTAGGAGAATTGAATCTGTATCTTGGGTATAAATCCTTTTTGATTGCCAGATGAATTGCCAATGCAGTACTAGCTCTACCTTTACCCTCCAGGTTCATCCCAGACACAGTTGAATGGCCTGTGAGCAACTGCTTGCACAGATGGGTGCTAAACCACCATTGAGACATTGTGGCCCACCAGGAATACCGCCAAACCTAAGCTGGAGAATACTTTATGATTGCAGCACTTGACATTTACTTAACCTTATTTGTGTCTGTTTTTTAAGGACACAATTATACTTTAGATAAGAGAAAACTGTGGTCTAAGGAATAAAGCAGTCCAGCGTAAGGAATGAAGACTGCCAGACAGGAAATAAGGCAGGCACAACTATAAGCCTTACAAGGAAGCATTTTGTTTTCATTCATGTGGTTTGCTATCCTCCAGATTCTCATGGTATCAGTTTGATGTTTCAGTATAATATACAGTAATGCAAATACCGTATTTGGGGTACTGCATACATCCAGTTTTCCAATTACACAAAATAAACTGTGGAAGATTTCCTGATGTAGAGTGGTGGCTTAAATCAAGGCACAGCTAGCTGTACAGCTAGCTACCTGGTATCTCCCTGGAAGAATCTGGTTTTGACGCAGGAAGAAACTACAACCGGAGTGTGGCTCATGAGAACTATAACAAGGAGAACAGACCCCACATTAATCAAAACCACAGTGAAGACACTACAGTGTCTTGTGTTCTTATACCTCCATTTGGAAAGAGTAGAAAAAGAAGGGAATCAAAACTGGAGAGATAAAGACTCCTATGGGCAGAGATGGTAGTGATGATGGGATTACCAATTCTGAATAATTACTAAGTTTGTATCCTTATTAAATATATATGCCCTACCGCTCCTTCAAGTAGCTAGTAAAAAATATGAGAAAAACATATATAGAGGATAACACCCTTCGTTCCCTTTGTGCTTTCCATACCTGTGGACTGATGGCAAAAAAGAATGGACTAACTTAAACTTCCAGGTTAGGTATACATACATTCCTAGGAAAAAGAGATGTTCACAACTTTAGGGCTGATTCTAGACTTATGGATAAAGCAGGAGACAGTTCAAATGAGAAACTAACGATCCTGCAAAATTACCCTATATCTTTATTCAGAGAAGAATTGGAGTACTGCCTGAAATGTGTTTTGGTGATACAGTTTTAAGGGCCTTAAAAGAATTTTCAGTGGTATTCAACTTACGTGCTTCTCAACTTTTTGGGTCATGAACTTCTCTGAGAATCAGATAAAGGTATGGACCACTCAGAAAGGTATGACTACCCCCACCATAAACATCCAAACTTACACATTATATATATAAACTCAAAGGATTCACTGGCTGCCCAGAAGCCCAATTTAAGAACCTCTGCCTTATGTCCTTCCAACTTAAAAAAAAAAAAAAAAAAAGAGTGATGGTAATTGCTTAAAGAGGAACATACTGCTTGATATGAATGAATGGAAAGAGTGGATGGAATACTCAAGAGAATTTAAGTCTAGAAGGGACTGGATATTGGTGATATTAATTGGAGAGAGTGGGAGGGAGAGGTGTTCAACTGGGCCAGGAGTGTGACTTAACTGATCCACTGGGGTATATGACCAACACCCACAGTGTGCCATGTACTAGAGGATGGTAGGCTACTCTCTAGTGTGCCAAAATCATCTGCTTCCTTCAGCTGCCCTATGAGCCTGGACCAGTTGTGGGTGATTCCCAACCTGTTTATGCCTGTTTTTTCCTTATTTATTTATGTAATAATGTAATTAAATATCACATAAGCCTATGAAAAATTAGTGCGCTAAAAATTGTTTCTATGAAAACAAAGTCAATTGTTAAGGCGTTGTACAATTGTTGAATTGGGAGTAGCAGGGAACTATAAAAAACTAGAGGGGCAGGGGACTTAAAAATCTCAAACGTATTCTGCATTCAGATTGCTCCAAAAGTGTTTAAATTCTCACTGCATTAAAACAAAACAAAACAGCGGCGCCTGGGTGGCTCAGTGTGTTAAAGCTTCTGCCTTCAGCTCGGGTCATGGTCCCAGAGTCCTGGGATCCAGCCCCGCATGGGGCTCTGTGCTGGGCAGGGAGCCTGCTTCCCCCTCTCTCTCTGCCTGCCTCTCTGCCTACTTGTGATCTCTGTCAAATAAATAAATAAAATCTTTAAAAAAATAAATAAAACAAAACAAAAAAACCCTTGAAATCATACATTAGAGGCAGTGGCACATTAGAATTACCTGGGAAATTTAAACCAGGGAACCCTCCTTCGTATTTTGACTTAATTAGTCTGGACTGGGGCCCAGGCATCAGTACTTTTAAAAGTTCTCAGGGTGCAGCCAGATTTGAAATTCGCTTGTGTAGTTTATATGGAAAGACAACTGGGATCTCCAATCAGCAGACTTACACAAAGAAAACGCCTGGACACTACCCCAAAAGATTGGTGCAATGAACATACTTTTAATGACAATGCTTAAGAGATGTATGCATCATTTAAAAAATTCCCAAGTTTAACTGGCTTGTTTTTTTCAATCATTGCCATTTACCTGTCCTACTCATATTAAAGGGCTTCAAATGTATGGTGAGAAGGAGGTTCATATGATAAAAGATCTCCTGATCTGGGCCCACATTACCAAACAGGTCTCAGCTTGAGTCTTTCAGTTTAGAAGTCTCAGATTAGGACACAAAACCAGGAACCTCTGAGAACTCGGGTTCTCACTTTTTTGGTTTGTTTTCTGAGTATGGTTGGGTAGGGGGTCAGAAGGCACAGTTTCTCCCAAACCTTTCATTCCCAAATACCACCGCTTCCCAGAAGTAAGACCAGGTTTCTGTACGTGTGTTGAGGTCGCCAGGAGGTAGTCGTGGGGGGAGGAGGAGAGGCCTGGGAAGGAAACGTTTCTCCTATCCTCCATTTCGCAGGCAGTCTATAAGGCTCCAAACTGGGTCAGAGAACAAAAAGTTGCTGCACTTGGGGCGATGAGCCCCAGGAAGCATTCAAATCTCAATCCTCCCCTCGCGGGGGGCGTCCCAACCCAGCCTTCCCCTCCTCCCTACACACCCACTCACCCTCCCCCAGTTACAACAGGGAACCGAAAAGTCCAGAGAAAGGAGAGAGAACCGGGCGACTTCGAGCCTAGAATTCTCCAACCCCCCCCCCCCAGCGCGGGGATGGGGCTCCGGAGGTCGGAGATCGTACAGGGGCTGGGAAGGTAAGTCGAAGGGGCTGGGGATCACTCACCGCGGTCCGGCCCGGGCGGCGGCTCCCAGCCTCGCACCATGGGCCGGGGGGAAAGGGGGAGAAAGGGCAGGGGGCCTCCGGGGTGGGAGTGGGGTTCCCGCCCGGTGCGGCCTGCTCCAAGCCCACCCGCGCGGAGGGCCGGGACCGGGACTGCCCCCCCTGTCCCCGAGAGCGCGCCCGTTTAGCCCAACCCTGCTCGAACGAGTTGGAGGCGGGGCGGGTGGGTGGGGCGGGCTCCAGGGGCGGTGCCAAGGTGGCCCGTGGCCCGATTGGTGGAAGTAGGCAGGCGGGCACGGGCGGAACGCACTGGGCCGGCCATTGGCTGCGTGAGTCTCGGCTGAAGTCGGTTATTGGCTGGGTGGGCCTCAGCCGGGTTGGCTATTGGCTGCTTGGGGCAGGGAAGATGTCCCCCAGGGCCACGGTGCTGTGAATGGTACCTCCTCCCACCCCACCGCCCCCCACCCCCCGCTTTCAACCTTTCCGCGCCGGACCTTGGGAGTACGCTGAGCCCTGGTCCTCCCGGAATTGCCCGAAGGAATTCACAGGAGTTTGTTCAGTTGTCCAAGACCAACTTGCAACTACTCCCCATTTGTTCCTCCTGAAGGAAGACTTTTTTCAGCATCCCCTTGTCAGCCTTATATGCGAGTAGAACCAGAGCGGAGCCGCGCCTGCCCAGCCGAGGGCAGTCAGCAGCGTCACTGTGAACGAAGCGCCCAGAGCAACCGGGAACTTGTTCTCCAGATGGATCAAATGTCTTGCAGCCTGAAAGATGAGGATCGCAGCAGCCCGGCGCCTTCAGAACACTGCACAGGTGTTCCCACGGACTAAGTGCCGGAAGGGGGCACCTGTTTGCGACCCCCCAGACAATCCGACCCCTAGGCCCCACTCTCTGTCCCAGTGAGGAGGACCTTCCTCATATATTTGAGGACCTTGACTTTCGCTGTCAAGAAAAAGATGGCAACAAAATGGGACTTTTCACCAGAGTAGTCACATAAGTTGTGGGACAAAAGTTAATATATTTGGAATTTGTGCCAAAGCTTGTATACTTAAGATTCTCGGTCTTTAGACAAAAACTCGGAAACAGTACTTTCTGAAGTGATTCTTTTGTTCTCATATGCTGATCTTTGAAAAAGTCTCTTTTTGCCTTTAGGTCACTTAATAGTTTACACAACTACAATAATTTATGAAACAATTTCAGACTTTGCTCTGTATCCCACAGATATCACCCCTCCCATATACTTCCCCCCAAACCAGTGCCCACTATGGATTCTTTATTGCTCCAATTTAAGGTCTAGAGCACTTTCATGGTCGTCAGACATCAGAAATGGTTTTCAACTTCAGCATTGAGCCTCATGTTAATTTGTACCTGCCCACCTCCCAGCCCCATTACATTCAGTATAAATTTCAACCTCCTAAGAGCCAGCCCTACAATCTTCAAACTAGTATCCAGCAAAAACATCAGCAAAACCTAGATGTAAACAAAGGAAAGATATATATACTCAGCTTTAGAGTTGGAAACTTCTGAATCCTCAGGGTTTAAGCTAGGGCTCATAGTACATAACAGATTTTGTCTTAAATCATGACTATTACCATGCCCCAATAGTTTGTATACGATAAAAGAAAAAGTGAAATATTTTAGGCAGCAGCAGCCCTCAGTTTTCAGTGAAGTTGTTCTCCCATAATCCAAACAAATACCAAGACTGGGTTGATTGGGAAGAACTCATGATTATCTGGCTGGAAAGCCAGTCAATGTCTGCGGGAACCTAGTGCCTGCCCCTCTATAGAGGGATCAGTTAGGCACCCTGGGCAACACTGATCACTGGCTTTTGGAAATAAGAAATGTGGACCTTTTCTGCCACCTTTCTTGTCTCATTAAGACACTCACTCCTGAGACTCAGGAGTAGGGAGCAGAATTAAAGACAGGTTTAGGAGAGGGGAAATTAAAGGAAAGAAGAAACTCATCTGCCCCTTTTATAGAGTGCGTGCTAAGCTTCCCTCTTTTTTTTTTAAGATTTTATTTATTTGAGAGAGAGCGCATGCGCAAGCAGGGGGCGGGACAGAGGGAGAGGGAGAAACCGGCTCCCTATTCAGCAGCGAACCTGAGCCCAAGGCAGACCCTTAACTGACTGAGCCACCCAGGTGCCCCGTGAAGCCTCCCTCTTATGTGGATTTCACCCTAAAGCTTTAGAAGATGGAGTGGACTAGGATGGGGATTGGAAGAGAGGAATAGATGCAGGCTGACAATATCAGAGAAGGGAGGGCCCCCACCTCTAGCAAGACAACAAAACTTCTCAGCTCTTTCAGGGACTGGTGCTGAAAGAATGGGGACTTGTCATCCTCAATGTAGAGATGTTAATTCCCCATCTTTGGTGAAAATTCTCTCTTCCTTTGCATGGCTTAGATATAAGTAGGATTAACCAGAGGCACATTTACCATATACCTAAGGAAACTTAAGTTTCAAGGTCACCACTTGCACAGAACTCTTCCAAAGCACTGGAGAAGCTCCAGGGTGTGTTAACATGGTCGTGGTTTTTTGTAAAATTTGAAAAAAAAAATATTTAAACTGCAATTGGCTAAGATTGATGTCTCTTTCCTTTCTGATTTCCCCTCCATTATATTTCTCCTTCTGTCAGGCGGCAGTGGAAAGGCCATGGGTATTTTGAGATTGGCTAGAGAAATGGAGTTGGGGATACATTTAGTTTCGGTTGAGTAGGTATACGACCGTGGTTTGCTGTAATTTCTGTAAATACTTTAATAGCCAGTAATACGTTAGGGGCTGAACGTGTCATCCATTCCCCCCACCCCACATTCATATGATAAAGTCCTAACTCCGGATACCTTAGAATATAACTGTATTTGGAAATAAGTTCTATAAAGAAGTGATGATGTTAAAATGAGGTCTTCAGGGATGCCTGGGTGGCTCAGTCAGTTAAGTGGCTGCCTTCAGCTCAGGTCATGATCCCAGGGTCCTGGGATGGAGTCCCACATCAGGCTTCTTGCTCGGCAGGGAGCCTGCTTCTCCCTCTGCCTCTGCTTGCCACTCTGCCTGCCTTTGCTCTCTCTTTCTCTGACAAGTAAATAAATTAAATCTTTTAAAAAAAATGAGGTCTTCAGGGTGAGTCCTAATCCAATATGACTGGTATCTTTATAGTAGGAAATTTGGACACAGACATGAACATAGAAAAGACCATGGGAAGACATAGGGAGAAGATGGCTCTAAGGAAAGGAACCTCAGAATTAAGTAAACCCTTAATTCTGTGGCTATGTTGATCTCAGACTTCTACCCTCCACAACTGAGAGAGAATTTCAGTTTAAGCCACCCAGTGGGTTGTATTTTGTATGGCAGTTCTAGCAGACTAATACAGATACATTAATCCTAATGTCAACAATCCAGAGTATATTAGTCATTCCAAATTTGTAATGCTCTGAAATTTTACACATGTATCAAAGAAATTTGATAGTTTTTTTCAAGTTTGGCAAAGATCTAAAAAATCATGTAACAGTATCACTTATAAAGTGTGAAGGTGAAAATTTTCTTTTTTTTTTTAAGGTGAAAATTTTCTAAATCACTAAGAAGTCTTTTAAAAAGCAATCATGTAGAAAACAATTACTTTTCTGTACTCCTTATAGAAAACATTATAATCATCAATATGAAAAATCTATCAAGGAGCATGCACCCAAAAACAAAATTGTAAAAAAAAAAAAAATGCTAGTCAAATAGGCAATTTCTAAAATTTGGTATTTTTCTTGATTTTTATTTTATTTATTTATTTTTTTTTTGACAGGCATAGTCACAAGTAGGCAGAGAGGCAGGCAGAGAGAGAGGGAGCAGGGAGCAGACTCCCTGTTAAGCAGAAAGCCCGATGCGGGGCTCGACCCCAGGAGTCTGGGATCATGACCTGAGCCAAAGGCAGAAGCTTTAACCCACTGAGCCGCCCAGGGGCCCCTTGATTTTTTTTTTATATTTTGGTGTCAGCTCCTTAAAATTTTTAATTTATCTTTTTCATTCTAAAGTTTTCACTTTAGTGTATCTATTTTTCTTTTAAAAGGCTCCAAAAGTTGTATTTCAGGCACTCCAAAACTTGGATCTACCTGGAACAAGCCAAGTGGATATGGTGAGTTTCTGCCTCACTTAGGAGAACCATGCTTCACCATTCTGTGCCCTGTCTCCTAAGAAATACAAAAGCTGAGGGCTGACCAATCAGAACTGCAACTATTGAAGATTTGGGAGAGCAAAAGCTGCAGTGGAGTTTGTGGAAGAAGGATTTCAGACAGACCTAGCACTAAACTAAGGTACGAGAGGCCTGGAAAGGCATTTCGGCCACAGAGGGACCTTAGGCAGTAAGCCATGGAGAAGAACCCTGGGAAGCCCGGCTTACCTCTCTTTGGGTGTCTGCTCCTCATGCTGACTCTACTCTTCAGCATATCTAGTTTCACAACGTAAGTGTGGGTGCTCTGCTGTGACATCACAACTTGGCCATTATGATGTAATGAGGAGGCATCTGATTATTCTCAGGCTAGGCTTCCCTACTAGGAACGTCTGATTATTTTGTGGGTAACTGGATTCTCTCATTGTTCAGGTGATGTGGGAGTCAATATTATGTTAGAACTTGATCTTTTTCGAGGATGGCTCACTTGAATACCTGTTGCTCCATTCTGGATTAAACAGAGGTCTTTTTTTTTTTTAAGATTGTATTTATTTATTTGACAGAGATCACAAGTAGGCAGAGAGGCAGGCAGAGAGAGAGAGGAGGAAACAGGATTCCCCACTGAGCAGAGAGCCCTATGTGGGGCTCGATCCCAGGACCCTGAGACCATGACCTGAGCTGAAGGCAGAGGCTTTAACCCACCGAGCCACCTAGGCGCCCCTAAACAGAGGTCTTTGCTCTTTCCTTCAGTGCTTACGGAGCAGAATATAACTTAGATGGCCCCCTTAAGGAAGAAGAGCCCCCGCCCCCAACCTGAAGGGAAATTTGGCACTTTTACCCAAGCTGTACCCTTTAACTGCACCAGGAACTGGTACTGGGTGCCAGGGGACTAAAGCTGGGTCCTGATAACTTTCCTACCACTACCCAATATGGTGATGGGATTCTGTTGGGGTGTCTTATACCAGGGCTGCCCAATCCTCCATATCTTTTGCCGACCCAACTTTTACAGAGCAATAGGATACCAGCAGACAGATTTTTAAGAAATGAGATGACCAAGATACCAGGGGGTGGGAGAGAGGAATCTCATTTCTGGGTCTCTTGCCACCCTCTACCCCAAACAAACGATACTTCTCAGTATTTTATGATAAACTTTCATGTTTTGACTTTATTTCAAGTATGAGGTCTTTTATCCAGAAGGGAAGGTAGTTGCATGAGGAAGCTGAAGTGAGGCACAATAGTAGTGGGTTTGGGGCCCAGTGAACAGGGCTGCACTGTGAAGAGGGTGAGGACGCTCTGGGAGGGCCTGATGAGAACAGTGGTTTGGGGAGATCCACATAGCAAACTTTCAATTCCTCTCCAAGTTAGCTAGTCAATGGGTGGATTATTCAGTCTTTTTAGCAACTTCACTGTTCCTTAGCAATATCACCAGAAGTGCCCAAGCTGGGAAAACAGAGAAAACTACAAGTGCCTTTTGTTTCTTTTTATGCCTGAATAGGGAAGGGAATGGAAACTAGCAGCAGAAAATGAAACATTTATAATATTATCCCTTGCCATGAAAAATTATGGGTCTGACTATAGAGGCCGCTTTGTAGCCTGGGAGTGGGATATGGTCAGGAGGGGTTGGGGTTAAGCCCTATCTTGAGCTGCACTAACAAATTCTCTCACCCTGCTGAAATCTCATCTTTGGACCTGTGTCCTCATTTGTACTGGAGCATGGACCCAGTGATCTCTAAAGACAAGCTTTTCCAGGTCTCTGATTGTATGACCTTGCAGAATGCAAGGACCCAGAGATCTGGAGGAGCTCCAGAGAAACGCAGGTGTTAGAAGCAAGGGAATGTGGGAGTTCGATTGGAAAGTTCAGGAGCCAGGGCTTATTGTGAAGAGAAATGAGCTACAGTCATAAAGAGAAACAAAGGTACGAGAGGAAGTCTGTCAGACAAGCAAGTATAGGGAGACATCTGAGGTCTAGATGAGAGAAATGGGCAAAAGTGTTTCAGCTGTGTGGCTTCAAGGACCCAAGCCCCTGACCAGGATAATGTTTTCTCTTCTAGCACTGCCTGGTCCACAGCTGACCTGTATACACCAAATTGCTCCTGCTCATATAGTCAGCCTTCAGGGGAAAGGACCCATCCCCGTAATATCTAATACATCTCTAAAGATTCCACCAAACTCCTAGTGCTTCCCCTATCAGATTAGACTATCGGCTTACCCCAAGCCCTGGGGCAGCTCTATGTGGAAAGAACTAGAAGATTCAGGTGTTGGTTCTATAAAGCTGAAAATGACGGGGCAGGTAGGGGGGCGGAAATCATAGCTCTTCTTAAACAGAAAAAACTCGGGGTTCCCTGTCTCCAACCAGTTTACATTTATCCACTCAGTAATACCCGGGCTCGCAGAGAGAGCCCAAGCACAGACCATTCAGCAGTTGTCCTACTCAGGGATACTCTTTAATGGAAACTTTAGGGATTGGTCATTTCAAGACCAGTCAGGGGAATGGAAAGTGTGTCACACCAACAGGTGCAGAATGTTGGTTAGGGGCAGGAGAGAATCCCAATGTAAGGAAAGCTGAAGTTCACATGGGTTCCCAAGTTCTCTAGCAGGCAGGCGGTGTGGTCCTCTTGCTGATTCTGTAAGAGCTGGGACACTGGTACAGGAGAGAGCAGCAAGCTCCTGCATGGGAGCTTGGGATCCTCCACTTTGCCTTCTCTAAGCCACTTCAGTAAACTGGGAGGATGGGAAGGCAGAGGAATTAGAAACTGTGGTCTTTTCCTAATAAGAGATTACATATGGCAAAGTTTTCAGTTTTGTTTTTGAAGGAAAAAGTGTGATAACATGGTTATACACAGAAGTTCTGGAGATCCTGAGTTCACAACTCTAGCTGTGCCATTCACCAGCGATGTGATCTTGAACAAATTACTGAGATTTTCTGAGCGGTTTCCTCATCTCTAAAACAGGGATAATATTTCTCAACTGATAGGGTTGTTCTGAAGATTGTAATGCATGCAAGACACCAGATTTGAGTGGATAAGTACATGTGAGCTATTACGATTGTTAATACAACATGACAATAGTGCATACACATTAGGCAAGAGATTAGTATACACTGAGCCCCGACCTAGGCTCCCTCTCCATCATCCTTCCTTGGGCCCTTCATTGATGACTAAAAAGTGCTTTGCTTGGTGGCTTCCAGGAGGTTCTTTCTTCACTTTGCTGGAACTTTGACCTGAAGGTGATCCACAAGATGCATGAAATTCTTTTCTTCTTCACGTAAGGATGCTGTTTAAACCGGCACTTCTTTGCGGAGTGACTCGGGGTTCCTCTCTTATGGCCATCTTCCTTCAAAGGACTAAGGCTTTGGAAAGGAGGGGCCTGGTAACATGCCCCATACTCTGTTCTGAATGCATGTATGGGCATGTATGCATGCACCCTCTGACTCAGTAATAAGAGGGGAATTCAGACATTTTTGAGAAACTAGTAATAGACAGAAAAGGGTGTGGGGAGCTGGTTTACCTGGGAGCAGCTGTTCATCTGCATCAGGAACTGCTTCTTTTCCCTCTTCTCCCTCCTAGAAGACTGTCAAGAAGGAGCCTGAGGGAGGAAGGTGGATCAACCATGGTCTTGGAGAAAAGGAAGTAGGTTCTCCACCCCTTCTGGAGGGAGAAGGAATAGCAGAGATCAACAAGGATGAAGATGGAGGCAAATGGAAAAGAGAAAACGAAGGTAAATACCTATATATTAAAAGAAAAATTAAAGTGATGAGAGAGGGACAAGGAAAGAAAAAAGCAAAGAGCTGAGGAATAGGGTAAGAGAAAGGAAAAACTATCAACAGAGGTTAACCAGGAAGGGAGACCTAAGGCATGATGGTGAATGGATAGAAGAGTCCAGCTTTCCCATTTCACTTGCTCAGGGTATGAACAGACTGCCATCTTCTGGTGCCATTTAATTACTAAGTGGCTTTGTTTCTTGATTTGAAATGTTTTCTATTTCTTATATTCATAAAACCTTTATCCTCAAGAGATCCTCAGCATTGTTTCATCTCTGGGGCTCCCAAAATCATTTTCCCCAACAGAGATGCACCTGCCCAGAACTGTCTCAAAGTACCTAGACTGGAAGTCTGTGGGAGCAAGAGCAAAAAGTATGGGGCAGAGGATGAGCTGCAGTTTTGAAAAAGGGTCTGGAATACCATCAGACTGCAGCTGCTTATGGGATGCTTCCTGGGCTCTGGGACATCTGTGTCAAAAACTGGAAGACCCATCCTCAGCCCCAACCAAATGCTGGGAGTGCTGTGTGTTCTGAACTGCAGCACTCCAAATGTAGGTTGAAGAATGTGGCTTCTTATCTACACTCTGCCACTCATGGATCATAATATGTCAAAGCAAGAAGAGACTGTGAGAGATCACCTAGTTAAAAATCTAATTTACCAAGGAGGAGACTGGGGCCCAGAGACATGAAATAACTTTGCCCAAAGTAATACAGCTAGTCAGTGACTCTTTCCTCCCAAAGCAGAATGATAGTGATTCTTATGATTCACTGTTTCTTGACAAATACAGTGCATAAAGTGCTTAAAGGTCATTAAAAGGCACTCCAGAAAGGTAAGGCTGTCATTTTTCTGGAAGGCCCTGAGTGTACCAACTCCTCAGGCATGACATTATTTGGCTACAAGGACAGGCCTGGAGTTGGTTTAGCCTTCATTTTAATCCCCAGGGCTGCCTGGAGGAGGAGGTAGGAGCTCTGATTGCAGCCTGCCATTACTCCCCAGCCAGTCAGGGGGAAATGAAGCCTGGGATCGTCGGGAATGACAAGGGAATCCTGTCATAATGCCAGGGGCTGGGAAGCAATGGCCAAGTTCCTGGGACTTAAGCAAGGCAATTATGGCTGAGTATAAAACTAAGATGGGCTGGACTGAGGGACCTGAGGTGGCAACGGCGGGTAAGAAGAGGGAATGAGCTCGCAATCCAAGTGACTTAAGCAGGGTGGACTCCTACTTCAAAGTACCTCCTCAGTCTCAAAGAGGTACCCTAACCATCTGCTTAAGTCTGACGAACCCACTTACTTTCTCCCAGGACTAGTTCACGGTATCACCATCAAGCCCCAGTCTTTTGCTTTTTTCCTAATCCTTCCAGCGCCCTTTCTGGTTTCCTTTCTTCTATGCCTTGGGTTCCTATCAGTCACATCCAACTCTGTTTTTCCACCCCGACCTCCCCGACTTTCGTTGATTCCGCCCACTCCCCGCACCCTTTTGATTTTTCCCATCCTCCTCGCCCTCCCCCACTTGACTCTCTTGGACAGCTCCCAGCCAATCTCCGTTTCTTTCATTCCTCCCCGCCAAATCTTCGGGCTCCCCCAGCCCCTGGGTGCCTTTGGTTTTCCCGCCGTCGGCCCAGGCGTCTCAGATAAAGTGGATCCATCCCTGGGGCTCCGGGTTTCCGCCACTCCCGGGGTGCTCGGGCCCTCGTAGAGCATAGTCACGGCCGCCGTTGTTGTCCCAGAACTCGTGGCCGGTCACGCAGTAGCGCAAGGCGAAAAGCAGGGCGCCCCCAATGGGTGGCGCGGGAAGGCGGAATGCGAAGCGGTCTGCACGCGGCGGGGGCGGTGCCGGGCCGGCGTAGGAGGCGGGTGCCTCGCGTTGGCTCCGCCAGCCGTCCGCGCTCCAGCGCACGCTCACGCGCTTCTCGTACGCCAGGTCCAGCACGCGCGCGCTCCCGGCCACGCCCAGCGGGCCCGCCTCTGCGCGTTCCAGGCAGATGCGCTGCGCCTGCAAGCGGGCGGCAAAGCCGGGCTCGCTGGCCGGCTCCAGGGCGGCGCGCGCCTCCTGAGGGAAAGGGGAGTGGAGGGGAGAGGAGAAACGGGGGACGGGGTCAGGACGAGGATCGGGGCCAGTCCGAGGCCGATCCCGGCATGGGGCAGTTGGAGTGGAGCCCAGCTGAGAGAGTGGCCCCAAAATGAATGAGCAAGACTAAGTCTAGGGTTGGGGAGGGACGTGGGTGTTGCTTGATAAATCCTCTCCCACACGCCCACAGCGGCCCGCTCGGGGAGGTCCCGGGAAAGGGGCGTGCTGCTGCCGCCCGCCTACCTGGAGGCCGCGGGCGCGAGGCTGGCACGGCCCGAAGTGGCGGAGGGCGTCCCTCTGCAGCTGGATTTGCACGTGGCGGGGCACCCGGGGCAGCTCTCCGGGGCGGAAGCGGCGCACCGCGGCCAGCTCCAACCCAAGCGCGTCGGCGAAACGCACTCTCTTACGGGTGTCCGGGCTGCGGCTGCGGGGCGCCCGGAGCCCGCCGCCTCCGGCAGGTGCAGAAAGGGCCCGGCGACCCCGACTCGGAGCGTGAGCGCGGGATCGGGCCCCAAGGCGCGTCCCGCCCTCGCCTGGCTCCACCTCCGGCTCCTCCTCGAGGCTGGGCCGCTGGCTGCGGTAGTAGGCACGCTCTGTTAATGCAGCTATGAAGCTCAGGTTGCGGGGGATGTCGGTGCGGGGGGGCCGCTCTCGAGACATGGCACCCCCCGCCCCGGCGGGGCAAGCCCGCAAGGCCGCCGCGTTGCCCTGCTTTCCTCCAGCACGACCGCCCGGCGTCGGCGCAGAAGCCGCCCCTCGCCGTTGCGTACTCTCCTTGCTGTTACCTCCAGGATCCTCCACCTCCTGTAGCTGTCACCCCTCCGTGACTGCCTTCTCCTTCAAACCCCCCCCCCCCCCCCCCCGCTCTGACCGTCAGCTCTCAGGATTTTAGACCATCACCTCCAGCCTCCTGCAAGCTGTCTGCTCTGAGCGTGCGCTCAGCGGCGCTCACCCTCCAGTCCCGCGGCCCTCTCGGCCAGGCCCCCGCCCACAGTCCTCTGACAGGTGGCTCCCCATCTGTCTTTGCAGCGTACCAGGGGGCGGGGATCCACCTTCCGGTCCTGAGACCATTCAGGCTTTTTTTTTTTAATAAGCGGCTTCAACCTCTCTGGCATGGGAAGAGTTAATGCTTAAGGGAGGACAGAGTAACCTTTCCTTTTCTTGCTAAGGATGGTTAAATATGCTCAGCTTGTGACTTTCTCTTCAGGACTCACCATTTTCTTTTTCAAACCCTAGGCTCTAGGTTTTGGAGGGGGGTTACAGGGAGTGCACAGAAGGAAAGGTCATAAAAACTAGGTAGTGTCTCAAATACAAACTAAGGTGTGGCCCTCAAAAGGATGGGTGGTCCATTAGAAAAGAGTTCTGAACTGAGTTGTCGGAAGACAGCTCTGGTCTCACCTCTGGCAGTATTTTGCTGTGTGATCTTGAGCATGGCATAACTTCTCTGGACCTCAGTTTTCTCATTTGTGAAAAAGTAGAGTTCTTATCTGTAATCCCACTGCAAGTCCTTTGAGGACAGAGGCTGTGTCCCAGTCACAGTTTCAACACATAGTTTCAGCACATAGTAGGCTCTCAAATTATTGAATGAATGAATGAACACACAACTCTCTTGAAGTTGGGACTGTGGAGTTCTAGTTCCACTGGGAGCTTTCAACAGGGGCACAGAGCTGGCTTTTTTTTTCCTCCTTCATTTTGTTCTACATTAGTGAAAAAAAAAAAGTGAAGTATTTTGTGTAGTTCTTTTTTCCCTCTAAATCTCCTACTGATTTTGTATAACACAATGTACGTACTAGGTACGCCTGTAAGAGTTTTGCAAATTTTAATTCCTGTAAATCCCCATCAAAAGAGTAGGGGGTACTAGTATGCCTATTTTACAGGTGAGAGATTTGAAGAAGAGAGGGGCTGGGACTCTTGCCCAGAGTCACACAGGCAATGATTGAGGACCTGGGATTAGAACACCAGCAGCCCAGTGCTAGAGCCCACTCTTACCCACTTGGTTATATAAGATTAAAACATTTAGTAGTAATAGTTAACATCTTCAGAGTATTGTAATGCGGAATCTTAGAGTAGAAATGGAATCACTAAATTTAAAACAGCAGAATCGTTTAACTGTAAAATCACAAGTGACTAAGCTGGAAATAAACCATGAAACACATACTATCAGAGGCTCAACCCATTGAGCCACCCAGGCACACCTCTTATTTGCATTTTAACTCCATATTAACCTTAGCAATGCTAGTTAGCCAGGAATCATTTTTATTTTTATTTTTTAAAAGATTTTACTTATTTATTTGACAGAGATCACAAGTAGGCAGAGGGGCAGGCAGAGAGAGAGAGGAGGAAGCAGGCTCCCTGCGGAGCAGAGAGCCTGATGTGGGGCTCCATCCCAGGACCCTGGGATTGAGCCTCGAAAGCTCTCTGCTCCGGAGGGAGCCTGCTTCCTCCTCTCTCTCTGCCTGCCTCTCTGCCTACTTGTGATCTCTGTCTGTCAAATAAATAAATAAAAATCTTAAAAAAAAAAAAAAAGCAAACCTGTCTTCCTTGCTCTTGTAAAATATATCGTTGAGGGGCGCCTGGGTGTCTGAGTCGGTGAAGCATCTGCTTTTGGCTCAGGTCATGATCCCAGGGCCTGGGATCCAGTCCCACATTGGACTCCCCGTTCAGCAAGGAGTCTGCTTCTCCCTCTGTCCCTCCCCTGCTCGTGCTCCTTATATATCTCTCTTTCAAATAAATAAAATCTTTAATATATATATTAATTAAAATATATCTAATTATATATAATTAAAATATGCATATTTAATTATAATATATAAATAATTAAAAATTAAATAAAATATATATTTAAATATATATAATTATATATAATTAAAGGAATAGATAAGGTTCAAAGTGGCCTGTATGGCCTGAGGTTTTCTGATAAAAACACTTGTGTTTTGTCTATAGTTTGAGCTGCCATTCCTTGGCTCCATGGTGTTGGTCTGAGAAGATCCTTGAGGTACACAGCTTTGGACCAGGTATAATTTGTGTTGGCCTAGCAGTTCTGTTCTGGCTGCTCAGGCTGACATTGAGCCTTTCTTCCAAATCAATGTTTCTTTTCTTTCTTTCTTTTTTCTTTCTTCCCTCTTCACAGTTCAGTCTTTGTTCTTAGATAGCCAATACAGTTATCTTCAAACATCGGAGTAGGCTTATAGTAGCTACTGAATTATTTGTTCAATCAACATTTACTGAGGGTCTATTAGGCCTGAAGGGCATAACAGTGAATAAAATTCCATTCCTGCTCTCACAGGGTTTATAAATAAGTGGAAGGGCAGACAGAAATATATTTGGATCTTTAGACCTAAAAATGTTATTTCAGTTAAGTGTCTTAGAAGAAATCAGTATTGCAAAAGAAGGAATGGACTAGGTTATTCTCTGAATAATGCAGCAAGGCAGACTTGCTGGTGGCAGCTAGAATGATCAGCCCAAGAGCAAAGAAATAAGGAGGATGGTTGAAGGATACAGTCATAAAGGTGTGCAGTCTGCTGTGCCTTCAGAATGGAGGGGATGACTGAATTTGGACTTGTAAATGTCTTAACAACATAGATTACCTGAAGCAGAGAGATGACCTTCTAGCAATGCACTTAAAGTTAAGACAAACTTTACAGTCAGACAAAGTTGAGTACCAGTTTCTAAGTATATGGCTTTGGGTAAATAACCTCTTTAAGCCTCACCCTTTTCACCTATCGAATGAGAATAAAACAGCTTAGGGATTGGAGTGAGGATAAATATGCATGTAAAGAAAGCACCTAGCACCTAATAAGTCCTCAAAATGTATTAGTTGTTACTATTTTTTTTAAGATTTTATTTATTTATTTGACAGACAGAGATCACAAGTAGGCAGAGAGGCAGGCAGAGAGAGAGAGAGGGAAGCAGGCTCTCTGCTGAGCAGAGAGCCCGGTGGGCTCCATCCCAGGACCCCGGGATCATGACCTGAGCCGAAGGCAGAGGCTTTAACTCACTGAGCCATCCAGGCGCCCCAGTTGTTACTATTATTGTTACAGAAACGAACTTTCTTCTCCAGAGACAGTAAGGGCAGGTAGGCATATCAAGGCTTGGACCCCAAGTAGAAGCAAAGGGAACCAGCAGGGTTGCCTCTTTCTAGCCTTTGGTTGAAGATCCCTCCGAATGGAGTGGAAGGAAGTGCCAGTGCAAGAACCAGGGGGGCCCAGTCAGAATGCCTGAGAGAGCCCTCCTGAGGATCACCTGTGGTCACACTGCTTCACATTCTGTGAACTGCCCTGTATAAATAATAGGAATACCTGTATGTATGTGTGCACATACATATAAAATCTGAAAGGGTGAACATCAACCTTGACCTTGATTGGCATCCTCCAGAAAGGGAGGCAGAATTGGGCAGTGGGTGGAAGGCAGGAGATTGAGGACTTGTATTTGTTTCCCTTACACCTCTATATTGTTTGAACTTGCCATAATGAGAATAAGTTCATGTGTTGAGTAAAAAGAATGAAAAAGAAAACCAATCTGATTACAAAAAAATGAAAGAAGATAAAGAAAAGTTACCTGCAGAAACTACTTGCGGTCCAAGTCTTGATGCCTGGCTAAAGCCCCAGCCCACAAAGAGACTACTGGGTTAAAGGTCCTGGAGAAAAGAGGGAGTGAACTGTTCAGTGTCCGTGTCGTGTCTGCCAGTCCCACAGGGCGAGACACCTAGCAGGCAGTTCCCACTGGAATGGGAACTGCTCTTCTAATCCGGGCATCCACTCCAGGGCTGGAAAAAATTCAACAAGTGCATGGAACATCAGAGACCTTCTGGAAATGGTGAATTTGCTCTGAGGTGTCCTGAGGTCTAGCCGGCTTCTCTGGGCAGCCTTCAGTCACAGGAGCCCAGCCTGGCCTTCTGTGTCCTCTCTGCCCTGCTCTTTCTTCATGGCCTACAGCGGCCCTCTCTCTTCCGGAGTTGTGGCCCTTCCCAAGCTTGCTTCCCAGCCCCGCCCCTCTCTCTGGACGCATCTCTGGGCCCCATCATCACCCGGCGCCGGGCCCTCCCTCCCGCCCCCCCCTTTCTCCTCCCTCCTTCCTTCCCTCCCTTCCTCCCTCTCTCCCTCCCTCCCAGCTCCTGCACCAGGAAACGGCCTGGATCCTGGCAGCGGCCTGACCCGTGAGATCCCTAACCTGGCAGGCAGGCGGGGTTGGAGAGGGTGGGGGTGAAGGAGGAGCTGGGCTGTTGGACTGCACTGGGGGGAGCCGGGAGTAGAGATGGTGTCGGCAGGAAGCCCTTGGCCCTGGGTTTCCCGGGAGGACAGTCATTAAACATGGATTCGGCCGTACAGCTGGTAGAATGCTGGGGGCAGGGGCCGGTCCGGGGAGCTGCAACCCCAGCCTTCTCAGTCCAGACCCAGATCCCTGGCCTTCCTCGCCTAGCTCTGCTCTCCCCCTCCCCTTCCCAGGGCTCCACGCTGGCCAGGAGGATGAAAGGCCCCAGCTGGGGGCTCCTTGCCACCAGCGCTGGGTCCTAAGAGCTGCCATCCAGGCTGGGTGAGTGTCCCCTTCCTTCTCTGTCCCGGGCAGCCCTTTGCTTCTCCCACCTTTCCCTTCAGCCCCGTCTCCTCCCCTATTTTGTGCCTTGGCCAGCATCTTCACATCTTCCCTCTGGGGAGGTACTGAGCCCCTTCCTTAAGCCAAAAAGGTGTGTACTGTGGAAAGGGGGTTTTAGGGGGTGTTACAGAACTAGCATTCTCCTATTATGGAAAGAATCTAAAGTATTTTAAAAATAAAATTTTTTACTTGTTATGCATTTAATGTGGCATATTATGAATTTAATGGCCAGCCCCCTCATGCCCTGGCCTCTCACCTTGACTTAGTTCCCGTGTTCTTGCCCCTCCCTGCCCAGTGGTCTCTGAGCGTTTCCTCCCACCTCTCTCCCCGGCTCACTGGGTTGACCAAGCCTGAAGCACCCCTTCTGGCTCTCCAACCATATATTCACGCCAGTCTTTCATCCTTGACTCTTACAGCCGCCCGGATGGCGACCCCGGCCTCAGCCCCAGACACACGGGCTCTAGTGGCAGACTTTGTAGGCTATAAGCTGAGGCAGAAGGGTTATGTTTGTGGAGCTGGCCCTGGGGAGGGCCCAGCAGCTGACCCACTGCACCAAGCCATGCGGGCAGCTGGAGATGAGTTTGAGACCCGCTTCCGGCGTACCTTCTCTGATTTGGCAGCCCAGCTGCATGTGACCCCAGGCTCGGCCCAGCAGCGCTTCACCCAGGTCTCTGACGAACTCTTCCAAGGGGGCCCCAACTGGGGCCGCCTTGTGGCCTTCTTTGTCTTTGGAGCCGCACTGTGTGCTGAGAGTGTCAACAAAGAGATGGAGCCACTTGTGGGCCAAGTGCAAGAGTGGATGGTGGCCTACCTGGAGACGCGGCTGGCCGACTGGATCCACAGCAGTGGGGGCTGGGTAAGAAGCTTCTCAGTTGCTGCCCTGCACACTCCTCTGCAAAGCTGGTCTCCAGAGGGAAGATGGGGGCTCTGGCTGGAGGCTGGGGGCTGAGTCTCCCTATTTGGGTGGCACCAGATGCCCTCACCATGGGTGTCATGCTGGACTCTGCACTCCAGGGCTGCCAGGCAGTCATCACTGGATGGGCTCATGGTCCATAGCAGAGGACGGAGTTTACAGTGCCTGCAGGGAAATGGCATCCAGCTGTTGGGGAATTTTTACACCAGAGTATGTGACATGGGTGGGGGGCAGGGGGTTGTCAGGCATGGGCGGTGGTCAGGAAGGCCTTGGCAAAGGATGCCAGTTCGAAGCAAAAATTTTGGCCCAGGAGAGGCTGGCATTCACTTGAGGCAGAGAGGGCCAATGAGCCAGGTGCTCATGGGGGATGATGGGGGATTGCAGCCAGTAGAACTTTGGCTGGAGAGGAGCTGGGTATGGGGGTAGTGTTTGCAGTGGATGGAACTGGAACTCTTCCTCTCCTCTTTCCTCCACTCTTTCCTCTCCTGATATCCCTTTCTCCTTTCTCTCCTACTTCCCTTCTCTCCCACAGGCGGAGTTCACAGCTCTATACGGGGACGGGGCCCTGGAGGAGGCGCGGCGTCTGCGGGAGGGGAACTGGGCCTCAGTGAGGACAGTGCTGACAGGGGCCGTGGCACTGGGGGCCCTGGTAACTGTAGGGGCCTTTTTTGCTAGCAAGTGAGAAAGTCTAGGGCCAGGTGGGGCTAGGTGTGGCTGGGGGGACACGAGAGCAGGAACAGGACAAGAGAAATGCCCTTGGAGGAAGTGGGATGAATGGACTGGAATGGAATGGGGAGGGGAGGGGGCAGGGTACTGTGTGAAGGAGCTGTGTGTGCCAGGCAGGCAGTTGGAAGTAGGAGCTGGCGACATTAGGGAATGTATTGGGGAAGTATTTGGGGGCCAGGAGATGAAGTCATTCCAGGGTTGGCAAAGGTGGGAGGGATCATGTCTGGGGTATGGGCACACAAAGCTACACCTAGCGCTTCATATGTAGCCCTGAGGAAGGTCAACTTGCACAAGGGGTTGTTTCTCCTTTGGTTGAATGGGATTTGGGGAAAACACAGAAGGCACATCCCTTTGAAATGGAAGCTTGAGGTTGTCAGGTGATAGGGAGAGGTGCTGTGATGGCGGGCTGCTTGGACACGCTTGTGCATGTGCACGCATGCTCGTGTGCATGCTGGGCTGCTTGTCTAACCTGTTGGCGGCCACATTCAAGGAGAAAACTTCTCTGTTGGAGTGGCAAGAACAAGAGGCCGTTCTCTGCCCCTCCTCCAACCCTCTCCTCCCTGCCTCTCCTTGTCCTGAGGCCTCAAGGCTGTGGAACAAACACTGTATCCAGAAGAGGGCTTTGGGCACTTTCCGGCAGAAAGTCATTAGCAGGCCTCTGGAGAGAAGTTCTGTAGCTGGCCTGTTGCTTCACCATCCCCATTCCTTGTGCATCACGTACTTGCTGCTGCTTTCTGGGCTCTGAACAGAAAACAGGGCTGCAGAGCCTGTAGTGGCCTGGGGGTTGGGGGTGGGGGCAGCAATGGGGGAGGAGGCCTGGACCTACCTGCCACCTTCTGCTGCCACCAGGGCGCACTGGTGCCCAAAGTGTTCTGTGTCTCGGGACCTTCTGTACCCAAACTTATCGACTCTAAATTGGGACTCTGATTTTCCTTTGGAGTGTGTGGAGGTAAATGTTGATCTAGAGTGCAGTCTGCATCCTGCACTGTGTCTCAGTGAGACTGCTGATGCCTTGAGAGGAACATTCCAGCTCTGAACCCCATGGGTGTGAGGGTGACCTGTACTCCGTGATGGGCCTATGCCATGTAGTGGGCTTTGGTGCTGCTTTATCCAGGGCCAGGTGTACGGGTTCTAGAGTACCTACTATGACCTAGAAGCATTTCTGTTTTCTTTGAAGCCACGCTGTTTGCATGGGTATTACTTGTCTGTACCTCAGAGTCTGAGGACATTAACTTTAGAGCTCACGGTCCTCTAGAACAGATTCAGATGATAGCTTTTTCCTTTGAGAGAGAAATGATTTCACTCCAGATGCATGTCCTGAGCCAGACCTCACTGCTGCACTTCCCAAGGTGCTAGAATTGCTGCTCTCCAATGCTGACTGCAGACACAGTGCTCTAGAAGCCTGCCCTTGATCCCGAGCACTGATCAGCTTAGCTAGACCGTGGTTGACTCTTCTTGGAGATTTTCGCTTGGTCCCGGAATGTGGCAACATAGTTGTACTCACAAGAATGTGGGACCAAAATCGGCCTCAGGTGTTTAGCCCAGACTTTTGCTTTTGAGAGAGGGCTGCACTTTTTAATGGTATTTATAGGGGACGTGGTAGACTGCATGCGCCACTTGGTCTGTGGTGAGTATGCTGACACCAGAAACTCAGAGCTGGTCTGTGGCAGGCAGTTGGGGTGGGGGTGGGGTCTCTGGCTTGCTCAGGACAAACTAGACCAGTGGTTTTCAGACTGCTTGGCAGAGCCCTGAAGTTTCCTAGGGGTTGCCTCAGGAGTCCTTGGGGAGGTGAAGAGGGGGGTGCTAAGCAGGCTGGGCTACATGTCCTCAAACAGAATAGCTCCCCTTGTAGCTGTCTTACATATCGGGGTTCAGGGTAAGATTTTATTTGCATTAAGGGTTTTGCTGCTGAAAAAAAAGTTGGAAAACCACTGACTAGACCATCAGCTCCAAACTGGAGTCCGCGCTCCCCCAGGTTTTGGGGCAGACTCTTCACCCTCCCCTCTACCACAGGACGCCTATCCTTGTTAGCTCTCCTGGGGGCGTTAGCAAACCTGAGCAGCAGGGACCATGGTCAGATAACCACAATGCCCTGCTCTGAGGCCTTCACACCTGGGTGGAAGGAGAGGTTGTTTTCTGAAAGGGGAAAGGGCTTGGATTCCCGGAAGCATAGCTTGCCTGGGACCAGAGTGGGCAGTTTTGATCTGTCCTGTCCTTTTTAGCTTGAGGGGCAATGGAAACCCCAGAGACTCTTCTGTCAGGGAAAACTAGAGACTCTCTTCTAGAGCCATATAGTTCCTTGGGATTAGCTCTTGGCCAGGAAGGCTGAGTATGGCTCCCAATTTTTAAATCTATTTCATTTTTTTAAAAATAAGGGAAATAAATCTAACTGCCATTTTTCAGAGATTAAATAGGTGGAGAGGGCGTTTCTTGCTTTCTGGAGCCCAAAGGGACAAATAGGAACTTTGCTTAGGCCAAGGAAGGAGCAGAAGTAGGGCAACTAGGTCCTGCAATTATTAATCCCACTCCCCACTTATTCTAGGGTATATACTATTTTACTTTTTTAAATCATAAAATGGCGGGAGAACAGATTTGGTTAGTTTAGAAGAAAAGAAAAAGCTCTATAAATATAAATATATATTCCTGTATTTTTATTTAATAATTTATAAATACCAAGTTCATTTGACTTTTATTTTTGTGTAATATGTAATGGTCGTATTAAAAAAATAAATAAATAAAGCCCAGAAGTTTAATGAGAAGGACTGAGCAGGGTTTGTGACTTCTACACTCTGTAGCCTGGTGCCAGGACATTTCTTGATCTAATCATCTCTTCATGACCTTGTTAAGGGCAAGAACTAGGGTAACAGGTATTTCGGAAAGGAAAGAAAATCAGAGTTGTTCCCCCTCCCCCGTCTCCCAACCCTTTCCAAATGCCCAAAGCCAAGAACTCCGTCTGTGCCAACCCAAATCTTAAGAGGGTGTGTGTCTATACTTTGGGATGGCTACAAAGAAAACAAACCAAAACAAAGAAAAGTTACCCCAAAGCTTTGTGTGATGGTAATCACATCCCAGTTGTGGTTCAGCCTCTGATGATAATGAGCATTTCTCCCCAGTTCCTTGCTGCCTACTTCTGGCAAAAATGGAGCCCCTGCTTCCTTTCCTGGCCCCCTGAGATACTTGGTTTCAGCCATTTTAATGCAAACAGCTAAAGTGGTTGGAATCTACAGAAATTATTCAGCCCATACCTCTGTACTTTTAGTCTAGGACCACATCAAAATCATATCTGACAGGAATAATGATCCTAATTTCGAATTATAAACAGGAATTTCTTGTCGTTATATAATCCAGTGCAATTAAATTGCATTTGGATTTATGTGTTAAATTGTAGTTAGAAGTATACTGCTCAGAGGAGAGTTTCCATCCTCTATAGAAAATCAACAGGGAAAGCCATATTAAAATATGAGAGTGGCTTGGTGAGCATGGCATTAGGGGAAAGAGAATTAGATGCTCTTAGTAGTTAATATTATCAGGCGATGAGAGCATTTATCTCCACTGTAGTGTGACTGAATTAATGATTGATTTGTATTTGACTAGTTCCTTCCAAAAAGCATTTGCAACACCTTACTATAATACACAAAAGACAAAACAAAAGGCAAATATGGGTTTTTAAAGTAGATGTAAAGGGTAAATTGAAATATTACAATAAGATGGCAGCAAAGGGAAAATTAATGTACAGAAAAGCATTCTATAAGTAATATCTTGGAATACTAAAGCTAAGCTATGAATTCGGCCTTGAGCTTTCTTGGCAGCTGCAACAAATTGGAAAACACAACAAGATTCACATTCCTGTTAGGATTTAGAAAAGCCTATCAGTTCCTTAAGATGGGCAAAAACTTCTGTGGCTCTTCTGAGATGAAATAGAGGATATCACCCTCCATAACACCTGACAGTAAATATGATGTTGAGTTTTGCACCAATATTTCTCATAGAAACATCAAATGTGGATTCAGTAAGTCCTAAGCTTGTTTAATCAGGGTTATCACAATTTAGCCCAAAGATATCCTATGATGCTTCAGTATAGGGCTAAATTTCATACTATCTAAATGGATAGATGGATTGTTTACCCTTCAGACATTTCTTCATGAGTGTCATTCCTCCAGATGGTACTTTTGATAAAAGTGGGGCAACATTTAGTTAGTTTCTAGCAACTAGGTGAATTATAGACATTTTGTGTTTCTTCTTAAGAGTGGATCCTTTGAAAACTTTAAAAGCTGCCTTAAGTGGATATAGGTGTGACATAAATAAAGACTATTTTAAAAATTAATGAGAAAACGCAATGTAATGGAAATCTCTGTAGTTCTTCACTGACTGAATCATTCATTCATGCAGCAAATATTCAAGCCTCTTCTGTATGCTAAGCACAGTCCTAGGCACTGAGACAGAGAAGGGCACAGACACAAAGTTTTGCCCTCATGTTCCTTACATTCTAATAAGGGAAGCAAACAAAAATTAAATAAATAAACTCATCTCACAATATTAACATGACATTTCATGTTAGGAGGTGGTAAATGCTATGAAGAAAAAATTCATTAGCATGGAATTGGGAAGTTTTAAGTACAGATTTCATTGTTAAACAGAATAGTCAGGGAAGCCTTCATTTCTAAGGTGACTTTTTTGAGTAAAGTCACGGAAAATGAAATTGGAAAAATATTTTTATCGATACAGAAAGATGTTTCTCACTTGTCAAAAAAAAGAAAATATATACAGTATGATCCAAGTTTGCTAAAATAAGTATATAAATGTGTGTGTGTGTGCACATGCACGCGCACACGTGGAACTATATATGTATTTATGTATTGAAAATCTCAGGGAGGGTATATGCCAAAATATCACTAGTGATTATCTCTGAGTGTTGGATTTTACTGGTGATTTTATTTTATTTTTTTTTAAAGCTTTTATTTATTTATTTGACAGATCACAAGTAGGCAGAGAGGCAGGCAGAGAAAGAGAGGGAAGCAGGCTCCCACCAAGCGGAGAGCCCAATGCAGAGCTGGATCCTAGGACCCTGAGATCATGACCTGAGCTGAAGGCAGAGGCTCAACCCACTGAGCCACCTATTTTGTTTTTACTGTCAGTATTTTCTGATCTTTTCATAAAGAACACATATTTCTGGTACAGAATGTTAAAACAAGTTTTCCAGATACAAAGTTGTTAAGAAGTTAACCAAGCAGAATGGAAAATAAGCAGCCCAATGGAGATTCTTTCTCATTTAAATGGACACCTCACTTCCCTGCAAGGACAGACCTAGGGAGTTAAGGTAGGCAAGGCTAGACTTTGCATTAGAAAATAATTGGAGTTGGGGCACCTGAGTGGCTCAGTCAGTTGGGCATCCACCTGTTGATCTCAGCTCAGGTCTCCATCTAGGGTTGTGAGCCCCGTGTTGGGCTCAGCCCCCCAAAAAAACAACAAAGAAAATTACTGGAATCTACTCCACAGGAGAGGTGAGTAAACGATCAAGGCTTTAAGCTTCCATATCAGTAATGTCCAACAGAAATATAATGTAAGCCATATATGTAGTTTTATATTTTCTAGTAGCCTCTTTAGAAAAGCAAGAGAAATAGGTATAACTAATTTTAATAATATTTTACTTAGGCCAGTATATAAAAATTACTATAATTTCTGTCTATAATTAATATTACAGCTATTAATTTATTTTACAGTTGCTTTTTCATACTAAGTCTTTGAAATTTAGTGTATATTTGACACTTCCAGTGCATCTCAAGTCAGAATACTCATGTTCCAAGTGCTCAAACCATGTGCGGTGAGTGGGTACCATATTAAACAATGTAGTTATAGATTATAGAGAATTATAATAGCAGGCAAAAGAGCAAGAGTTAAAAACAGGGATGAAACTACCAAGGAACCAAGTATTTATGTAGTTTAGTGAGACAGCTTTTCCTTTTGGACAGAATTGGAGGTGCCCTCATCCATTTTTTACTGATTTAATTCTCCTCTTCTTAAGTCCATTAACCATTCACTTCCATTAACACATTTTTCCTCCTCAGGCACAACATCACCGAGTTTTAGTTTTCCTGAAACTCCATGGTCTCCATTGAGAGGTTATTACTGAAGGAAAATTATACTCATGATGGGTAAATTTCATATCATTACATACTAATTTCTTACAAATTCATTCTTAGAAACTTCTTTGATGTTTTCTATTAATCAACAATGGGCAAGGTATTAAAATTATTATGGAAGATCATTCAGTTAGTATTTATTGGGCACATGGTGATGGGCAATGGGAATACAAATATCGTTAAGATGATATCCTTGCCTTTTGCAGTTTA
Source organism: Meles meles (assembly GCF_922984935.1). Classification (NCBI taxonomy): domain Eukaryota; kingdom Metazoa; phylum Chordata; class Mammalia; order Carnivora; family Mustelidae; genus Meles; species Meles meles. The sequence continues at coordinate 77,907,133 of NC_060071.1, forward strand.
CAGTCTAATAGGGAAGTATCTTACTTTACAAGTCTCCAAATATCTTTTTAAATGTGTCTTTAAAAGTAATCATGCTTATGAGAGTAAGTTTGGAAGTTGGAAGGTTAATTTTAAATAAAAATGATATATTGTGGAAAAATCATAGAACATGGAAAAGTATAAATTAAGTATAATCCTACTCAGAAAGTACCACTGTTAACATTTTGGCATATTTCTTTCCCACCTTCTGTCTGTGCTTCTATTTTAGAATCATACTGTATATACAGTTTTGATTTTTCTTTAAAGATTTTATTTATTCACTTGACAGAGAGAGAGATCATAAGTAGGCAGAGGGCAGGCAAAGAGAGAGGGGGAAACAGGCTCCCTGCTGAGCATAGAGCCCAATCCGGGGCTCAATCCCAGGACCCTGGGATCATGACGTGAGCCGAAGGCAGAGGCTTAACTCACTGAGCCACCCAGGCGCTCCTGTATATACAATTTTCTATACTACAATTCTGCTTATAGTTCTATTGCACAGTTTTTCCTTGTCATTAAAAATGTTTTGAAGGCAAAACGACTGTATAAACTTATACCTACGTGTATATAATAATTTTC